>NC_142010.1:147582788-147901159 GCF_049901735.1 Notechis scutatus
CAAAATGTTGCTCAGGCATGGATCTGGAATTTCAGTGTACTTTTGAGTGTGATTCTGTACCTTTTTGTGGCTTCAGTTGGGTTTCTTCTCAGGCAACATTCTAATATTCATTGTAATTTCTTTCATTTTTTTTATTTGGGCTTTTCATCCTATATTACCCACCAGAGTCACTAATCCAAGAATGGACTGGTCATAAAAATCAATAAATACATAAATGATATTTTAACTTTTTTTTTTTTGCTTGTGACATTACTATTAAAGCCAGAGTTTTTTTTCCTTCTATTTCTCTTGCTATGTCACATAGTAAGTCACTTAAAGAAGAAAGTGAAGCAATTATGACAAGCAAATTTGGCCACAATGTCAATAAGCAGCTTGCTGAGCGACACTACTTTGAATCTGCAAGAACCCTTGCGTTACTCCAGCAGCCATCTTGTTCAGGCCTATTCAGAAGCTGGGTTGAGACTCTTTCATTCCATCCTGGATGACAAAAGGTAAATTTGGTTCATATAACTGACCTTTACATTACTTGTGTTTCAAAGGCAATTTTGTTTTAGCCGGCAGCCGGTAAATTATTCCTTCCGCATCTGAATGAGGAGCTTCCCAGATGGTTTATGGGTTTTACTTGGAATCAGCTTCCTTGTTAAATCATGAGCCTGAAAGGAGCAGAATTAAAATGTCAAGATACCATTACTTTACAAGGGGCCTTGAAGATAAAGGCACCAGCTAAGTTTGACCCTCTTTGGATCAGATGAGCCTCTGCCTTAAAAATGAGAATAACTGGCTGGGTAAGGGGAAATTTTTGATCTGGTTTAGCGCTTGGCTACTTCCTTTCTTTTCCCCAATTATGTTACAGCTGGCTCACCCCAAAGGTGATTTTTCAAGAGGCAACTGGACTTCCCAGAAAGTCGAGTTGCCTCTTGAAAAATCACCTTTGGGACAACTACAACCTGGATGACTGAGAATCTCCACAGACACAGCTGGCTCAGATGTCAACTCTGTTTATGGATGAAAACCTTAAATATAACTCCTCATAAACAGGAAAAATGTAATTTTTTTTAAGAAAAAAACTCAACAATTGAAGAAAGAAGGGGAGGCAAAGAGCTCTGAATCCTTAACTCTTACAAACCTGGATGAGATTTCCTATATGTTCTGAATTAGCATACTAAATTAGGATTGTCCCTCCACACACAAACACACACATTACTCATTTTATAAAGTTGTCTTTTGCACTTTCAGAGTATATGATACAATCCTCTCTGTCATAAGTATAGAAAGCTGTTGAATTCAGTCAGTGCAATCAGATGAAATGCCATTCACTATGTTTTTTTTCACAAGATTTTGTCCAGATTTGCAAATAAGTTCATAGGATGGGGAGAATTTAACAAAGCATGGGGGGGGAAGCAAAGTTAAAGAGCCTTCCTACTATATTTGGGGTTGTAATGGTGGTGGATGGATACCATGGGAAGGCTGGATGTAAATTTTCCCAGTAATTTGGGTGAGGGCTTCTTTAAACATATAACTAGCTCATTGAGTCTGCCATGGGAAATCCTCCTGCCTCCATCACAATGACAAAGCATATCCACTGAAGTCATCTCAGTTCATTCAATTTGTCATAGTGGTAGATATATAAGCAGTAATTCACAATTCATATGGCATTTACATGCTACCTACTGGGATATTTTTCTTTGCAAAAAAAAATATAGAAGAACAAAAACTGAAAATTCACAAAGAGGCAGTAATTTGGAAACTTTAATGATAGAAAGATATATTTCCAGAAAGCACCGCCTGAATTTAAAAAAAAACAACATGACCATACAGAGGAGGGAGGGGAAAGAAAAGGAAGTCACCAGATCAGGACAGCAGCTACCAAAGATAAATGATGACATGGAAACAATCCTTCAAGATCAGACATGGACCAGAAAACAGTACCAGAGATAGGCTAAGAGTTGCTGCCATGGACCTAGTTATGTTTGATCCAACAACCTAATAAGTCGACACAAGGCTGAGATAATATGGAAAGGAATGCTTGACAGATGATGCTGGCTACAAATTAAAAGGAAGATATAAGGGATCTCATTCAGAGGAACTTCATCATGTATGTACGTTACCACTGGATTTTGGCATCCCTGTCTCCTCCAGTACCCCATATAAGCTTATCCGATTCATAATAGGGAAAGTGGTAAGAATGAGAGCACAAACCTGAGTGCATGTGATGCTTGAATCATAAATAATAAAGCTTTTCTAGGTTAAAAGAAAGAGCCACAGTAGTGGTTAAGGCACCAGGGTAGAAACCAGGAGCCCATGAGTTCTAGTCCCATCTTAGGCACAAAACCAGCTAGGCAATCTTGGGCCAGTCCCTGTCAGTTTTAGGAAGGAGGCAAGGCAGTGGTGAAATTCAAAAATGTTTACTACCGGTTCTGTGGGCTTGGCTTGGTGGGCATGGCTTGGTGGGCATGGGCATGGCTTGGTGGGTGTAGCAGGGGAAGGATACTGTAAAATCCCCATTCCCTCCCCACTCCTGGGGGAAGGTTACTGCAAAATCCCATTCCCTCCCCACCCCACTAGCCTGCTTTCCAGCTCTGTTCTCCTGTGCAGGGCAACCAAAGAAGACCCAGCCGATCATCTGGGACTCAGGAGGCAGAGAAGAGATGGGGGAAGGGCCAGTCAGAGGTAGGATTTGCTGGTTCTCCGAACTACTCAAAATTTCCACTAGTGGTTCTCCAGAACTGGTCAGAACCTGCTGAACACCACCTCTGAGGCATGGGTAAACCACTTCCGAAATCTTGTCAAGAAAACTGCAAAGACAACACTGAAGCCTTGAAGTCACCCAAAAAAGAGAAAAGGGTTTAACAGAGTATGTGCTGTATGTTACTGCATGTAATCCTAAACTCTTGTGTCTCTGTTGTAAGTGTGGGAGTGTATCTGCTGACAAATTATGCCCCTACTTGCTATTAAGCTTCAGCCGTCTCTGTCTAGTTCCAAGTGGATAGTAAATCAGAAGGCAAATGGCCTGGATGTGTGTTTCAGTAGGGAATATGAACAAAGAAAAACTAGTAAATTTGAAATGAAGTCTATGTAGAAATGAATGTTGCCATTTTCAGGATCCTTTATTGTCAAATAAAAGTGCAGTACTGCATAAAAAGGTACATTTGAATACATGTGTTAGAATTCTGAAATGTGCTATTGACATTAGATTTCAGAAAGGAAAAGTTTCTAAACACTCACTAAAATATTCTCTAAGCCTGGCCTACCACTGAAAAGATTATTCTAAAACTTTATCCTTGTGGATTACAGTACTGTAGCAGATGCAGGGACCTTTCCCCTTAGATTAAAACAAAGAGTCTCTAATAGTAACTGAATGCTAGTTTGAAATAAACTTCCCTGAACTACAACACCTAATGAAGTGGGCTGCAGTCCATAAAAGCTTTTGCTATAATAATTGCTTAGGTTTTATTGTACCAAAATAGTGTTAGTATTGCAATAATAATCAAACACAGCTATCCCTTTGAAATTTCTGCATCAGTGAATATACATCCATGGCATTCTCTTATATCTGCCTTCTGGAGTAGTGCAATCCATTCAGATTATTCTCATAACTCTATTCCATTCTTGGTCTTTCATTTCTGAATATTACGAAGCATGTTCCTGCTAAGCAACCATTTAGAAATAGGAATAATGATCCATGCAGTGATGTTGATAGATTCTACCAAGAAAAATAGTGGGCATGAAATGTTGCAAGTACACAGACAGCTGAAGAAGAAAAAAAAGGGCATTGGAAGAATATCTGAAGGACAGTGAAGAAGATGCACTGAAGCTAGTATACCATGAAGGCTTACTGAGTACTGGAGAAATCAAACTGGGCTACAAGAAAGATCAAATGAAGAAGAGACAGGGCAAGGCAAAGTATTACATGGCCAATGTATTAAAACATAGCAGGCAAAAGAAATAACAACATGACCTGGCAATGCTAACAGCAAGAAAGTTGAAGAAAGTGACAGAGTGGCTAATTCTGACTGCATCACACCAAGCTTTAAGAACAGATACATACAAAGCCAGAATTGAGAAGACAGACAGCAACAAACAGCAAGTGCCACCTCTGCAAAGAAGTTGAAGAAACGGTGGACCACTGTTCAATTTAGTGCTCTCTTTGATGGTTTTCTTGCAGATGTGTCATTACAAGGTAACATCATTGGTGCACCATGTAGTTAGCTGCTGAAAGAAGAACACACGGACTGACTATAAACAATGACATGGCAGAGTAGTAATAATGGTGCATTGGAAGACCTACAAGAAATACTATATGCTTGTAAGCAAGAACTTGCAGGGCCATAAAATAGACAAAATAATAGCAAATAAAGAAGCCAATAATAGCAAATAAAGAAGCTGGGACTTTAGGATTCAAACAAATAAGAATCTGCCACATAATATCACTTTCTTATCAATAATCTTTTTTAAAAAAAGTTTGGATAGTGGACATGGCATTATTAAGAAAGCAGAAGAGAAAAAACTGGGAAAAATCACAAAATATAAAAATCTGCAAATAGAACAACCATAACAAAAAAAAAACCAATGATAATATCAGTATGGAATTCAAGATGGCACCATCAAAGGCATCCTCAGTGAAATGCTCTCTGATCTTATCTTCTTATGACTATAACTTTGTTGCTTGTATTTTATGATTTAAATTATTTAATTAGTGCCCTAGTATGATTTGTGTTGATTGCTTATTTAGTATCCATGACTATCACTAAGTGTTGTATCTGATGAATGTTTTTTTACAATGACAGTGATAATGATCTATCACTATTGTATGTACACTGAGAGCCAATGCACCAGAGACAAATTCCTTGTGTGTCTAAGCATACTTGGCCAATAAAGAATTCTGTTCTGTTATGTTTTGTTCTACATCTTGGGTGCAATTCCAAAATATTTGGAGCATTACTTGAATAACATCATTGACAAAAATCATCATCGGTCAATTGCAAAAGGCAGCTTTACTTGGAACAGCTTACAACCCATGATATTACTAAAGAACAACAACTGCCAATCTGAGGGTCTTGGGAAAGATTTAATAGGTGGGTAAAATCACCAGATCAAGTCTAAACATCTGACTGATTATGTGACCCCCTAATAATAATGTATCAAATTTATATGCTGCCTGACTCCCAGCAACTCTTGGCAGTTTGCAAATTGTTAACAACATTTTAAACCAAGAAACAGGGGAAAAAAGAATAAAAGTGTCAGAGATAACAAACCCAGGTGGGAATGAAAAAAAGAAGAAAGGGGGAATTCAATCACTCACTAGAGTCCTGGGTGAAAACAGTGTGAAGAAATAGAGAGTGCTGTAAGGTATCTAGATGTACATTTTCACTTTAGCATATGACTCTCTGCAGTCTCATCCAGCAGAGTCAATGGCAAGGAATACTCAAAATTGTAGTTCAAAAACACCTGGAATGCCACCAATTCCTCAACGTAAACTTTAATGCAACATTTGAATTCTGTGCAATACAATTTACATGAAGTCTCCCTTGAATATAATTTTAGATGCCCGATATACTTGCTTACCTGACATTCTTACTCTTTGTTCCCATAGGTGCCCAAGCTATTCTCATTAACAGGGAGTAACATACCTGTTACTTCTAGTATATGGGAAATTGTTTAATTAAGAAATAGGCTTTTATTGGGTACCATGGATTAGTTTTTGGATTTACAGCTGGACCCAAGGAGAATGAGATTCAAATTCCTACTATACAATGAAGTGCCTTCTATGCTTTTAAGTTAATATGCTTCCAACTAACTGACTTCACAAGATTGTTGGGAGCATGGTTTTAATCAACAAGAAAAAATTCCATCCAGTAAGAATGCTGGGCAGTAATCTCTGGGATCAGAGTTTAAATCTTCCCCAAACCATAAAATCCATAAGATGAGAGTGGCAATCAATGTTATAGGATTCTTATAACATTTTAGAATCCTGGAAATTTAGACATAGACGCTTATAGATTTTTAGAGGACTGGGAGTTGAGCAGCATGATTAGACTAAATATCATATGACCATTTTCTTTGACTCCTTTGAATACTAATATTTGATAAATTGATTGATCCATTAATTTCAAATCAGTATAATAGCCTAATATGGACTTTATCTTATCATTGATGCAAGCTGTGGAAAGTTATGATCTGGGAGACAAATGGGTTTGTATGAATATTCACCCGTTTATAAATTTAAACTATCAAACTAATTCAAGAAATGTATGCATTGGTTTTACAAACCGAATAAATCGAAATTCATGACCAGTTCAGATACTTTTCATCCATGTATTTTAATTATCTGAATCAAATCTAATCTAATTAGGAGATTCACTCCTGGAAAATCTCAACAAATGCCAACAACATTGGAAGCTGCAGTGCATTTTGCTAGAGAGGATTGGAAGGAACATCAAGTGTATGTGTTTATTTATTTTTTAAATATTTTTAAATAATAAAATCCCAAAACTGTTCTGGGAAGCCCTTTGTTCTAGAGATGTCCCTAAATGCAAATGGTCTCACTGCCTTCTCAGTTTGGCCTTGTGCTCTGCATATCTTTCCAGGAATGGTTCCTAAAGCTGTAGGATTTAACAGGTTTAGAAAGGAATAAGCTCTATTGAACTTAGTTGTATTTATTTCTGATTATGCACATATCACATTTAGCTGCATGGAAACCAAACACATCTGCAAAGTCCTAATCTTTGCTGAGTTCACTGGAAGTTTATTCTTGCATAACTATGTAGAAACCTAGCACTCAGTCCTACACATGCTTACACAGAAGTAATTCCCACTTTTTTTGTCAGAATGGGACCAAAGCACTAAATCCAGGTTGTTAAGAGCCTGTTCCCCACATCAATCAACATGAACCAAGATGGTTGAGGCTACTAAAAGTTGAAAATCAGCCAGTGGTGGAGAACCACACTTTCCCCACCCTTCTGCATGCGTTTCTGTGTAGAGACAAAGATGGGAAGCAGTGAGAATATAGTTCATATATGTATTGTAATATGCATGGGCAGTAGATTTAAGGGGCAAAATGGAAATTTGCTCTTCCTACATACCACTTTAAGAGCTTATCTTTCGGCTGGTCCAGACAAGGTAAGGCACTTGGAAGCTCACCTGTAACCATGCTGCTTTATTGCAGTTGGATTTCTCTTCCTTCCCACAAACAGTTGTCACTTCCTCAAAAAGCTCCACCCCCAACTTTGCCTTAATAAATGAGCTGCTTAGACTTATATGAAAGGGAAATAACACAGGTAGGAAAGAGTTTAGGGAAGCAGGAATTGCATGATCTGGCTGGAGAAATACATTTCACAAGATGCTGAAGATGCAAAAATACCAGTGTGAAAACCGTCCCTTCAAGGAGAGGAAAAGTTTTGGTAAAAGGATTGTTGCTTCAAAGGGAAACAAGGATTATATAAGACTATGTCATGGAAACTCCTAATTTTCTTTCATTTCTAATCTACTTATCTAACATATTTTTGGATTCTCTCTCTTAAAGGGGCTGTTAGATCTGTTTAACATTTCAGTTCTGCTTTTCCTTCACCCAAATGCACACTGCTCTTCTATTTCTTTTCTTTACATGAACCTTGCAAGTTAGATTAGGTTGCAATATTGTGACTGATCCAAGAAAGCCCTATGAGGTGTAAAACTTATCCTAACCCTAACCTCTCACTTTGTTCTACCTGCTAATTCATAGGAGTTGCACAGTATGTAAGAATTAACCAAGGGAAACTTTTCCTGACAGTTGGCATTCTAACTGACTTTAAGGAAGCTGTTGGAAATAGAATACAAGAATCTTGTTAAAGAAAATGGGACAATCCTCATTCCTCCTGACTCATTAGATAGAGGTAGAGAACAGTGCCAACTAGTATATGAAATAATTTCTTAACATAGTGAGACAATGGGAGTTGTAGCATCTATAGGGCCACAGTTGCATGTTTTTGTGGTTTTTCTTCATTTTACCACTTTACACTTTTAAAACTTGTTTCTTAGGCTAAAAACATGGTAAACGTTAGTGGTTTCAACATCTCTATTTGGGTGGAGCAACTTGGTTTATGCAGATAAGCATTCTGATAACTTTCAAAGTAAATTGGGACAGAATAAATATGGGTTGAATCTTTCTAAATTCTTATAGCTACTGTGTGAATATATATGTCTGTGTTTGTTTTTAGCAACTCGGATAAATGAGACAACAGAAATTCGGGGGAAGTATCCCAATAAAATTCCGGTAAAGAAAATACCTTTTCCCCCATTTGATAGAATGACTCAGCTTTTTGCTGTAACTTCCAAGGGCTCAGCAAATGAAACAATACAATTAACTGAAGATATAAGTAATTGGAGAATGAACTTCTATTTTCTGGAGAAGCTTCAGTGTTATACAAGAACTTCTCATATTTATCCAATTGTCTGGTAACATATATTCAGCAATAATGATGAGGCGAACAGTCTACATCTTGGCTTTTTTGTCAATTTGGTATTTTACCTTTTGGGTCAGCTTAACAGCTTAACATTTGCCCACCATGGTAAATCATAAACTAGCTATGATTAGTGGGGAATCTTGGGGAAGTGGAAGGACCCAGAATTTGTTCCTATGCTCCCAATGTTTTGCTTGGAAATTGCAGAATAGACTTGACTTGTTTCAGTCAACATGGGGAACTTCTTACCCTGTCTATTTATGAACAAACTTCCTAAAACACACCTTCTACATGAATAATAAAATGCAATGAAAGGAAAAATCTTGATTTTGGCAGTTAACATTTAATAACAGTTAACATGAGAAGCAGGAGGTCTGCCTTCTGCTTCTAATCTCACTGTTTCAAATGCCACAAGATTTGTCATCAAACGGAATGAAAGTCATTGAAAAATAACATGGGGTTTCTTGCTATATTTGAAACTTAGCATCCAGTTGCCTTAATTTTGCTAGCCCTTTGCAAACAAAACCCAAATATTTTTTAAGAAAAAATATAAAGCAGGAGTCCCAAGCATAGGATTTTTCTCCAATCCAGTAATTTACACACACTGCTCTTTGGTTATATCTTTGTCCAGCTTTCCACAGTGACCTTTCTGGCATTTAAATGAAATCCTGTTGCTGTTGGATGGAATGACTTGGAATGAAACTGAAAGACACTTTGTATTCACATGATAGGCTACTTCATAGTTTAACTTTGATACTTTGATAACTTTATCAAATAAACCACAATAAGAATCCTACATTTGTTGAGCCATTCTTTGCATCTGATAGTGAATTGAGGCTCATGAAAACTTATGCCTTTTAATAACACTTGGTAAAAGCTACCAGAATCCTAATTTTTGCTGCCATGGAAAAAGCATAACTTTCTTCCTATGATGCCAGCACTACAGTGCAATGTTTTAGTTACATGATTCAGTTTTAATGTTCATTTCAACTTCTGGAAATATGACATAATGAAAATAATGAAAGAGGGGAAAGGTTCTCACATTTTTGTTCCTATGCTGGGAGATCAGATGATATTCTGTCATCAAATCAACTAATCCTTGATTTGAATCTGCCTAACCTAATCCATGGGTCTTAGCCTAAGTTCTTCAAATGCTAGAATCTGCCTTAGTTGCCTTTCTGCATTGCATAGAGTCTTCAAGTAAATGTAGGATTTCTCCTACATGATAAAGTACTTGCTAAGACTTAGTTGGGGTCAAGAAGTTCCAGTTCTGATTCCTATTTGATCTCTGTGATAAAACATTAACTATATATATGTAACTGAATAAGTTAGAGATGATTTGGGTTACTGTATTATATAACAATTTATAAGCTAAAACCAATCTAGCTGCATGATTTCATGCAGTGTATAAAATAAGCTGTCGAAGCTTCAGTCCTATGGGAATTTAGGAGTCACACCTGGAATATTGGATGGCTGGATATAAAGAAAAAAAGAGCTTTTAGAAGGTAATATCAGCAAATGTTACATGTTGTATAAGCCACACCTGCTGAAAGTTGTTTTCCAGTATACCTCATCAAATGCAAGGTCTTGTCCTAATGGCGACTTGGCTATCTAATAACCTACCAAGCCATCAAATTTCCAATCATTGCTCCTAAGGTGACAATTAAAAATGTCCCAATCTATTTTATAGGATTGTTATGAGCATCAGCTGTCATGACATTTGCATACTGTGCTGATCTATGATTTCCTGGCAAGGTTTACATGACAGGCCAAAGCAACCATTATATCTTGGTGTCACATGTGAGACAGTTGTGATTTAAGATTTACTGTTTTTCAAAAGCATACAAATATCACTTCAGCACTCTGCTGGTTGTGGATCAATGGAAGCCAATTTTAGTTTCCCAAGTCCAAGGCAGATATTTGTCCCTCCACAACTCTGGTGACATACCAAAAAGCTCAAGTTTGATGATAGTTCAACTATAGTTATAATCAGAACCTAGTCTATTGCTCAAACAGAGCTTCTTGTCACCCAAAGCTGTTGAAAAAAAAAACTCATCTATGAAGCCATTCTAGGAGCAAGAGGCCTTAATCCTGGATTGTACTTACATTTATCTTTCTACTAAATTTTCCCCAACCATTTCTCTGCTGAGTGTGGAGTAATTTCTGCATAGCTCCAGATGTCCATCTTTTTTTAGTGGCTTGCACAGACCTGTCAGCTCACCCAGTAATATGACTTCCAACCTGCCCCTTCAAAAATCAAAGGCTTATAATTGAAAGTGAATTATAGCATCTTGGTAATTAAATAAATTCATTTGTCCACAGGTGGTAGTGGAACGTTACAGGAAGGAGAAGATTCTTCCCCAGTTGGATCGGATCAAGTTTTTGGTTTCTCCAGATATATCCATGTCTCAGTTTATTTTCACTCTGAGGTAGATGGGGACTGGAATTGGGCCATGGGAAGAATAGTGCCTTTCATTCTGAGGTTCTCAAGCAAACATCATTACATATATCCTGTTTATATCCTTTATGTTACTAAGGAAAGGGAGTTGGTTTTACTTAATGACATTACTGCCACATTAGCCTCAATTTGAGCATTCTCCTGTATAGTTCTTACTCCAGAACAGATCGTTGATATTAGCAGAAACTGTCTATGGACTTTGCGGTGCTTCTGAGTTCTTTGTCCCAACAGTGCTTTTCCAAAAGGCAACTTGATTTTGTTTTTTTCTTGAAGATGTTTTGCTTCCCATCCAAGAAGCTGCTTCAGTTCTTCAGAAGAAGCTTCTTGGATGAGAAGCGAAACATCTTCAAGGAAAAAATAAAGTCCAGTTGCCTTTTGAAAAAGTACCTTTGGGAATACCATGACGCGGATGAGTGAGAATCTCCACAGACATTATTTAAACTTTCAACCTTTTTCTAAAAGAAGATCCAATGTTTTCCATCTGACAAAAAGCCTTATTGAAACAAGAGTGCATCATTCTATAAACAAGATGTCTTAAGTAAAAAAAAAAAAATCTTGATAGTATGGATCTCAAATCCTCTCTGCTTCTTTATGCTGTTCCCAATTAAGAGCCATTTGCTGATATAGGGCAAGAATGTGTATGTGGCTTTGCATGCCTGCTAATTATTCAACTCAAGTGAATATGGGAAGTGTCTCTATGAAGGAGCAGTTCATCAGAGGAGAAGTCAGCCAGCACCCACTACACTAATAGGCAGAGTCAGGAGGACCTAGTAATTGCCTCATCTAGGTTTAGCAAACCTTCCTACAGATTTGAAGGCTCTAACATGGCAAGGATGAACTCATCTTGATTTTCTAGAAAACCCTTTTCTTGAGACCAAAAACTTATTCTCCAGGTGTGAGAGAGCACTGCAACATTCAATTTTGACAACGCTGGGGTAAAACTGTTGGGAGTGGGAATTCATGCAACCCCAAACAGATTGGTCGGGTGCTGCCTTCCCTCATCCAGGGCATACGGCAATGGGATACTCCCCACTTCAAGAAAGGTTTAGAATATGTACTTCAGGCCTCATGTGAGCAAAGCCTCACTTTTAGTCATTTAGTCTCTTCGTTTAGCCATCCATGTCCTTTTTCAAGCTTGCGTGCAAGAGGGCCGAAAAGCTGCTGCTGCTTAATGGAGCAAATAATTATGGAACTCATAAAAGCAGCTGCATTGTTTTTGTTAGGCTTGTGCATGAAAAAAAAAAAAAGCAAGTGGGTTTTCATGAATAATAGAGGTGCAGCCTCCACACAAGATCCAAAAGGCTTTCTTCTGTATCAGTTTTGAAATGTGTGCAGCCCTTACATATTCCAGTCCTTTCAGAGGCAGGTGAAAATGGGTTTGTTTGTTCTTTAAAAAAATCCACTTTAGTGTTTTTAGACAGCTTAAGTGCTACTGATGATTGGGGTTCTTGCATTAATTGCTGTTAATTGCTTTTCTTATGGTGTTTTTGCTCTGTTGGTTTGAGGGGTTTTTCTCATACTGGTAGTTTTATTGATTTGTGTATCAGGGAACTACACGAGAAATATGTGGGTCAAATCTAGCCAGCAGCCATTTCTTTTCTTTCTTCTGATCTTGCCTTGACATCTCCTCTTTTTCTCCTTCTCCAGAACCCGGCTGTCCCTTACAGCTACCCAAGCCTTCTACTTACTCGTGAACAATCAAACCCTACCCTGTCCTAGTCTGACTATTTTAGAGATCTACAATGACAACAAGGATGAAGATGGCTTCCTCTACATGACCTACGCCTCTCAAGAGATGTTTGGTGCAGGAGCCTCTTTGGAACAGCAATGAAGCTATCTCAAGGGGGTGGGATCCATGCCTCCCTGAGAGCCAAAAACCAGTGGGAAAAAATATATATATTTTAAAAGACCGTTTTGGCACAAGAATGGCATGGGAGGGTCTTCGCAGCCAGCCACAGGATGTTCTCTTATGACTTTGGTCCCTGATGCTACTACTTCACAGCTTCCCTTTTTGGCTCTGCCTGAATGGAATTTTGAGAGGACACTGAGCTTTGAGGTTCTTACTAACTCTGCGGGTTGTTAGTTTTATCCACTGCCAGCTTATTCTTTTTAATTAGTCTTATTTTTTATTTACTTATTTATTTATTTATTTTCTTCACAAAACGAATTTCACTTCACATTGTGCGCACTCACTGAGACTGGAGTCTTTTTATCAGGGGAAAAAAGCTGGTTGACCTAAGGAGGAGAATCTGGAGAATGCCACTTGTGGACATTTTAATTGCACAGTCATTGGTTACTGCATCCCTCCCTCTCTTTACCCCTTTCCCCTTATGATTACAATGAAGAAATAAATGAGCGCCATTCCATATCTGATCTGAGAATGGGTCTATTTCTTTTTTCCCCCGATAAGATTAAATAAATGACTTAGTACCTTTTATAATCATTCGGTTGCCTTTTCAAAAGAGGGGCAGAGGGATGCTTGACTTTGGCCTTCTTTTCAAAGATCCTTTGAAGCCTTTGTAGGATTTATACTGTAGGCTTTCCCCCCAATCTTCTGGCTTCTAGGTGGACTACATAAGATACTGAGAATAAGTTATATATATTCTCAGCCCGCATGACTGGCCTTTTTGGCTGGAGATCTGCTGTGATCCTAGCATATCTGACAGCATGATACACTGGGAAATGGTGGTCCAGTGGATTCTGTGTGGGTTAATAAAGTAATCTCTCTTTGGCTTAGCCTCATAATAATAAAAAAAGTTTTGGCCTTAGTCCTTCATCATGACAAAAAACATGAGACATGAGAGATGATTATCATTTACTCCTCTGAACAATTCAGGATCCAAGATGGTCATCCTTCTGGGCCCATGAGTATCATCTTAGGTAGAGAAGCTAGAATTAAAAAGTTGGATATACTGAACAGACTTCAGGATCAGTGGTCAGGAAGGAAGCATATCAAGAACTTGGCATTTTAAAGGATCTCGGAAATCAATGATGCGATAATATGTACAAAGTAGTAGTACTTAGGCTATGACTGAAGAATGTTCTCCAACAACTGGCCTGAACATAGGCAATATATACTGGCTTCGCATATTATGTGAAGCTATGGTTAGTTTAAGCAGGATTTATTGAGAAACTATAATTAGCTTAGTTTGTTATACCATAAATGGTTTATGCACAGTTTGTTTGTTTCCGATTTGTTTAGATACCCAATTCCAACAGCAGGGTTTGCTCAATGTATTAGGATCAATTTTTTATCTATCATCTACTTTCTAAGTATGATATGTAACCATATCCCTGACTCTTCAGTTAACCAAGTGGTAAACAATTGTGAGAACTGGTCAACATGACTTGATTTAGTGCCATACTGAAGACTTTCAGCAATTCCTGACTTAATTTTTAATACATGGGCAGTTTTAAATGTTATGTGTATTGCAGCTTCTTCTGGCTTAAAGCTACAACATTGCAAGCAATATCTCAGCTTCATTCTTGGAATATATATGTTGTTAAAATTCCCAACATAAAATGGTTTTGTACTCTGGCAGAATGCAAACACTTCCTTTAGGTTACTTTATAATAGATTTTTAGTTATAATTATCCCTTTGGGTTGTTGGCTGGAAAGCTGTCATCCAATTAAATAAATCTAACTGGATTTGGTTGATTAAATATTAAGGACATTTTACACACACAATTCTTCTGAAGGGAGGAGGTGTTTTGAACTGAGCAGGGAATGAAACAGGTCAGTTTTCCTCATAGGGGACAGAACTATTGCTTTTTCAAACATGGTATCAGTCACCTCAAAAATTCATATATTTTTTAGGAAAACAACACAAAAATTATGTGTCTGAATATAATCTGTTGCTGCATGGTCAGCCAGAGGCATCTTTTTTAAATCATATTCCTGCTCCATATTATGAAATCATTACACAATCATTTATATCCAGCTTTTCAGGCCAACAATCCTTTCAAAGCAGCTTATGAGCAATAGAAACAGTGGCCTATCAAACAGATAGAGTAATTTAAAAAGAAAACAAACCCTAAAATGCCTTCCCCTGGTGCATTTGCTGGTGATGTCCCTATGGGGTTGAGGGAAAATACAAGTTGCTTCTGTGACATCAGTCAATGCCTTCCTCTTTTAATGGATTGGTCTAATTAGATCACTAAATTCTGTAAAATATGGGTGGGTTGGAAGGGTATTGCATTAGCATTGAATCAGATTCTAGGAAATTAGGGCTCTCAAGAGACTTGAGAAAATAGAATTTCTTCTATTAATATAACTCCCAATTTCCCCTCATTGTCCTCTATCAAAACATGCCCTTTCATACTTGGCTCCTTCTCGCATTCCATAAATAACATTTCTGCTTAGGTTGATAGGAATGCTTTCTTCCTTAAAGAGTCATGCCATAACCCATTTATTGGCTCTCATAAATCTTACTCATTTCCTCTTAATTTCTCTTCAAAGCAGGGGTGGGCAATGTATGGCCATGTGACTGCCTCTTATTCTCATTGTGACTATAAGGGATCAGCTTAGACTTCTAACTTCCTTCTCAGAAGCAATAGAGAGAAAGTAACAAGAAAGAAGGGAGAAAAGGAGGGAAAGGTGGTGGCAGAAAAAGACAGGGGAAATAGAGTGTAAGCAAGAAAGATAGGTGAGTGTAAACAAGATGGCAGGCAATAAGAAAATAGGATGAGAGAAAGAGCAAAGGAAAATAAATGTCTGTGGAGATTCACAGTCATCCAGGTCATAGTTGTCCCAAAGGTGCTTTTCCAAAGGGCAACTGGACTTTTGTTTTTCTTGAAGATGTTTCGCTTCTCATCTGAGAAGCTTCTTCTGAACAACTGAAGCAGCTTCTTGGATGAGAAGCAAAACATCTTCAAGGGAAAATGAAGTCCAATTGCCTTTTGGAACAGCACCTTTGGGACAAAACAAAAGAAAGTTACAGAGAGAGCTGGAGAGAAGTAATTGGCAGGTGCATGGGGGCACTAGTGAGCCTTTGGGCTCCATTCACCTGCACCTATGGTGGCTAGGATGCCCTGTGGTGGGGTTCAAAAATAGCCATGAGATCAAGACCTCACTCTCCCTTTTTTAAAAAAATATGAAATGACACGTGTGAAAAAGGGTAGGGCTTCAATCATGCAGTGGCAATCATCTTGACGTTTTGACCTCCCTCCAACCAGGAGCCAAGTGAGATCTACCTGATGGATCTTAACATCTGTGTTATTTGGTGAGGAGGGCTACTTCAATTATAACTGAGAGCAGCCATTTTGGCTATTAATCCCAGGCACCTTTGAAGTTCTCTCTTTCTCCCAATCAAAGCTACGAGGGACAGGATAGGGAAGGTTTCACCTCTCCCTGTCCTTTTCTGCTGTGTTTCACACACATGGTCCTGCATCTGTGTATGGAAGTGGTAATGAAAAGAGCTAAAATATACTATCCATTTTGCAATGTTCTTATCACCATTGTGGATGGTCAGAAAACAAAGCGGGCAAATTAGTCTATTCTTTCTGCTGCGAATGACACAATAATCTGCACAGAATGGACATTATCCCATAATTAATCTTGGATACCAGGCAGACAAAATGGCCTCCCAACATGGAAATGATCAGGCTTCTATATTCAGCACATGCTGAGACTGTCACCAACCTGATTTAGTATTTTGTGCGAATGGAGACTAATGGAAGCAAATGGAAAGAAAAAAAGTTCTACTTTTGTAGCAGAAGCCTAAATGAATGATTGGCTTTATAATCTCAGGAAGCACGTGTTGGGCCAAGATGGAAATGTGAATAATTATTAGCTATGCTGTACTTGCTTCTTTTCCTGATAGCCATGTTTTTCTGTCCTAGATTTTTTTTTCAGTGAGTTGCTAACAAACAATATTTTAGTTTTTGCAACTGGTCTGGTATGTGGTACCCTTCTGATATGTGCCACTATGGCTTTTTCATCTATATGTTTCAGGGCTGTGGTTTTTCAGACCCGATTACAAAGCTTTGTTTCCAGAATCCCCTCCACATAAACTGGAATTCTGCAGTGATTCCTTCATCAAAGCTAGTAAAGAGGAATGTGAAACTTGGAGTCAAATTGGAAAGGGTTAGATGCCAACACCGCTTTTGAGTTCCTAGGAGAGAGGAGGAAAGAAGTAGGATATAGCAGTCATGGAGAAGCGGGGCTGGATTGCATGTCTATCAGCTGTTCCAGATTTCTGTAATAAAATGCAACTGGTAAAAGATGATCTCAGAAAGCCTAGCTTCCATATTATACTCCCATCATAAAGTCAGTTTGTTGGGCAAGTCTCTTCTGATGACTTGTTTAATAAACTTGTGAAAATGAAAACAAGCATTATCAGATTCCTGTTTGAAACATCAGATTAGAACTGGCATCTCTGGATTATAAGCACCAAATTACTATATTTTTAGCTACTGAGCCTTATGTGTATTGTAGTGTTATGCACTAACCCTATTCTCAAGCTTCCAAGACCCTGCGATTGCCCCACAGCAACAAGGGTTCCTATTCCCTCAAGGAATATTGTAAAAACAACTATTCAGAATTCATAAATGGTATTTCAGAAGACCGGTGTGCTCTTTTCTGATTTCCCAGTCAGACCTTTGTTTGATTCAGTGTACCAAATGCAGCCCATTGTGCAGTCTGACACCTAGGATTGCAAAAACCTGGGAGTTACCCAACAAGGTCGTGATTGAATTCACCTGCTCTTCACTTCAGGCATCAGAAAGTTGTATTAACTTGCCGTACCACCTGCAACCTCAGAGCAAAATGACAATCTTCACAAGTCTAAGCCTTGCTAATCACTATGCAATGCATGCACCTGGTTAGTAAACAGCGGGTGGATTGTATTGAATTAAAGATCTTGCAGGATTTACATCTTTAATTTCCCAGAGGTCAAAGCATGACCCACTGGGCAACCTCATATGTTACCCTTTTTTGAAGCACAATACATTGTCCATTCACCCCTCTCCTCCTCCCCCAGATCTCCATTATCTCAGCTCTGCTGCATGTCCTCTTTCCCATCTATCTTTCTGTCGGCAGTGTTTACTTCAGCAATTGCTGCCTTCCCTTTCAGGCAGATGTTTAGAGCTTTCTATACTGGTGTCTGCTTAGTTGGGGTTTTGATAAGCATATATTTAACCTGTCAGCAACAAGCTCATCTGTTTCTGTCACAAGTGTCTTTCCAGCAAATTGGGAAAAAGTTGGCCTTCAAAAACTAGTTTTTAGCTCAATGCCATTGCCTCTGCAGACTGGACAGAAGAATCTAGCTACTTTGTTTATAATCCACATGATACATGGTTTAGTGTTCTGTGCAAAACCACGCAGGGACTTATTTAACAAACCATGGTTAAAAAAATGAAAATCCAGTATGTTGCCTGAATCACAGAGGTTTTTTTAAATGGATGTTTTTGTTGGAAAGTAAGTGAGCTATCATTCTTCCAACACACAATTGTTATATCCGCTAACAAGGGGAGAAATAACCATGCGATCCAGCTTAATGTACTTCAGTATGGATTTTAATCCCTGTCTAATACTTATTGCAATTATCTATGATCTGGTAGTGAATATCATTAACAATTGGTGTAAGAGAATACAGGAAAAGAGCAGAATGAAATCTTCCGTGGATAAGAAATCCCAGCTGGATCTGGAGACACAATCTTGAGATAGATGGGCTGATTAATTTTGGTTGTATTGAGGTGGGGGGAATTATGATCCATATGCATAGTGTGGCTAAATGTATCCCCACCCAGGAAAGTGGACATGGTGGCTCAGCGGCTAAGACACTGAGCTTGTTGATCAGAAAGGTCGGCAGTTCAGCAGTTCGAATCCCTAGAGCTCTGTAGCGGAGTGAGCTCCTGTTACTTGTCCCAGCTTCTGCCAACATGTAAAAATGCAAGTAGAAAAATAGGAATCACATGACCACAGAGACATCTTCAGACAGTGCTGGCTCTTCAGCTTTGTAATGGAGATGAGCACCTCTCTCTAGAGCCAGAAACGAGTAGCACGTATGTGTAAGGGGAACTTTTACCTTTACCTAGGAAAGTATGCCTGTTCTCTCTTTAATACATCATGGAACTATATAATTATACATGCAACAAGCAAGTGTATCTGAAAATATCCATGGGCCTCTATAACATGGTGTCCCAAACCTGCTGATGGTCCCCACCATTCTGACTTAGTATGGCCAATCATTGGGAAATATGAAGGAATTACATATTTCACCATCTGGATTATCAGACTTCAGCCTTACTGTCCTTCAGCAGTGAAGTCCATTTCTTAGATCATCCCAGAAAGAAAGGAAGAGAAATGGGTTGAATGCATCTGCTGCCCAGGAGCCTGAAGGAAATTTACAATTAGCCTGGAATGGAACAAGCACTTTTCATCCACCCTGTCTGGTTAAGAAAAGGGCTAGATTTGCAAAACATAAAATGCAGATGAAGGGACTCCCCAAACGTCCCCTCAAGGTATCTCTTTCTCTTCCAGCTCTATTCTAATCTCTTGCCTGAGTTGTGAAATCGAATAGGTGGTTATGAGTGTCGGAGATGCAGAGGAAAAAAAAAGAGAAAGCTTCAAGATTGCAATCAATCAATCCAATTCCTTCTCCTAAAGCTATAAAGTTTAGGTGCATGAGGATAAATGGAACTGGCATTTGCCAGATGAAAGCACATCCTCCATAAGCCGTTCATAGGGAGGGCAGAACGCCTCTACCATAATGAATCTATGTAAAGAAATCTATGTGGTTTTTGGAAGAAAAAAAGAAGAAGAGCAGGAATTGCTTTTATTTATTTATTTTTGTTAACTAGAAAAACCTCTTAGGATGGAAGTTTTATGTCTTCTCTCATTTTTCTCACAACATTGATAGAGATGGATTCTGGGATCATAAAAAAGAGGAGGGGGGAAGGGGGAAGAGAAGTCTGTGTGGCTTACTTTACTGAGAGAAACAAGTTTGTATATTTCACACTTCTGTTAATGAAGCAATCCGGAAATCTTGCACGGAGAACAGATTGTAGAATTTTGAGAAACTTAGATGTATTATTATTATTTTCTTGCAAAAGAGAGTTTCTAGTGTTTAAGGTCAAAGGAGGAATTAGATTGTGGTGAGAGGATTTTCTTTAATCTCGTGAAATCCGGGCAGATACAAGAGAATATACTCAAGCGCTTTTCCTGTTGGTTTCTATCAAAGCCTTATCTAGGCCACATGGAACAAGTTCAGACTGTTGACATGATCTTCAAAGGATCAGCAAACATGTTAGTTTCTGAGGACTATAAGTGTCATTGAAACCAGTAGAACAGGGGTGTCAAACTTGATTTCATTGAGGGCCGCATCAGGGTTGTGTTTGACTACAGGGGGCCCGGGGGGGCATGGCTGGGGTGTGCATAGCCAGCTCGATGTCACTTGTGTCGGGGGTACCTCTGATGGCCAAGTGCTAAGGCAGGACTTCCCTCAGACCCTCGTTCTCATTATAATCTCCTTCCTTCCTTTTCTTCTTTTTCCTTCCCAATTCATTCTCCTTTCTTCTTCCTTCCCCTCTTTCCTTATTTTTCCTTCTTTGCTCTCTTCCCATCTTTTCCTTTCCTCTTTTCCTTCTTGCATGCTCAAATGCAAAAAGGGAAACATTTCTCCTTTTGTTTTGTTTTTAGTTTATTTTGCTAGCCCTCTGCCAGCAAAAATGAAGCCCCGCGGGCCCCATTTTTGACCACAATGGCCTCCTGCAGTCCTCTCCAAGCAAAAATGGAGCTTGGGAGGATAACACGCAGCCCCCCCCAGGCCCCATTTTCGGCCAGATGGTCTCCTGCAGCCCTCTGAGGCACTGTGGGCCGGTCCTTTGCTGTTTCCAGGGTGTCCCTGTGGGCCAGATCTAAACACCACTCCAGCCTTGAGTTTGACACCCCTGCAGTAGAACAAAAAGGGATAAGCATGTGATAGAAAGTTCAGCAGGAATATGGCTAAATGCTGACTGAAGCCACGTCTGTACCTCTTGAATGGTTTGAGGTCTTCTCCACATTCCCTTCATAAAATTTTCCAGAAATGTTTAGAGTCCACAATAGTTTCTCTGTAAGTTATTTTGAGGATCAGGATTGTACAGTTCCCTCTCTGACTTGATTGTTAATATCTCCAGAATTCTATCACCTAGTTCTAATATGTTGGACGAGCATGTTTTTAGATCAAAATGCTTGATGGCATGCAACAACAGACACTCATGGATGATACAGATAAAATTCTTTCCGATTACCAGATTTAACATCCACACCATTTTTGCTACCTAGTAAATTGTTTTTGTTAGGAGAAAGACAAAAGACATGCAATCTTGTCATACATACAGATCTAGACCTTTATGGCTTTGAAGGGGCCAAAATCTGTACTTAAGGGGAAAGTGAGAGAGAGGGAATTTCTGATTTCCTGAAGTATATAAAATACATGGTAGTTCAGCATGTGAAAAAGTTGTTGAGACTCTAGGAAGAGTGCGGAGAAGAGCAATAAAAATGATTAGGGGTCTGGAGGCTAAAACATACCGTATTTGCCGGCGTATAAGATGACTTTTTGCCCTGAAAAACATGCCTCCAAGTGGGGGGTCGTCTTATACGCCGGGAGGACTCCGACTCCCACTTCGAGCTTGAGTTGCAGCCGGGAGGGAGGCTGGGGGGAGCGGTGTGTGTGTGTGTGTGTGTGTGTGTGTGTGTGTGTGGCGGGTGTCACTGCGCCACGCGCTGCGCAACCTTTCCCCCTCTTCCTTCCTTAGCGGTGTGGGGAGGAGAGGATTGAAGATCCTCACGTGCGGCGTACTTTTCTTTTTCTTTTTTTTCTTTTTGTACGCAGGTTTTGCATGCGGGTGGCTGTAGGTTAAGGATGGGGAGCCCCGGGTGGGTTATCAGGTTTTACTGTGCTTCCAACATGTGCGAACGGTGGAGAGGCGGAGAAGAGAGCGGCGAGTGCCCGCTGTGTGAAATCCTGCCGTCAAAGCAACACTGGGGGAGGCAGGGTATAAATTTACCAGGTTAATGTAGCAATGGTGATTAATGCCCAGAACATTGTTTGCGGGTATTGGGGTGTGTGTGTGTGTGTGGTGGTGGTGAGGAGAGGTTGTCCTTTGAATGCGGAAAAGTAGGTGTGACCTTGTGTAGGAAAATAAAGAGATCCTTTTTAGCGTGTTTGGCTTCTTTGCCTCCCCCGTTCGTTTGACGTGGAGATAATGGCCTCGTGCGGGAGGGAAGAAAACGGTAGCTGGATCATTTCAAATTTCACTTACTCTCCTGCCTCACTTCAATATGTCTGAGCGACTCCAGATACTGGAAGACTTTTTGAATGAAAGTGTTACCTCCATTTTTTTTTTTTTTAAAGAGGGCCACTTGGGGAAAAAAAAAGATTCTAAGGAATTCCTTGTTTCTTGATTAAAGAGAAGGCATTGAATATAATGTTCCTTGGCAGCCTTTTCAGTGTCCGGGTTTTTGGTGTGTGTGTGTGTGTGTGTGTGTGTGTGTGTGTGAGAGAGAGAGAGAGAGAGAGAGAGAGATCAGCTGTATTGAGAAGAGAACGTTTCCTGTGTTCTCATTTTATTTACAACATATTTTACGCTTAATGGTAAGCAATGAAAAATATTTTTAAAACTCATTTCTAAACTCCATAGCTATTTGCATATTCTTGGTTCAAAATTGGATTAGCTCATTTCAAAATTGTCCAAAGCAGAAAAGTGCGTCAAAAAAAAAAAAAAAAGTGCAAAAGTGGAAGGTGTGTGGAAGAGGGG
The DNA here is from genome assembly GCF_049901735.1 of Notechis scutatus. Taxonomy (NCBI): domain Eukaryota; kingdom Metazoa; phylum Chordata; class Lepidosauria; order Squamata; family Elapidae; genus Notechis; species Notechis scutatus. The sequence goes on from NC_142010.1 coordinate 147,605,427, forward strand.
GTAGTCTTATACGGCGAGTATATAACAAACTCTATATTTTGAGTGGAAATGTTGGGGGTCGTCTTATACGCCCAGTCGTCTTATACGCCGGCAAATACGGTATAAAGAACGGTTGCTGGACCTGGATATGTCTGTTTTAATGAAAAGAAGGACAAGGGTGTGTGTGCGGGGTGTGAGATGATAGCAGTCTTCCAATATCTAAGGGGCTGCCATAAAGAAGAGAGTCAAGCTATTCTTCAAAGCACCTGAAGGCAGGACAAGAAGCAATGGGTGGAAACTAATCAAGGAGACAAGCAACCTAGAACTAAGGAGGAATTTCCTGACAGAACAATTAATCAGTGGAATAACTTGCCCAGACAACCATTTAACTGAAATGATGTAGGGCAGTGGCATAGGGCTAACCTTTTCAGCATCGAGTGCCTCAGCTCTGCTGTGCATCCTCACACATGCACCCCGCCCCCATGCATATGTATGCACCCCACGCATGCATGTGCATCCCTGTGCGTGTGCCCTGCCCTCCCATGCATGCGTATGCATCTCCACCCCCATGCATGGGTGCGTCCCTGCGCATGTGCCCCGCCCCCCACATGCCCCTCACAGATCCAAAGTCCAGCTGGCCAGCAGGAGGTGTGCGCATGCATGCATGGGAGAGCTGAGCTGGCGACGGCTCGCATGCCCACAGAGAGGGCTCTGAGTGCCCTCTCTGGCACGTGTGCCATAGATCCGCCATTACAGGTATAGGGTCCCCTGCTTGACCAAGGGATTGCACTAGAAGACCTTCAAGGTTCCTTCCAACTCTATTATTCCGTTAACAGTAATAGTTTACTACTCTGTACATCCTCAAGCATGCCAAAGTATTCTTCTTATTTCAAGTGGATTCTTTTTGTGTTCCATTTTCTGCAGAATGACAAGGGCAAAGTAATGAGTTGGCTTGCTGCTGTTGTCATCTATTAAGAATAAAGTTCCATTTTTTATCCCCGATCTGTTTGTCCGTCAAACCTTAAACTTTCTCTATGTACAGAGATGGAAGGACTCACATGGACCACAATGGAAAAATGGATGGTGAAATTAATGGATTTGGCAGAGATGGAGAAATTGACTGCTTTGATTGAAGAAAAGACTTTTATCTAGCTTCTATACTTGGAAACCAATCGTGGAGTTTCCACTTGAAATGGGCAGAAAGAAATGAAGTTTCAATTTCAACCTTGGGTTTTGATTATTGGGTTTCTTTGTGACAACAGAAGTACTGTTTGCTATGGTTTATTCCAGTGGAGGGATTCATTTTTTTTTACTACCGGTTCTGTGGGCATGGCTTGGTGGGCATGGCAGGGGAAGGATACTGTAAAATCTCCAGTCAGAGGTGATATTTTCTGGTTCTCCGAATTACTCAAAATTTCCGCTACCGGTTTTCCAGAAATGGTCAGAACCTGCTGAATACCCACCTCTGGTTTATTCTGATTCAAAGGGCCATTGATTTCTAGGTTTTTATCTGTATTGAAGAAAGTTAAAAGTTACTTTTTTCTGTAATGCTTTCCCCCTTTTTTTTTGCCTGCACACCCCAGTTTGACTTTTTCCTTATTCCTCTGTCTTTTTAAATTCTTTTTTGTTTGCTTTTTTATTTTACGCTTTTTTGAAATTTAGTTTGACAAATTGAAATTTATTTATTTATTTTAAAAGGGAATGGCCTGGCAATGGTAGGGCTCCTGATTTAAATACCAAAGACCTTTGATTCTACATTGCACACCCAATAAAAAGAATCAGATAATACATGATGGTAAAGATATCCTTTGCCCAAGCCAGTTGATTTCCCTTTTGAAAAGCAAAACAATCTCAGACGAAATTCTTCTGCTTTGAGGATAGACTCTCAAGGAAATTTTGTGCATTTACTTGGCTCTTAGAGTCAGGGAGCATGCCCATTATTTGAAAGCAGTGGAAAACTTCATTAAATTTTAGATTGGATACACCATTTTGCTTTCACCAGAAAAAGATGAGCCAACTATACCCATAATGGGTTTTCTACTTATTCTGGAGAGTCCTCCTAGACTATAAGCAATCCATATATATTATGAACGCTGTCAGCCCTCTGGAGAATGAGCAGCACTAGCTGTATTCAGGCAAGTGAAAAATGTAGAGCTGCAAAGATTGGAAAAACTTCACATGTTTTGCGTGAGCAAGATAACAATGCAGCCCTGCTAAGTCTGTGCCAAAACTTTTGACGACAGATTTCAAATCAAGGTGTCCTGTCAATCAGCATTTTCTACAATTGAAAATCTAGGTCAAATACACACACACACACACACACACACTCAGTTTTTCCCTCCAATTCATCTTTATAAGCTTCACTTGTTTCCTCTTTCAACCATCATTTCCATATTCATGCTTTTTTTCTTACCTTCTTATCTGATCCCTGATCTATCTATCTATCTATCTATCTATCTATCTATCTATCTATCTATCTATCTATCTATCTATCTATCTATCTATCTATCTATCTATCTATCTACCTATCTATCTATCTATTATATATTTGCATACTTACCTATGATGGGTTGGTCTGTGGCGGCGGGAGATTTGAAGAGCCGTCATTGGCCACGAGCCAGCCAGCTATAAAAAAGGCTGCTGCAGTTTCTCCGCGTTCAGATTCTAGAAGAAAATAAAAAGAGAAAAAAAGGTCAACTGGGTCTTGAGTCTCTTTTCCCACAACGCAACACTATCTATCTATCTCTGTCTATCTATCATTTATCTATCATCTATCTATCCTATCTATCTATCTTCCTTCCTTCTTGTTGCTACCTTCTCAGATCCCTAACTTCTGCTTTCTGCTTCCTTCTTCGGCCCATTTATCTGCTCTGAGTTTCTCTGATGTCATAGGAGATCACTCAATGGAAACTCAAGATATGCACTCAGTTAGAAACGTTTAGCCAACAATAACTAGATTTTCTTCCCCTATCTTTGCTTCGAGACTGGTGGAATGCTACCCAGCCATGAGTTTTCTGCAATGAACTACACAAGGGTAATTACAACTGACGTTCTGCAATTTATGCATAATTGGGCTCTTCCCTCCTCTCGGTACTTGTGACATGTCTGTGTAGACAAGTGATTGATAATGATCGCACTATTTTAGAGGCAAGTTTATGCTTAATATGCTTTAACCTAACCTTTAATTCTCTTTTACTTAACTGTGATTCTGCAGTGATTTTAATAAGGTTCTTTTGTTTATTTTACTGGAGGCAAAGAAATAATTTTAGCCCAATTTTAAAAGTCAGCTTATAAGTACACAGGAGTTGATGCATGACAATAGATTTAGCCACCCAAACTACCACAACATAGTGAAACATTTTTTTCTTAATTGTTTAAACAGGAGCATCAAGAGCAAATTAGACCTGCAGAGTTTCTGCAGCAATCTGCCACCCCCCTGCTTCCCAAAAATACAGAGATAAAACAAAGGACAACAATGTGCTAAAGACGTGCACTAAATGAGTGGCTATTCCAATCACATGCCTAATTTGGAAGCATCTCAGGACAACATAGCCAAGTTCTAATGTGGAACCATCTCACAAAAATGTAAAAGGGAATTATACCACATCTTCAATTGTCTAAGTAAATGTCCTTGATTCTGTGAAGCAGTAGTCCTTCTGTCTATTTGGATATCCAGCATGCTCATGGGTTTTAATTAGTTCAGTCCAAGAATACAAAGGTTTTAGATCCAATAGATCCACAGTCACGATTGACCTGACCTGTACCTATACTGCAGGTGTCAGCTGGTGCTCCATTCAAAATCCAAGAAAGAAATACTTAGACTCCATTGATCAGAGAAAAGATATCTTTTACTGGAAATTAAGTGGTAGCAACAAAAGAATTCTGAATCTGAGAAAATGGGCGCGTAATCACATATACAAAGTAATGGCAACGTTCCCATCCCCAACAGTTCAATTTGCTCATCCAATTAAAAGTTGTGTATATCATCATGTGGGCATCTCCAGGTGGTGATGAGGCCTCTGTCCATTGACCTTGACATATTTTGATAAAGAGTTGCAGCTGCGCATAGCATAGGATAGAAGCCTAAGCTACCCCCACAGCTTATACAGTTCTGTTTTGTAACACCTCCAGCTCACTTCCCATAACCATATCCCCCCTCCTCCCCCCGTTACTTATGACAGCCGAAAGATGCAAAGCAAAGGGAGAAAATCTTGAAGGCTGACAGCAGGGGTGTCAAACTCGATTTCATTGAGGGCCATATAGGGTTGTGTTTGACCTTGGGGGGCCAGGGGGACAGTTCAACATCATTTGTGTCAGGGGCTCCTGTGGTGGCCCGAGCGCTCTGCCAGCAAAAATGGGCTCCCGAGCTCCGTTTTCAGCTGTGACGGTCTACTGCAACCCTCTGCCAGAGAAAACAGAGCTTGGGAAGGCTGTCCATGGCCCTCCTAAGCTCCATTTTTGGCTGTGATGGCCTCCTGCAACCCTCTACCAGCAAAAACGGAGCTTGGGAGGGCCATTTTTGGTGGGAGTAGTACTGTGGGCCAGTCCTTCGCTGTTTCCAGGGTGGACCCATAGGCCAGATCTAAGCACCCAGTGGGCTGGATCCAGCCCTCAGGCCTTGAGTTTGACACTCCTGCTATATTGCCTGTAAAGGAGCATTTGCAGTGATATCACTTTCCGTTATCAGCTGAGCTAAAACCTCTACAGTGGACATCTCTACCCACATAGAGAGATTAATGCTATCCTTACAACCAAAGGGCCCTGGCTCAGAAACCTAAAGATTGAGCTAGCAAAGCAAATTGCAAAAGAAAACAGTGGAACACCTCATAACAAAATGAAGACACATCTTCTTGAACATTAGACTTCCTGCTGCTCATTCTTTTAAAAAAGAAAAGTGGAATAGGCACAATTTTATATTCTCTGCCCCCAAAGACTTTAAAGCTGTCGTGAGATTCCAACTGTTGGTTGCTATGATGTATTGGTCTCCAGGGCTGAAAGCTCATGTTCTAGTGATGTCTCAATTTGGGCACATCTGTATGCAAACTTTCTGATTTAAAGCTCTCCAAACAGCACAAGCTCCTTTCAGCTAGTAAAAGGCACAAGGCAGCCTGCGGGTGAGGGGGGGGGCAGAGGGAGGATGGGGAGCCAGATGAAGCCTCCTCCTCTCAATCTATCTGCTGAAAAAGGCACAAGGTCCAAGGCACAAAAACCACCCCTCCAAACCCGAACATCTTATTTTTCAGCTGCGGTTTCTGGCTCTGAGAACTCCATAGACATCGCCCTTACAATTGCAAGCAAACCTCTGTAGCTATAAGGATCATAAACTTGTGCTTCGGGGAGGAAAAAAAAAAGGAGAGCTAAATACTATACCATTTGGTTGGGGAGGGAGGAGAGAACAATGTCCTTATTGCTATGGAATCACAACATATAAACAGCCTTAGGGGGGGTATATTTTGTTTAAGAGAGATTGTTCCTTGAGCTGTCATTTTCTTGTTTTGCTTTTATATTTAGTGTGTGAAGCTGCTCCGAGGTTCCAGCAGGAAGGCGAGGAAGAGGACTGGGGCAGCTGGTGTGTGTGTGTGTGTGTACAGAACTCACTCCTTACTCCTACTTGCCAGCAGCTATGGCAAACTGAAGAGGATAATTCCTGAACCAACTGCATGCTGCAAAAGTTGCTTAAATGTTGCTAGCTCATTCCTCCCATCTCATAGCATTCACTCTTTTTTTACAAAGTAATGCATATTTGGAAGTTTGAGATGTTCTCTGTAAGACACAGTAAAAAAAAAAAAATCTGGAAGAAGTTGTGAGTGATGGGGATGTGAAAAGGCAGCGAGGGCACATTATCCCTCTTTTTTGCACCACAGTCCCCGGGAAATGTGTAAGCTGACAGCAACTGCCTAACTTTTGTTATATTTAAGAATGGCCCTTGTAAATCTCATCACATTCAGAGCCACTTTAAAAAGTAATTAAATCAATTGCACACACTTCACTTAATTTCAGATCGGTTGAAAGACCAACCCTATTTAGCACTCTCTCTCTCTCTCTCTCTAGGTTTCTCATTTTTAACAACTTTATGGCAAGTGGATATTATATTTCTCAGACTTGTGAAAATTGTACCTATGTGACAAGTGCAAATGAGTGCATCAGGCTTTGAAAAAATATAGACAGTGGCCCAAATTTTCAAATTTCTTTATAAACAAAATAGAATGGAATTAATATTTAAACTGTGGAAGAATGCCAACATTATATATCTGTTCTTTCCTACTTAGACAGAATTTTGCACCTATATTGACTTTAGTAGGATTATCAACAATTTCAGAATTCCAGCATATCTGAGCTTTGCATTGCAATTGAAGTCTCTTTTATGATTCTTTCCACCAAATGAAATATTGGGAAAAGACAATGTTATAGGTGCACTGCCTGCCCACCTACCTGCTGGGTACCTCACTAAAAACTGAGCAGAAGGAACCAAATTTGGCATAGTGAGTGTAAAGTTGGCCAGAGAGAGATTGGATCAGGCCAGGAACTGTGGAAGAAAAAACATTTAAACAAATTATCCAATGTATGCCTATGGGAGAAACAGTTGGGCAGTGAGCCAGAAAGTTGCAAGTTCCTCCATTCTAAGTCTCTCTCTGTCCCTCCCTCCTTACTCTGATGACCCAGAATGGAACATATACAGCTTATCTTGTGTTCCCCCATGTACACATCCATACAAACCCAGAGAGACACAATCCAATGGGAGACTAGAAGCATGCACACAGGAACAACATTCATTCACCTTGCAGGCACTCTGATTAGTCCCTGGGGAGAAAGTGTATATGCACACAGACAGAGATAAAACACTTTACAGTTGTTGTATAGAACAAAATAGACACACACACACAAAATAGACACACCAATAACCACTTCTGGTAAAAAAAAAAATCTTACCTTTTTTTCTCTTTTTTTTCTCTCCCATTGATTGGATGTAAGATAATTTGGAAGCTTTTTTGCTAAAGGCCAAGAAAAATATTCCACAAATAAATTAAAGGATGTCTCAAAGGCCATTAGACCTTTTGAACTGGCTGTTTCAAGGTCAAGTCAACTATTCCTCCTTTCTTGGAAAGTCAGAGGAGAAAAGTTATGCTCTCCCCACCCCCTTACTTCAATTCCCACAAATTCTCTTGAGCCTGAGCTCTTCCCCACTAATTATCTAGCTGTTCTTACTGCTGGACCATAAACTATCCAATTCATTTTAGCCTAGTCTGATGGAGTGTAAAAAAAACCACCCTATCTGTAGAATTAAGAAAGAACTATGAAGATTATCAAGTCCAGAAAAAGACAGAAATAATATAGTTCCATGGGTGCAGTAGATGCAAATAGTCCCTTGGTATTCATAAGATTCCTACACCACCTGATCATTTTATGTCTACTTTATTCTTTTTAAACATGAAAATCAAAGGGAAGTATAGCTTCCAGCGGTATCATCTCTAACGCAAAATTATCTTGAGCCCTTCCAGAGATATTCTTAAGATAAAATTTTTAAAAAGTTAAAATGCCACCATTTGTTTGTTTGGAAAGTATTTTATCTGCACAAAACAAAAAACAGAATGGAGCAGGTCTGATCAGGGTTTTGCCTTCTGTTTCATTAGCCAGATTCATGATCATGGCTACTGTTTGTGTGAACAAATAAGCCCAGTCCTCATTGCAGCCATTGTTTGAGTCTGCTTGTTGAACACATTGCTTCTATGTTCTAAATATGCTCACTACTAGTCATAATGGGGGTCTTTGTCCTGGCCACTTCCATCATCCCCAACCCAATGCTAAACACTGTGTGCATCAGAACTGCAGCTCATGAAAGGTTAAGAAAAGGAAAAATTAATCCAATAAACTGTAGCCTCTCTCTGATTTTTGACTACCATCTATTAACACAGGTCTCCTACAATCTTAAGAAGCCATGAAGCTTCTCGGGACATCTAACCAGATAAACTACATGGAACATTCAATAGCAATGATATAATCATACTTTTGGAAAGGCAGGATTATTTTCCACTATGAAGACTTTGACTGTGATATTATTGGCTTTTTAGACCTCTCTTCCAGTCACTATTTCCTTTTTCAGGTGCTGTTTCACACCATTTGTTTCCTTCTAATTACCATGCTTTCTTATTTCTGAATTAGTCATAGTAGGTCATTATAGCCTCAGTCCAGAGTGGGGACATTGCTTCCTGAAGTGGATACATGCTTTGGAAAATTGCAGAATTAATCATCCAAACCCAAGGATTTCGGCTATGGCTCACCTAGATCTGAGGAATAAATTCCTCAGATACAGCCATGAGGAACAAATAGTTGTCTCAGGGGTCAGGTTTCAGTGGCCAATCAATTTCTGAATGTAGTGTCAGTGTTTAATCATCTTCTCATAGCTGTGGTTAAAGTAGAGGAAATGTTCAGTGGGGAAAGTTTTTTCTTCATTATTTTTTCCTTTTGTCCTCCCCTTTACAAGGTTCTCCCTCCCTCCCTCCTTTCTTTTCTTCTTGTCTTCAGCTTTGTTGGCCTTTTCATCTGTGGTTGTTTTTCCCCCCTCCAACACCCCTTTTTCCCCCTTCCAATTATAACTGTTTTTTGCTTTTGCTTTTCTTTCAGTGATTTGAGCTAAACCTCTATGTCAGCCTCCTTTATAATGTTTTCTCATTTGCTGCTGCCTTATTTCCTGGATCTTTCTCTTTTTTTTAATGTTCCAAATATATTTTATTAGTATCTTTTATTTTCCACTTCTATTTGCTCAAATCTTAAAATTTGACTACCGATATAGCATGAGGCTTTTATGGGAGATGGGATTTAAATGGAGATTTCAGTATGACAACCCACAATCAATCATGCTGTGGCATTAGATATTGCGAATTGATGGTTCTAGTATGTCATACAACTCTAGAAAACTGGGCTGAGCAAACCATGGTTAAGGTAACCACAGTACATGGATTTTATGAACATAAGGCTTGAAAGATTTTGGAAGAGAAAACATGGCAAGACTTTTTTTGTCTCCGTGGGGTGCTTTTTTAATATTGGAAAGTGAAAGAAGGGCAGTGATAACTCAATAAGATCATTAAATTCAATGTCCTCATTAATGGATAATCATCATTTATCCTAGGTGGTAACTCAATATCTTCATTCTTCCCAGCTGCTTATGCAATTGTGGAACAGAACACTGGAATATGCAATAAAAATGTTGGACTATCCTTAATTCCCCTTCAGGTTCTGCTGTGCTGCCTCATGGTGAGGGAGGGAGGGAAGGACATTCCTGAGAGAAATTAATAAAGAATGCCATCAGTGTATATCAAGATTTATATAATCTCAGCAAGATTACCCAGACCATGAAGGTAATCTTAGCTGTCTAATTAAACTAAGCGAGCAGCTATACTGGGCAGCAATGATCCAGGAAGATGGTAAAGGTGGATTAACACTTTAGTGACAATGGCAAAGGTTATTGTTTTGTACTATGTGGGAGAACACAATGGTCAACCATTCTTGTAACTGTACAGAGAAAACCACAACAAAGCTGGCTGAGGAACTTTGGAAGTTGTAGTCCACAAGTCTTAAACTTGCCAACATTGGAGACACCTGTTCTGGAGTACTCGTGGTGTCTATGAAATAGCTAGTTTAAAGTGTTTGGGATGGCCAGTTGCTGGTATTGCCATGCAGGGAAAGAGTATCTGAAGCTGTGAAGACAACATTTCAGTGAGAAAAGGGAACAGGAGAAGAATATAAAATTAAATATAAAAAAGCCACATGAATGATAACAGGTCCAGCAAGTGGCCCTTGAACTGACATTGAATACTTTGCCAAAATTAATGTATTTATTCCAAAGGATTCTGATAAAGTTAGGGAAACCTTTCTTCACTGAATTAAACAAAATGACAACTAAATTTGTCTGGTGGGGCAAGAAACCACATATCAAACTAAAATTGTTACAGGACATAGGAGCAGAGGTGGTTTGGGACTACCAGAGTGGGAGCTTTATTATCAGGCAGTGGTATTAAATTAGATAAAAGATTGGGTTAAACTAAAAGATAAGAGAATTTTAACATTAGAAGGCCATGACCTCCAGATAGGTTGGCATGCATTTCTGTGGGAGAAAAAGGGTAAGGCACATGCCTATTTCAATCGACACCAAATAAGAGATTCACTTATTCAAACATGGAGAAAGATTAAAAATAAATATTATATAAAGATACCTCATTGCTGGTATTGCCATGCAGTAGACAGTATCTGAAGAGAGTATCTGAAGCTGTGAAGACAACATTTCAGTGAGAAAAAGGAACAGGAGAAGAATGAACATGGGAAAACTCAGCACAGAGAAAAGAGGTAATGAATCAATTCCACGTTGACCTTTTAGGCCTCGGTGAATTGAAATGGACTGGAATTGCACGCCTTCAGTCAGAAGATCTCACAGTTTATTACCCAGGGCACAAAGGAAGGGGGGAAAAAACCTAAGGGAATGGTGTTTCATAATCAGGAAAGGTATAATAAAGGCAGTCCTTGAGGATGATATAGTCAGTGACTGAATGTTACCAATTAGACTTTGCAGTCAACCCTTTAATTATGATGGTTATCCAAGTTTCTACTCCAACTACTGATGCAAAAGGAAAGACATTGACAAGTTTGATCCAATTTAATCTCAAAGTAACAGAACGTAAAAGCAAGATGTGCTGCTTATGCTTGGAGACCAGAACGTCAAAGGTGTAAACAAAACACAATGAACTCTATCTTGCAAGAAGGACAGATACCAGGGACTTGGAAAGAGGCCAGTTTGGTCTAATGGTTAAGCAAGAACCCAGGCTGAGTGTCTTTGGGCCAGTCAACCTCTTACACCCCAATCTACCCACACAGGATTGTTGTGGGGAAAATAGGAGGGAGAAGGCTATTAATTGTGTTTTCCACCGAGAGTTATTTATAAATATAATAACAGACAGAGGGAGGGAAGGAGGGAGGGAGGAAGCAAGTTATGGAATGTTATTAGGAAAACAGAAATCCCGGAACTTTTCACTGTCTTTGTGTGAAACCTACACACAGATCAGGAAGTCACAATCCAGATGAAATATGGAGAAGCCAACTAGCTCCAGATCAGCAAAGGAGTGGGCCAAACTGTATATGCTTTCCTTACTATTCAGCCTGTATGCTGGGGGGCGGGGGGTGAACTAGAAGAAGATAAATATAGTTTTAAAACTGAAGAAAGAAACATCAATAACCTGTGCTATACTGCCAATGCTACTCTGAAAGCTGAAAATGGAAATGATCTGGAAGCTGTAGTAATGAAAATCACGGAGTATAGTGAAAGAAATGGAACCAAGATTAAATATTTAAAAAGCCACATGGATGATAACAGATCCAGCAAGTGGTTTTTGAACTGACAAGGAAGATGGGACTAATATCAAATGTAGTGAAGACCAAACTAATGACAACCAGTCTGTAAACTGACAATGAAGTTATCAAAGTGATAGAGAACTTCTGCCTTTTAGGATGAACTATCAATAGTAAAGAGCCAGCAGTCAAAAAATGTACCATATGCTAGCACTTTGTAGTGTAGTAATGAAGATCTTGGACCAGATATTCAAATGCTACAACCCTGTCTATACTTTCAAAGATCAGAATTGTGTCAGAAATATTTTCCCATGATGCTCTATGAAAGGGAAAAGCAGAAAAGAGTAATGATGTTTTTGAACTTTGGTGTTGGAGAATACTCCTAAGAATAAGAATACCATGGATAACCAAGAAAACAAACAAATAGATGTAGAACCATTAACTCAGAGTTTTCATTTGAGGCAGAAATGATCGGGATCAAATTATTAGATTTTGGACACATAATGCACAAACTTAAAGAGTTCCTACTCTATTACTCTGGGAAAGAGAGAAGGGAAGGAAAAGGAAGGGAAGGGAAGAGAAAGGTGGAAGGGAAAGGTGGAAGGGAAGGGAAGGAAAGGGAAAGGAGAGGAGAGGAGGGGAAAAAGGGAAGATGAAAGGAAGGAAGGGAAGGGAAACTAGGAGCAAGGTGGATGCATTCCATTACAATAGTAATGGATACAGCACATGCTATGAAGCTTGAAAGACGACATTGGTGGCAGTTCATTCTAAACAATATACATATTTGTGACTGCTAACAGTTAATACCATTTTGATGGGAGATAATTAATCAATCCTTCGTTAGTAATTGGAATGCACTTTTTCTGATTGCAGCCAACCAGCTAGCGTATACTTTTCCTGGATACCTCACTCTACACAATATTTTACCATTTTTCCAGTTGTCTTCCATTTTATAGTGAAAGTGATTTGGCAGCATATTTATACATGGTTTATTTATATCAGAAGTGAAAAGTTGGAGGCAGTTTCAATCCCTCATCTGTATTGGTGAACTGTATTATATTAGGGGTTGGGAAGAGATGGAGCTCACTTCCTAACTAAAGCTTTTCTCTTAATGTCATCCATTGGTGAAAAGAGGCCAAAGGGTTGCCCTACTTACTCTTGTGCTGAGAAAAATACTCTGTGTTTCACTTTATGTCCTTTGTCCTTGAGAAAAATGCACAGTGGACAAGAGCTGCCCCATATCTTCTCCAGATGGCAAAAGCATTTTCTGCAGGGAGATATTCAACCATATCATACTTTCTCTTGCCAGAGGAACAAGTATCAGAAGAACCAGCAAGAGGCATCGTATACTTTACAATTTGGGGAAAAAAGATCAATCAGCAGCAGCCAGGAGAGACAAAGGCTAGGAAACCTCATGATCAGAATGGACTTACTTCAATAGTCCAGGTTAAATTTACAAGTCAAAGGCTCCCTGTTGAAGTAGAGATGGAGATGTAGGTTTCCATGTATAGACATTGATGTATAGCTATATAATTAACTTAAAGTGTAAGTAAATTAAAAACATTAGGCAATCAGCACTGAATGGTAATCACAAAAGTCAAATACAAAAGAGGCCTAGAGAATGTCAGCATCTCAACACAAAGTCATATTAGACAAAGGATTATTAGACAAAGATTAGAAATATATAAACATCTAAAGTTACTGCACCTATATGTCAGTTAGCAAATGTTGATGGCATACCACTCCACTGAACGCAGACAATAAAAGTGACATCTATTGCCACGTTCAGTTTCAGTTCTGTTCCAAAGAAGTCAGCAACATGGCTAAAGAAACTTCAGTACATACTGTATTTGTTGTCTTAAAAGGTATTGCCCAAAATTCAGAACCTCAGCCAGCACAGCCAACAGCCAAGAATGCTGAGAACCATCACTTAGCAACCTCGGGAAAAGCTATACTTCATCCATTCTTTATGATGTCTAAGGTCCTTTCCAAGTCAATGCCTATGAATTTAGGATAAAGTTAGACCTCTTTTCCCAGCAAAATGGCTTTCAACATCATTCTCCATTCTCATGCCACTGCCTTAAATAACTGCAAATGGAATTTTATATTCCATTTAATATGGAATTTATGATGATGAAGAAAATACCCACTTGGCAGTCGTGATATGCTGAGGATGGAGATAAATCTGCTAAAATAAGGAGCATTCTTTCTGAGAGGAAGAAAAGAGAGGCAGAACAAGAGAATCAGAGAAGCTAAAGAATTGCCTAGAGCAGGGATTATAGTAAACATATTGTTCATAATGAAAAACTCTCAAGTCGAAATTGTCAAAATTAATTTGGAGAGGGAAGAATTAATTTAAATAATAATAATAAACCACAAATGCAAAGAGTATTTAAAGAAAAAGACAAGACATAATTCCACAGAAACAACATATAAAGAGAGGGAATCTCAGGAAAAAAAAGTCAGTTCTTGCATTGGTCACTACTAAGAGAAGGGGGCATCCTGGCCTATCTTAAGATAATTAAATGGCACCACTGACATTTGGAAGCAAATCGCCAAATCCTAAATGGGTATATTCTCCAGCATTTGCTATGAAGATTAAGAAAATCAAATGCACTAATCCTGTAAATAAGGCTAAGGCTATCCACTATGGATCCAATCTTTTTTTAAAAGTAAAACAAAATACCTCAAAGAAAGATACTCCGGCATTCATTCTGACAGTTACAAAAAGAGCTCTATTACTCATCTGATCAAACAACAAACTAAGGAAGAGATTTGGACTAATACATAGAACAAAAAAACATCCCCAAGAACCTAAAAGCCATGAAGTGATAAAAATTGTAAGCAGTCTCTCTTCTTGTCTCAATGTATTCAGCTTCATTGCTGCAATAAATAATATATCAATGTTGTCTTCAAGTATTTAATATGTAGCAAAGTCCTCTCTCCCTGAATAATGTTCTCTGCTATCTGTTCCTTCTTCTAGATTAGTTGTTCAGCCCTGACAGAGAGAGCATCACAGTAGCCTGTATCTTCAGATCTCTAGTTTCAGATGCAGTGTGATTCTCTAATCAATAAACTGGGAAGTTATCCCAATTCAGCATAAACAATGCTATGCCGCATCTGCAGCGGACAAAACAAAACGCTCTTACTTTCCATGATGACAGCAATAAAGATGTTGACAGTGAAGATAAGACTTCCAAAATTAATAAGTTTAATTGCAGTGATAACAGTCACGTGATACAGAAACTGCAACACATATTTTAAAATGAATAGGTAGCAAGCAACCACAACTCTGCTGTTTACAATTTAATTGTTTCGTGGTCAAAATGCTAGTCAGGAATTATATGAGTTGGAATTCAAAATGGGTATGGCTGTTTTTACTAGTTCACAATGGTGCTATATTTGTTGAATGGGAACGTATGGGACAGGGGGATTTTAGACTCTCAATTTACCCAGTGCTGAATTCAGAAAATCAAGGGGTAAAGTATCCCTTCCCACAGATGTTAGCCAAACCTCTTTGACAACATCTAATGATGAGATCGTCAGCTACTAATACGTGTAAGTGTTTTGGAACAAGAAAACATAGTTTCTATTGTGGTGGTGCAGTAGTTGGAATGCAGTATTGCAGGCTAATTCTGCTGACTGCTGATTGCCAGCAGTTTGATCCTGACTGGCTCAAAGTTGACTCAGCCTTCCAAAGGTCGGTAAAATGAGGACCCAAATTGTTGGGGGCAATATGCTGAGCCTGTAAACAGCTTAGAGAGGGCTGTAAAGCACTATAAAGCTATATATAAGCCTAAGTACTATTGCTACAAGCACATTACATAACCATGGTTTTAATAGTTTTAATAGTATTCCCCCTCTCCCCACACAGGGATTTACAGGTAATATATACCATATAAACCATGGGTTTATTTAGTTTGTCACATTTCTAAGTCACTCCACCCCTAGTCATCTCTGAGTGGCTTGAAACCAACAACACTATAGCTCCCACACTCTTGTATAAGCAGGCCACATTTTGGATTAGCAGAATGTGTGAACGCAGCCAGAAGCCTGTGCTTTTAACTCAGGGACTAGCTGCCAGCTTCGAGTCTTCTCGAGCCTCCTGACTTTGCAACGACCACACTTTCTACCTTTAGAGCGTCCTTTTACTGCGCTTAAGATTACAGAGACAGAGGAAAAACAGCGTAAGATTTCCGACCTGGTTTTTATTCTGCTGGAGCTTAAAGCAGATGCCCGGTCTATTTACTCACCAGCGAAGCTGGTCTCCCCACCTGGCTGTTTCTCTTCTCTCCTGAACTGCCTTCGCAGGCACTTTGCCAGGCCTGGTTAGAAAAGAAACGGCCAACCGGGGGCTCTTATCAGACAAAAACACTAACAGCCCTTTGTTAAGCAAATCGTCTTTTTTTTTTTAATCAAGCAAAAGGAGACTTGATGGCGGTCGAACCGCTTTGCTCAACACACTGGGCCTTGATTATCTCCGCAGCCTTTTGTCTCGGCCCTGAATGGCCGCTTCTCGGCTGCTGCCTTTCGCTAATGAATCCATCCAAATGGAAGCCACGGCGTCTTCCCAACTTCTTTTTCTCTTCCCCCAGATTGTCCAGCCTCAGCGGGCGCCTCTCAGGGGAAGGAACGGTCCGGTTTTTATTCCCCAACCCCGCATCCTCCGTCCCCGCTTCACCTCCTCCGCCATCTGGAGATTTCGTCTCCGAGGCTTGTGAAGGGACGTGATTAAAGAAGAGCGCTGGATGGCTTCAATGGGCAGCCTCGCAGGGTGAAAAAGCCTCTCAAAACGCCAATTTCCCCTTCATTCATGCCTTGCCAAGCGGTAGCTTCGCTACCGAGTCTGCTGATCCGCTCCCGCCACCCCCTCCACACCACTCCAACTCTTTGCAAAGAGACGGTACCTCAAGTTATTGCTTTTCTTTGACGCCCGGATTGATTTTTCTCGCCCCCGCCCCCCCTTGCTTTTCAGCGGATGAAAAGCTGTCATTGTCATTTGCATGTGATTTTAATATTTTAACATCTCTAATCGCCTCGTTTACGGTGCTGAGGGGGAAATTGGTTTTTTTGTGGGTGGGGGTGGGTGAGGTTTTTTTCTAAAACCAATAAAGCAAAATGGAAAAAAACACCTGGTTATTGCCAAGCGGCCAAGCGAGAGCTGTAACTCAAAGCTGCTAAAACAGGCTTGGCTTTGCCTGTAAGAAAGCCTCTGCTGGGGTGGAAATTTAGCCGAAGAATTCAACACGAAGACTATAAAAAGACACTGGGGAGCATCTTTCCACAACTGGTGGCCAGCTTTCCCGGGTTATTTATAATGTCATGCAATCATTGCTTTGTGGTTGTATCACAAAGCAGACAGGGACTGTGGTGCTATAGTAAAGCTTGGAAGATGCTGTCAGATAAAGTGTGATTGCTACCTTGATAAGACACTTTGAATAGCTGGCCATGGCAGCCTGTGCCACCCAGTGGCATTCACAGGATCTTACTACTTTGATCAAAATTATGAAAGCAGACACAGTGGCTCAGTGGCTAAGACGCTGAGCTTGTCAATCAGAAAGATCGGCAGTTTGGTGGTTCGAATCCATGGAACGGAGTGAGCTCCCATTACCTGTCCCAGCTTCTGCCAACCTAGCAGTTTGAAAGCATGTAAAAATGCAAGTAGAAAAATAGGGATCACTTTTGTGGGAAGGTAACAGCGTTCCGTGCGCCTTTGGCGTTTAGTCACACCGACTACATGACCATGGAGACGTCTTCGGATAGCACTGGCTCTTTGGCTTTGCTAATGGAGATGAGCACTGCCCCCTAGAGCCAGAAACAACTAGCACCTATGTGCAAAGTGAATCTTTACCTTTACCCTTTTATGAAAGCAGAATTGTGAACTCCACCCTATTTGGGGGAATGCATGACATCCTGACACACAGCCAAAAATGTGACATTGCTTTCATCAATAAGACTCCTTTGCCCCTGCCAAACGCTACACTGGCACCATCTTTATACTCTGTCCTGAACCATGGTGTGTGGCTGGTTTGTGGTTACCTACAGTTGTAAACCCAGAACAGCTACCATGTCCGGTCAGCATGAATCCCAACTTGAAACAACCACCCAAGGTTTCAAATTGAAATCAGTATTTATTAGCGTGAGACTAGGGCTACGCTGAAGCTGAGCAGCCATAACTAAAGATGACGCAGGCATCTAAGCATTGAGGACAACAAGCCCTGAATTTTATCTAAAAGATCCCTTTAGGGAGTTACATAAGCAGGAAACATGTTTTTAAGAAAACAAACGAAAAATGTTAACTGAACCAGACAAAGGAAGCTGAGCTTGAACACACCCTCTTCCCTCACACACACCCCATCCTACCAATAATTACCAGCCTTGTGAATTTACAAGGCAAGTGTAGCTGTCAGTCTTGTGAATCAACAAAGCAAGGACTTTTAGGGATAAAAGGGATCCCGAAGCCTGCCCACTCTTGATGGCAGCTTCCATCCCTCTTGGTAGTGCCTGGCAGCTTAAGTGACAAGGACACAGGTCAAAAGAGGAAATGTACATTGTAACCAGTAAAATTTGGTGTTACTTTAAATTCACTAGATCCTGGTATATTCCCAAGTACTTGTTGTGCCTTGGCTGAAAGTGATTTGTGTGTGTCCCTAATTATTTCTCAGCTGTTGACCAGAGCTATGTGTCATATCTTCTCTAGTGCACCTACCTGGAAAACCTAGGTAGAAAGCAAAGGGGGCTTACAAGAACCCATGTGACTACTGAGGCTGTGAGTGAGTAAGCATAAGTTGAATGTGGGAGCACATATAACATTAGAAACCATGGGGCAACTTTGAATAACACACATAGCAGTAGAGGAACATCCACTTTAATGAAGGAACTGTACAAGGAGGAGATAGAATGGCTGCACACAGATTCTCGTCAATCACCCAGAATGGATTAGTAATGGGTTTTATTATTTATGTATTTATTTATTCCCAGGACTTATATGTTGTTCCAATCGTGACTAACTCTGAGCAGCATACATTCCCATAATCTGTAAATCAGATCAAAATGTTGAAGTAATTACTACAATAAATAAAACCTGGAACATAAAGTACAATAACATCTATATACCTTTAATATATTTATACATCAAGGAACTTAAATCATATGACTCAAAAATCCCACTCTAAGACAGAGCAGCATTATGACATTCCAGGTCTCAAAGACTGCTCCAGCAGACGGTATTTATGGATTTGAATTCCAAGAAGATTGATGCCATTTAAATCTCTGGGGGAAGAGACTGATACATTTCATGACATAAGGGATCTAAAAGAAACCTGTGTGCTAGTTCTTGTTAGCCAGGCAGATGTAATGGGGAGTAGATGGTCTTGAAGATACCCAGGTATCTTGAGACATGAGGAGCTTTAAAAGACAGCACCTTGAACTGTATTTGGTGGTCTTGTATTTGGAAACTAAGAGGGAGCCATTGCAGTTCTCAAAGGAAGGTTGGGTAAACTGAGTTGCACTCATAACAGGGAGTACAACCCCATCCATGATGAAAGATGGAATATTCCTGAAATCAGATGGTTTATAAACTCAAAGCCAATGTATTTTGCTCAGACTGGCCTAAGTTTGTTCTTTAAGGTGCCAGAATAGCACCTCAAAATTTGTTTGGTCCCTGATAATTCCAGGATTGCCTACCGTTGCAACCCTACTGGCTTCTCAACCATTTTTCTACAAAAAGGGAAGATTAGAGGCAGGTTTATAATTAATCTGAATGTCTGGGTCAAGCAATGGTTTCTCAAGGAAAGGTACACCGCTGCCCTCTTTAAGACAGACAGCAGCACAACCTTTCAAAAGATGCATTTATTGTAACTCTGACCCAATTGCCAATCACCTCCTTGGAGGCTTATTCCAACCAGGAAGGACTTGGTCCAACCAGGAAGGACTAGAGATGGCAGAACTTACTTCAGAGAGAATTCTATCCATCAGACTTACCATCACAAATTCATTCTGGATAGGCCAGCAAGCTATGGCCTTAATTAGCTCACAAAACCTGCCCAGGTGGTATCCGATTCTGAATGAAATACATGATGTTATCTAAACATCTGCAATGTTCCTCACAGATGCCCAAAGGTGATCTTCTATGCTACCCTTCCCTGAAATGTTCTGGATCATTTTTTTTAAAAAAGCTCCTGCCTTGCATTTTGCAGATAGAAAGAAATATTGACATTTTGCTACTTTTACAGCCACCGTGTAAGCTTGAATATGAGTTCTTACTTGTGTTTTGTTGGATTCACTCTTGTGTCAGTCCGTGTTATAAAAGAGAAATTTACAGATTTCTCTGATGTATAATTAAGGCTTCCCTTAATTGTGGTTTAATGTGATATGGTATGAATTTATAGTGTTTATAAACCATGGTTTAAACATTAACAGTAAGTATAAACCATGCCAAAATGCCATAGTTAACTCATGGCACAATATGACAGTTGAACCCAATAGTTCTTTCACTCGATTGAAGTAGAGGTGAACTCAGATAATTTTAAGCAGAGATCAAATATATTGATGAAGGAAAACAACAGTGACCAGTTATAGCTGATAAATAACAGAGGCCCCAATTTTCACATGGAATGGAGACATTTCGAATTTTGAAGGCATATAATGGGTGCTTCTGATCATTGGTTGCCTGGATAAATGAGGCCAGTTACATATTAAAAAATCAAGGACCGTAACCAGTCACCATTTTATTTTCTTCAAATGTTTCTGAGCTCTTCACCAGATTATTGTGGGAAATATATATTGTGTTGGGTGGTAGTGCTTTGTGCTAACAACAACAACTTGACATAATTAGCTAGAACAGGGAGTTTGCCAGATTCCAAGGGTTGTATTTGTAGGCATACTGCTGCCCTGAGTGCCCAGGCTATATAACACTGCCCCTCTCAGTTGTAGCATGCCTTTCAGTACCAACTGAGTGCCCTGCTTCTGGTTATTTGCATAGATTATTTGTGGAACAGCATGTGAGTCTGGATGAACCTAATGTGAGAGATAATGGGGCTCAAATGTTCTTATTTGACAGTGAGCTGGTAGACCTGGGGGCTTAGAAAGTGCTTGATTTGAGGGTTACCCTTCTCGTGAATTAACTCTGACTATAGGCAAGCTGCACTTTTGCGAGCTCTGTCTGCTTTCAGCACCTGAAGCAATATAAACATAAACACACCCTCACTGTTTCTGAATTGTATGAACCAGCAGTGGGACAGCGGACAGCCTCTTTGGGCTGCTGTGTGAATGATTTGGACTGCTGTGTGAATATAAGCAAGCAAAATGCTACTGGATGGGTTGTTGATAGCAGGAAAAAAATGATTAAGTGATTTTCAGTGCTAAGCTTGATGTGTTTTGCTCTAGACCTATCCGTTTAATATGTGATATGGAACCAGGCATCGATAGGTGACAGATATAAATGGGGAGATAGGTGGAGAGAGAGAGAAATCTGATAAAGAAAAGGGTAGCTGTGTAATATGTGACCTTTAGCCAATAAATTACTATGCAATTGTGTACATATCAGATGGAAATCATGTGCAGTAGGCAAAACGATCATCATTTCCTCCTCCTCAAAGCAATAAAAGCAATTAAATGTTTTATTACGTGAAGCTCCTTCTTAGAGGAGCTTCCAATGCACACAGTTGGACACAACCAGAAAACCCAGCTAACAGCTCTCTTTCATGACTGACACTGATCTTCTGAGCTGGCATCTCTCTGCAGGGATGGCCAGCCTGTTTGGCTCTTGTTCCTTTCTTGCCCACCAAAAACCTTTGCCCAGCAACTCAACTTCTTTGAGTTGTCTCACCCTTTGCCTCTAGAAATGGGTTAAGGTTTGGGTTAGGATCATTGATAATAGTTGACAATTACCTCTGGGAATGTATGTGTCCATGCTGTAATCACAGCAAGGACATTGCACCAATGAATTGCATTCATGGCAGGCAAAAACATTTTGGGCATGAGATTGTAATACTCTTGGCAGGCAAAAAATAAATAAATAAAGGAAGACGAGCTACCTCTTTCTGAAGTATAATGGCAGCAGCCTTTCAAAAGATTCTAAACACCAGTTTAACAAACAGGTCTAGTATTCTTCAAAGACTGCTACCCAATATACATAAGGAGACCATTTCAGACCTGGCAACTGCTTCAGAATGAGCTGATCAGGTTGTTGAATGCTTGGAAGGATTTGGAGGGTGCTCAGTCCAAGCCTGGCTTAAAAATAAAGAAATATAAAAAAGGGAGACAAGGGTTATATTCTCCTAAAACCTTTTCTTCCATGCTGGTACAAATGGATAAGGTGAATTAGACTGGGGAGAAAAATGTGAGATAGAAAAAACTCCAGTGTGATCGAGTGGTCCAAGTGTTGGACTGAAAAGATCTTTACTAAGCCATGAAGGTCATTGGATGGTCTAGATTAGAGCCTACTACATTATTTCAGCCTGGCTTCCTTTGCATGGGAAAGGAACGTGGATGTTGCCTATATTCATTCACTTATTTTAGTCACACACATACATAAGTGTTGCTTGATGCAGTACATGTAAACATATATGAATGAACATGTTCCCCATCAAATCTGCTCTGGATCTAAGGCTTTATATCCAAACCAGTATTGGCTCCTAAACTACTTAGAACTAAGACTTCTCCTTCAGAGAATAAGTGTACCTGAGCAAACACACAGCATTTAGAACACTGAAGTTCTGTTACTGGGGTAACACAATAAACAATAGTTGGAGAGCATAACAGACTCAGATGGGCAGTTCGCATTAGGTCTATTATCTATTTATTGCATTGATTTATGCCAGCATTTCTATGCCATTAATCCATAAATTCCAGATGGCTTATATTTGCCAATCAAAAACAAGGACGATGGAAAATTGGGATGCTTAAAAATGTTCCAGGAAACAAGGGAAGATCAAACAATGTTGGAGAGAAGCTATTCCAGATAGTGTCCCCCAGCATGAAGTCGGGCTATGTAGTATCCTTTTAAGTTCTTGGCTATTGTTTCAAATTATTATTATTTTTCAAGCCGTAGCTGCTGTACTGTAAATCATAATAGCTTAAAAGACTTTAAGATGTATTTCTGCGGTTTTAATTTTTAGGTGCCTATTAGATCCACTTGTCTCCCCTTATCCATGGATGGCCGAATAATGAAGGCGGAGACTGGGTTCCTCTCCTTGGTGGTTCCTATTTCATAGAGAAACCTGCCCTGTATATCCCTTCCAGTTTTTCCCAGAGAAGCCACTTTTCAAAGAAAGACTTTTACTCATTCATTGGAATGCTGGGTGATAGTGTTTCTCTTGCCACTCACGTCAGTGTCTTATTTTATTCTGACATTTCTGGTGAAATGTCTATTGTTATTATTAGATCAATTCCATACGGACACTCATTCTAAAAGTCTACTGTTGAAGAAACCTACAGGATAGAATAGTTAGAGTGAATGAAATATTGGCTGTATTTTTTCCCCTTTACCATCTGATAGGTTAGGACGAATCCTTTCTAATTTTCTTTCTCTGCCTATTATTCAGCTGTGGACTCCCCCTGCTCCCAAACACACTTTCTCTGATCATTGTTCCCTATGCAGCTTCTCTTCCCCTCATTTCCCAAAATCATTTCTACATACAGCACCATCCCAAGGCCCATCATCCTCTGATGCCATTCCAGTCACAGATGGCATTCTGCTGAGTAACAATGTTACTTTGAAGCCCTTCCTTCCTTCCTTCCTTCCTTCCTTCCTTCCTTCCTTCCTTCCTTCCTTCCTTCCTATCTTACCGGGACAACCTGCCAGTGATGGGATTCAACAATTTTTACTACTGGTTCTGTGGGCATGGCTTCATGGGCATGGTGTAGCTTGGTGGGCATGGCAGGGGAAGGATACTGCAAAATCCCCATTCCCTCCCCACCCCACTAACCTGCTTTCCAGCTCCGTTCTCCTGTGCAGGGCAACAAAAGAAGACCCAGCTGATCAGGTGGGACTCAGGAGGCAGAGAATAGATGGGGGTGGGATCAGTCAGAGGTGGGATTTGCCGGTTCTCCGAACTACTCAAAATTTCCCCTACTGGTTCTCCAGAACTGGTCAGAACCTGCTGAATACCACCTCTGCAACCTGCCTTGAGACATCACAACAGATATTGCTACCAATAAAAGTGGCTGATAGGGAGGGAAATGTCTACCTACCTCACTTCCCCGTGTTAAAGTTATCCTGCACATGACAAGTCAAATATTAGCCACTTTTAAAAGCTGTGGTATAACTGGGCAAGATACTTCTAGGATAGCCCAACACTCACGACTATCAGCTATTGCTCATATCCTAAACTGGATGAAAAACAAGGAAGCTTAATTCAGCCTGAAACAGACAAGGTACGATACTGTGGCCGGCACCGTATGTGTGTGGGTAGTTAAAAATGCACTGAAGATTGTGGGATTATATGCAAAATCATTCACCAGGGATGTCAAAAAATCAAGGAAATAGGGAGAAGGGGGGAATGGAGAAAAGGACCAATGGGGAAAAAATGGAGGAAATATTTTATATTAATATTTTTTCACATTTTTCATTATCTCCAATGGTGCAGATCTATAAGAATTGGGTATGTATCGACAGGAATGAGATGGAATAAATAGCCATTTTAGCCAGGGCAATGCTGCCATGTCACCGCAACCTTTCCCCCTTGATGAGCCGAGTGAAACTTTTTAATTGAAAACGGCTTTGTGATAAAAGATCCCTTTAAGAAAAAAAATATGTATACTACCTGCATTTAGCCCCAGAGCTGTGGGGGAGAATCCACAACAAGAAGCTATTTGTTTCTTTTCTATTAGCATTCTGACTTCCACTTCTTTGACTTTTTCCATGTATTAAATGCAGTGCTGTAAACTTTCATCAATTTAATTGGCAGATTAGTAAACTAAGCTTGGGTTGATTGATTGGTGGGGTTGCAATTTTAATCAGAAAGGGCAATTTTTTAAAATGCATTTTCAGCTAGTTTGATCTGCTGGGCTTAATAACAAAGGTTGGAAAGAAAGGTTGAAGATGACCTTTCCATCTTGTAAGGAGCTCAGCCTTTTATTTATGAAATATTAAATGTTCTCATACTTCACTGTAGGCAGCCTACAATTCGCTCTTCCATAATGTGCAAATGTATTTAAATCGGATTGATTGATCAGCCAATAATTTTAAATGCAAATGCTTCAAGGGATTCAGAATGAAAAATATATAAGCAAAACTACAGGAAAACATGTACCAGGAAATATTTAAACCTTCAGAGTTGATCACATTAATCAAACATTTCTCAAACATTTTCTCAGAAACAGATTTTTAAACCGAAGACTGAAGAGATTTTTAAAAACTTTTTTAAACGAATTGTCAAAGAGAAGAAGAATACATAAAACTAATGCCCTCATATGACTATCAATTTTTTTAAAAAAACTACTGTATTCTGTATAAATGAGTCCCATATTTCTTATATTTCTCCATACAAAGACTACGTCTCTGGCAATCCACTCATAAGTGGCAAATACAATCAAGTGTACAATCCATTGAATAAACAGCGCCATACATTTATCTTTACTTTACTTTACATTGCTGCAGTATTAGTCTTTTGACCAAAGAAGGGCACAGTGAATCCATTTACATTGTTAGGTTATCAAATTCCATGTGCTAGATATATAGTTCAAAAGGATAGTATGCTCTGAAAATGTTAGCTTTTGTTGCATAATTATATTTATATAATCCAGCACTTTCTTCCAAACTTGGTAAGTACAGAACACTGTAGAAACATCGGTTTTAAGGAAAGGGTATCCTTATTATGCCTCCAACAAAGTGCTGTTTTCGACAGTTCTTTTCTTTACAAACATAATGGAGTCCATATGGTCTATTTAATAACTTTTGTTATACAAATCATCATTTGATGTCGTTATCTTTTTCCCAATCTTTAAAATTGGATTGCCTCATAAAGTTAGCTTAGCAGTGGGAAAAGGGATGAATCTTTTTATTAGACATTATATTCCATAACTTTCTAGCTGACATAATAGTTTCCAGAAATACTGACAATTTGCTATATTTAGATCCTAATACTGCCCATCCAACCAAAGATGTTACATATGTCCATTCCAAAATTGCCCAAATTGGGAAATTAATACGAACTGTTGGTTTTCAGTATTTAATACTTGGCAAGCATGATGAGATAGCTCCAGATTCAGAAAACTGAATCCTCCCTCACTAACTGGTAATTGCATCTTTCAGTAAAGATATTCTTAGAATTGAAGAACACCACAGAAATTTTCTAAGCTAAGAAGTAAGTGTGTGTGTGTGTGTGTGTGTGTAAAGGTTTCCCTGTCCAGTAATGACTGACTCTAGAACAAGGTGCTCATCTCTGTTTCTTAGCTGAGTAAGCCAACGTTGTCTGAATATATTTTCCATGCTTATGGGGCCAGCACGGCTATACACCAAAGGTGCATGGAAAGATGTTACCTTCTATTAATCTACTGATATTTGCATGCTTTTAAACTGATAGGCAGGCAGAAGCTGAGGTGAGGATGGGAGCTCACCCTCTCATGTGGTGCTTGGGTCTCAAACCTGGGCTGCCAGCTTTCCAGCTGACAAACTCAGCATCTTTAACTGCTGAGCCACCACATATCTCTGTGTGTGCCTGTGGGGCGAGAGAGAGAGAGAGAGAGCAATAGCAATAGCAATAGCAATAGCAATATCTTTCTGTGTATGCATATAAACACATATATACTTGCACAAACATACATACACATACATATGTATATGTGTGCATGCGTGCACACACAAATAAACAGAGATAAACTAGAATTCCTCTCAGAATATAAATCAATCTGCAAATTATATTAATTTTAAGAGTGTTCACTTTTCCCCAAAAGGGAAATGTTTAATGAATCCATCTACCCATATCTGAAGAAACCTCTCTCTATATTTTATTACATGTTACTAACTGAGTTATACCTAGATATTTAATAGATGTGGTTCAAGTAAGAAATTGATATTCTTTAAATGAATAGGTAACCCTATTTTTCCCCACTGGTGTCAATTTTGATTTGGACTAGTTAATACAGTACTCTGGTATTTTACTAAAGGCAACTATTATTATTATTTTTTGCATCAACACTGGGATAGTAATATGAGATTTAGAAATAAATAAAATAATGTAATCTGCAAATAAAACATGAAGAGAATTGTTTAAAGCAGTATTTCTCAACCTTAGCAACTTTAAGATATGAGGACCAACTCCCAGAATTCCCCAGCCAGCCATGCTTAGAGTTCTGGGAGTTGAAGTCCACATATCTTAAAGTTGTCCAAGTTCAGAAAGACTGGTTTAGAGCCTTCCCCTACACTGGGGCTGAACAACTTGCCACCTGCAATACTTATTCAGCTTCATTTTTGCAATTCCCAGAAAGCGTCCCACATTTCATCAGTGGAATTAGCAACAAATAATTGATTTTAAATTCTTACGATTGGGAAGAGGGATAAAATAAACATGGTCAGCCTCTGCACATTTTAATGGACCTATTTGGTATTAAACCCTCCCTCTCTCAATGCAAACACACAGTTTCTCCTATCTTAAATAGAATTAAAATTTCAGTTTCTCTAAAGACGTCAGTCTGGCACTGGCCATTACCCCACCCCCTCTTTTTTAAAAAGAAGTCTCAAATAATAAATAAATTGATCCCAAAGACAAGAGCTCTGAGATACTATGTGAAACTCTAACTCTTATCCTAATAAAGATAACAAAGGCAGTTTCCTAACCAATCAAGTGATATCAAGAGATTCTTTTCCTCTGGTTTCCTCATTATTTTTTCATTAACATCCATTAAGAAACATTATTTTGCAATTTTGTGTAGGTGGGTCAAAACTTTGTCGCATAAAAGTTATTGAACTGACAATCCAAATTAAAGCCGATCTGAATAACTATATGCCAACATTGCACAGCATCCTCCCTGTGAGAAGTAATTTGCAGATTTGCACAATCAGCCTTTGGACATTGTTCACTCTTTATGTGCCAATCAATGCGCAGTTGGAATTAAAGTGCTTCAAAATGTTTAAATGCTCTGTGTCAATGGAGAAGGGGAGAGGGAATTATTATACCACTTTATTCTAATCTTTTAGCTTGCTGATGTCTTGGACTTCAGCTTGTATTATGGAGCTTAGAGTCCTATGAATGAATAAGGATTAATAAGGCATCAGATTTCTTATAAATATCAATATTAGTATCAGCATGCAAGCTCTTATTACCTACTCCCAGTGGGTGCCAGGATATATAGAATTAAGCTCTGATGGATCTCATGTTTTTTATACTGAGTGTTTTGAAGAATGATTGCAGTGCATGGAGAGAGTTCAGTGTGGTACAGTCACAGTGACATTTCCATGGTGGAGATGGAAGATGCACTGGTTCCTGGACTAGAGATTATGGTGAAGAAACCTTGGCTCTTACAATAGTTGAATATACGTATGTGTCTCAGGATATCGTTGTAAGATCCAATCTGGGTTGGTCAACTCTTCCAAGTTTTCAGTCTCATGATAGAGCCCAACTTCAGGGAACTTCTCTCTAGCAAAGTGTGTGCTTTGGACTATTCTGTGTGTGGTATTTATATGATGCCTGCTATGTGTGACTTTTTAGATGTTGATTGGAGTGTTGATGGCTGGCTATTAAGTCATTGGCTGTTGTTTCCTTGTTCTGCCAAGCCCTTTCCCTCTCTATTACACACACTTCTAGAGAGAAGTTGCCTGAAGACAGGCTCCAGCACAAGTCTGAAAACTCAGCAGACTAAACCTCTGGTCCCAGTGACTGACCCAGATTGGATCCTTATAGTAGTTCTCCATCCAGCTACTGAGTACTAACATTCCTCTCTGTGTCCATAATGCTGGGTTCTTTGATAGAGATGACATAAGTTTGGAAGTCAGAACTCTAGTTTTTAGCCTAACTTCAAGCAATTGTCCCTGGTTCTGCATCCCACTGTCCTAGACTCTTAAATCCTGCCATTTCCAACTCACTAAATATTGCCAGCAGGGGCAATATTTTTAAACACATTAAGCAGAGAAGTACAGAGAGAACACAACTATGATAAGGAACACTTAAGGGAACGAGGAACACTTAAGGGAACTAGTCTAGTCTTATAAAGAGAAGACTTAAGGGTGACATCATAGCTGTCTTCCAGTACATGAGGGGCTGCCACAGAGAGCTGGAGATCAACTTATTTTCCTAAGCTCCTGAGGGTTAGGACAAGAAGCAATGGATGGAAGCTCACTAAACATAGATCCAACCTGAAATTAAGGAGAAACTTCTGGACAGTGTGAGCAATTAACCAATGGAACCGCTTATCTCTCAGTGAGTGCACCACTGCTGGAAGTTTTCAAGAAAAGATTGGACAACCATTTGTGTGGGATGACATAAGATCTCTTGCCACGGGTAGGGGGTTGGACTAGAAAACCCCCAAGATCCTTCCAGCCCTATGATTCTTTAAGCATATCTAACTCTCGCTGTACAATAACCTCATCTTCCTTTTTCTTAAGCATGCTGGCACACTTCCTCTTACTCTGGGCTCATCCATAAGAAGTGGTCTGGTCCAGGAAGCGTCTTCTAGCAATAATTTCTAGGGGCAAAGAATTTCAATAGAGTACACTTGATGAGTGCTTATAAAACATTCAGAATTTGCATTTGGGACTAATGTCCTTTCTCTGGTGGGCATACTGGACTCTACCACATAAATTTTCTGCACTACCTCTTTGAGTCTTTAAATGCTCATCAATATCGCCTCCAACTTAATTTTCTATCCTTCCCTCCTTCTCAAAATTTCAACTTAGTATTGATCAGGATGAGTAATAAATAGTTTTGGAATGAGTCACCTTTCTCCTCATCCTATCCAGCAATTAACTCTAGATCTGTAGATAACAATATATTGAGTATTTTTGTTCCCATGCCAAGGACTCCACTATGTTTGCTTCAGATAATCTTCTTTCCCCTGCCAGCCATACTAAGCCTCTGTGGCAGTATTAAAAAAAAACAAAAAACTCTGGGTTTTGAACTTGGCAAGGATGCAGAAAAGGAAGAACGCCGACTGCATAAAATCTTGTGTATTTTTCTGAAAAATATTGCCTTCATTTCACTTCCTGGGATATTTTTCCTAGCATCCTTTCTTAACATAGCAGTTTCCTTAAGGATCTGTCAATCTCCTTTATTGCTTGGGGGCATCTGCGCCATTGCAGTACTATAAAACTGAGTCTGGCTAGTTCAAATGATGCTTCTGAAAATCAAAGGTAGCCAGCTCACAAGCAACAAACACTAGTTAACTCTCAAATACAAAAAGGAGCCACAGTTTTGTTCCAGTGGGCATTGATTGTGGGTTAATTTATATTTTCTGCCCAAATACATTGTTTGTGATGAGAGCTCCCAAATCGCCCATCTTTGGGCATTCTCAGATATTGATTTCTGAAACAGAGACATTTGATAACAGCCAATCAAAGGAAGTATGTTCTTTGATGCATTAGATTATGATAAGCAGGGCAGAAAAGAAAATCATTGCACATGCCAGATTTCCAGGCAAATATCCATTATCAACACCATCATCATCGTCCCCCACACACCAAAGATAACTTGTTATAACATGCAATTCTTATCCAAATGTGCAATACTGTTACCAGGCGGGCAGGGGCAGGAGGGGGCAGTGAATAATTATGTTATCCTGCCACTAGTATTCTGGATGTGTACAATTCAAGCTTACAGTGGCCACCAGAAAGCTCTCTGTCTTCCTGCTGTTAACATCTCAGCCTCTTCATGTCCCCAAAGTCACTCTGATATTTTTTGCCAGCTCCTTTTTTTCTCCTTCCTTCTTACTTCCTTCAGCTTCTGGCTCCCTTTATGAAGCAATGTGAGGCAGCTCAGTTTATGCAGTATTAATTAATCTCTTCAGGCTTAGGATTTTGGAGAAAGGCATTTTGTTTCTCTATATCTAATTGCTATGCCTGCGTGGTATTATAACTGCTGAGCTCCAACTGGGAATGGTAGGTCATTTTGACTTCTCTGCTCCTTTTCTTCTTTTTTCTTTTTTTAAATGAATCTCCCATTTTCCCCTCAGTGGATTGGTACTTTTTCAACACATTACTGACTCTTCCCTGGACGCTGAATTGTTGCAGCGTTACAGCAGTTAAGCTAATGACTTGGGGAGGGGAAATATTTGTAGGTACCAAATTAGAGCTGTTTTTAACCTGGTGCAGAGATGCAGGGATAGGAGGCATTTCATCACTTCTACAAACAAATACCACTCAAAGTGAGGCCAATATTTTATCTCCAAGCAGATGCAATGTATCAGTGGATTGAAAGGCGGAGGGGGGGGCGTAGCTAGTATGTGGCTTACTTCTTCCTCCCACCCCCACCCACCAACAACAGGAAAGAAAAAGAAAAACACCTTCTACCATCTCTCTCTTATAAACCTGTATTTATACACACACATACACACAGACAGACCAGCAAACACACTTCCTGGTTTCAGCATGAAAGAAGACAGAGACAGAAACCTATCCTCACTATGCCTATAATATCCTTATCAATCCCCCCACCCACCCAGTGGTGGGATTTAAAAATTTTACTACTGGTTCTGTGGGCATGGCTTGGTGGGTATGGCTTGGTGGGTGTGGCTTGGTGGGCATGGCAGAGGAAGGATACTGTAAAATCTCCATTCCCACCCCACCCCGCTAACCCACTTTCCAGCTCCGTTCTCCTGTGCAGGGCAACAAAAGAAGACCCAGATGATCAGCTGGGACTCGCGAGGCAGAGAACGGGGCCAGTCAGAGGTGGCATTTGCTGGTTCTCTGAACTATTCAAAATTTCCGCTACTGGTTCTCCAGAACTGGTCAGAACTCGCTGAATACCACCTCTGCCCCCACCCTACCATTTACATACCAGTTAGACTTATATCCCATTTCTCATACAGAATTTCAAGGTGGCATACATTCAGTTCCCATCTCTTATTTTTGCCCACAACCACCCTGTAAGGGGATGTTGTGCTGAGAGAGCACGAGTGGCCTCAGATCACCTAGGGAGTTCCCAGGATAAGAAGGATTAAACCTGGACTCCTTTTTCCTGGTTCTATGAGGAGCGTCGGTGGTAGTGCTGTATCCATCCATCCATCCATTCTGGATCTCCAATCTGTCCATCAACTCTTTGGAAGGCTTGAAAATAGAATTTATGGGATGAAGGGGGGGTGTAGATATTCTTGTGCCTTCTCCTTTAAATTCTCTCAACTCACATGCCGTTCTCATCATCGCTACCCAAGAGCAGTGTGTTGGCCTGATGCAAGCACATTTGCTTGGGGGAGCTCATTGCTGAAGGAAGTAAACCCCACCACCACATGCCTTCCCATTAGTTTTGCTCCCCACTTCACAAGAAGAAGTTGGCAGTGTTAGATCGGGTAGATCGGTCCCCACAGAGACGCGAAACCAAAAGTGAACATTATTATCATCAGCTCTTTATTAAGTATACAGTTCTGTACATACCTGCGCTCCGCGGCAGCCCTTCATATAGGACTTGCCTGCGGCTCGGCGGCCAATGACAGGGCTTTGAATCTCCCGTGATCGGCTCGGCCAATCGCGGGTGATTCTTAGCGCGCCAATCACGGCCGATCAGTTGTCCAATCAGGTTGCGGTCCTTTTGGACCAATAGGATTTCAGGGTTTGGAGTATGCTAATATATAACAGGCAGAATGAGGCAAAGACAGTAAAGTACAATCAAGAGCTCTGAGGGATACCTGTGCATTATCTTTTCTCTCCTCACCTCTTGGCTAGCAACTGCTTGCCTTTATACCATTGCCCAGGCCATTTCCTCCTTTTTGTTATCCTAGCCTGGGCTGCCCTATGGCTTCTTTTCATTCCTAGTGCTTGAGTGGGGTCCATTCATGTTTCAAGAGGGATAAATATGAGAAAAGTGAAACAGCACAGAGTCAGGATGATTCATAGAGGACTACTTCCTCAGCATGGACCCACCCACTGCTGTCCTCACCTGTTTTTGGAAAAGAAATGCAGGAAAGCAAAAGATGTAGGCAATTAATGGTTACCTCCAATCTTTTCCTTGCAAAACACAGGAATGGACAGACTTGGCAGTGGAAGGGGAGATGTTTGTTTCTGCCTATCCATCAACATACTGTATATACATGTATACATGCTTGCCACAAATGACCAGATTTAAATTCCACAAAGTGTTCTTACACGCACTATTTTTTATCCCTAGTTTTCATCTTTTTTTTCCCCAAATCTTTTTTTATTTTTTAAACAAACATACACAAACAAAACATAAAACCATCTTTCAGTTACATATAGCGTGTCAGTTGGTACAAGTCTTTTATGCATCATCTCCATAGTCTCCACTTATGATTTATATAAATTATCATATTATCAATTGAATACATATATATATATATTATCATTATTAAACATTTATTTGACTACTATTTTTCCATCATTTTATGAGCTATTCACCATTTTAATTTAATTTACATTATAACATTCATTTCATCATCGTAAATCCATCCAATAATAGTATATCCTTAAGTTATTTTCTCTCTACAATTCTTTTACATTTATATCGTAAAATCTTCTAAAATATTTCATTTCCATGTTTTTTTCCCAACCTTTGATAAAATAAGTCCCATATCTTATAGTATTGTTTACCTTCTTGCTCTCTAATTTCAAGTGTCAATTTACTCATTTCTGCACACTCCATTATTTTCTTAATAACTTCCTCCTCTATTGGAGTTTTCTCATTTTTCAAATTTTTAGCAAATACAATTCTAGCCGCTGTTAATACATTTACAATTAAATATTTCAGTTCTCTACTGTATATTTCTGGTAAAATGCCCTATAAAAATATCTCTGGTTTAAAGTCTATATTTTTTTTGTCATTTTTTCCCACCATGTATGGATTTTAGTCCAATATCTTTTAGCCTCCGCACACGTCCACCACATATGATAGTATAATCCCGGTATCTGATGACATTTCCAACATTTCTCCGATTTGTTCTTAAACATTGCTAGGGGTAAATGCCACCTGTAAAACATCTTATACAAATTTTCTTTATATGCTGTTGACATTGTCATTTTATAGTTTTGAAACCACAATTTTTGCCATTTCTCTAAATCAATCCCATATCCAAAATTCTTCCCCAAGCAATCATTGTTTCTTTAACTTGTTCTTCTTCTAATTTAACCTCTAATAAATATTCATATAATTTTTTAATTACCTTTTCATCAGTACCTGTCAAAATTTTGTCTAATTCAGTCAATTTATCATAAAAAACCTTCTGTTTTAAAATCTTTATCATATCTAGAATGTATTTGCACATATGAAAACCAATTCATCCTTATATCTTGTTCTTCTAATTTTTGCACAGATTTAAGTTTACCCTTTTCATTCAATATTTTGCCATATCTGACAGTTCCATTTTATATATTACTGGGTGTGAAAATGCTTCAATAGTTGATAGCCAGACTGGAATTTTCAAATAATGTTGCCTTTTAATCTTCTCCCAAATTGATAGTAAAGCCTCTCGTATATAATGCCTCCTAAAGTACCCATGTATTTTAGACCCCTTGTACCATAGGAAGGCATGCCATCCCAACAACAGATCATGTCCTTCTAACATCAACAATCTAGTATTTCTTAGTGTTATCAATTCCTTGACGCACATCAACATTGTCGCCTGGCAGTATAACTCCCAGTTGGGCAAGCCAAACCCTCCTCTTATTCTAGCATCTTGTAATAATTTTAATTTAATTCTCACCTTCTTTCCCTGCCAAATGTATCTCAACACTATTTTATTCAAATCTTCAAAATAATCTTTCCCTAGTCTAATTAGAATTGTCTGGAACAAATATAGAATCCTTGGTAGTATATTCATCTTAATTTTTTATTTTATTTTATTTGGTTTGTCAATTGCTTACAAGATAATAGGTATAAGTAAAAACATAGTTATGAATACATGGATACATATAAGAAGAATAAAAGAAACAATAGGACAGGGATGGTAGGCACGTTGGTGCGCTTATGCACGCCCCCTACAGACCTCTTAGGAAAGGGGTGACGTCAATAGTAGACAGTCTAAGGTTAAAGTTTTTGGAGTTTGGGGAAGAAACCACAGAGTCAGGTAGAGTATTCCAGACATTGACCACTCCGATTGCAGTCGTATTTCCTGCAATCAAGTTTGGAGCGATTAACCTTGAGTTTGTATCTATGGTGTGCTCTTGTATTGTTATGGTTGAAGCTGAAATATTCATTGACAGGTAGGACATTGCAATGTATAATTTTATATACTATACTTAGATTGGACTGAAGGCGGCATAGTTCTAGGTTTTATAGGTCTAGAATTTCAAGTCTGGTGGCATAAGGTATTCTGCAACGAGTAGAGGAATGGAGAACTCTTCTTGTGAAATATTTCTGGACTTTCTCAACTGTGTTAATATCAGATACGTAATGTGGGTTCCAGACTGATGATGATGATGATGATGATGATGATGATGATGATGATGATGATGATGATAATTGTTGATATTCTCCCTATTAAAGATCATTGCAGATTTTCCCATTTTGCCAAATCTGTCACAATCTGTTGTTAGTTTATAATAATTATCCTCTTTAAGTGTACCACATCTAGCTGTCAAGTGTATTCTCAAATACTTAACTTTATTTGTGGCCTGGATCTTCAGAACCTCTGCCAATTCTTTCTTTTGTTTTTCAAGCATATTCTTTGTCAAAATCTTCATTTTATCCTTATTTATTTTCAAACCTGCTACCTGTCCATATTCCTCTATCTTTTCTATCAATTTAGATGCTGTTTCTAATGGATCCTCTAAGATAAAGACCAGGTCATCTGCGAATGCTTCTAATTTATATTCTTCCTTTTTAATTTTCATTCCTTTTATTTCCTTTTCTTCTTGAATATTTCTGTTTAATACTTCCAATGTCAACACAAACAACAGAGATGACAACGGGCAACTTTGTCTTGTTCCTTTTTCTATATCAATACAATCTGTCAATTCACCATTTATCATTACCTTTGCTGATTGTTTATGAAATATAGCTTCTATGGCTTGGATAAATTTCTTACCAAAGCCCATCTGCTCCAACTGTAATAACATAAATCGCCAATTCATGTTATCAATTTCTTTTTTTTTTAATAATAAAGTTTTATTTGGGTTTTCACACACAAAATACAAGTAAAACATCATTTTGAAAATAGCATGGTCCCGGGTTGAACTTCTTTATACAGACACAAAACTCAATTTCATGCTCCTTTTTGTATTCTATTCCATATCTTATACTATTTTACATTTTCTATATAGTTTTTCCCCTCTTTTAATTTTCTCAATCTTATTTTGATGATTTCATCTCAATTCAAATCATTATATTTATACTTTTGTCTGTTCTGTTTCAATTTCATATTATCTTTTCTCATTAAACAAATTTTCTCCTGGAGTTACTCATTGGAGTATGACACCTTTCTATCTTTTAATTACATCCATTCAACTCTTATTTAAACTTCAATATATACCTTAAGTTTATGACATTCAATATAATACATAATACATAACTTCCAATCGAATTCTGCTTGGTACATTCTTATAATACACACTATTTTTTTTTTTTTTTTAAAAGAAAGTTTGTAAATATATGTAATTATAAACCCTCATTCCATTCCAGTTCAGTTCTATCATTAATAATCATTGAAATCTTAAGATCTTTAACACTTCTTTTCAATTAAACATCATTTCCTTAAAAAGACATATAATCTCCATAATTAATTTTCCCTTATTTCTCTTCACATATGCTTTATAAATCATTAAATATACCTTTTGTTACATTTATTTATTGACAAGCATTCCACTGAATTATGATAGCTATTTTATCAGACATTTTAATCATACATTGTTTCATATTTTCTAAAATTATTTCTGCTTCTAATATTACCATACTATCTTATGTACCTTTGCAGAATCCCTTTTTCCATTAAGTTTTCACCCATTATCTCTAAATAGGCCCTGTTTCTCTATATTTTGCCTCTGTCCTTTATAACTTCTTTTCCTTTCTTTCTTCCCTCTCATCTTCTCCCTCCCCTTTTTACCCCCTTGTCTCTCTAGTTCTAATTCTCTCCTCTGCATTTCCCTCTTCTGTTGCTTTCTGATTTTGTACTTATTTTTCACTCTTTTTTTTTTTTTTTGGAGTTGTTTTTCCCAATCTTAAACTTTCCATTCTCTTTCCCCCCTTTCCTTTTTCCCCCCATCTAAGATTACTTGTTCATTAAAGACGGCTTCTTCTTTGTCGCAATCTTCTTGTTCTGCAGGCATTTCTTGTTGTTTCTCATAGTTCGAGATCTCCATTTTTAGGAATTGGAATATGAAGCTAAAAGAACCTCTCCCTTCTTGTGCATCTTCTTTGTACTTTTTAAGTTCCATTTTCAGTTCTTCTAAAAGTGGAGCCATTTTAAACAGTTTTAAACAACCACCCGATTGATTTTAGTCATTCAAAACAATAACCAAGAATCCAGAAATCACCAAGTAATCCAGATAGTCCCGAGTTATATCTTCTTATTTCTTTTTCAACTTTCTCTTCCTGGGGTTTTTGTTGCGATATTTCAGTTAGCATGTATCTTTTGGAAGTCTTGTTGAGATTTTGCTGTAAGTTCTTTTTTAATTCCAGGCAGTCTCCTCCCTTCCAGATCCTACCCTTTTATTCTTTTTCTCTCCTTTCCTGTTTTCTTTCTTTTTTTTTTTTTTTAAGAAACTTTATTCAGTTTTTCACATTAAAAACAAAAATCTCTTTTTAGTGGACAACATATTTCTGGGTCATCATCTTTACATACAAATATGACAGCAATTATACATTCACATATGCATACTTAATTTTATTATTGCCTTTTCCATTCCAAATTTTCAGTAAGGAGAGAAACAAACACATTAATTCTGGCCTCTTTCATTAATCTCAATTGATTTTGTTTCATTTCAATTATTTCAAATATAATCCTTTGGTATTTGTTTTTAAACATAAAGATAAACAATATGTGTTTGCCTAATAATAATAATAATAATAAAGTTTAATTCTAAGTTCTTTCATTACTCTCAATCTAAACATCTTTTTATTTCATTTCAATTATTTTAAATATAATCCTTAATATTTATTTTAAAAATAAAAATAAACAATATATATTTGCCTAATAGTAGTAATAATGAAGTTACCAATGTCTCTCCTTGCTTTTAATAATCTATATTAAACTTATTAATTTAGCTGGTTCTTTAGTCTGTCATATTCCCTTTCCATTACACATTTTTTTTGTGAATTCTAAATTAATACAAATTTTAACACACCCACACAAAAAGAAAAAAGAACAAATATAAGTTTCCCCTCTTTTACTATTTTGAGTGTGACACCTTAATGATTAGAACATACTTTTATTCCCTCATCTTAATTCCCAATAAACCATTAATCATTACATCTTTTCAATTGGATTCCACAGCATATCCCCCCCCCCTTTAGTAAGAGTTCAGTTTCTATATTACCCTATTTTCTAAATATTTTTAATTGCAGAAATATTCTTATTACCCCTTGTCACCCTGTGGAATCCCCTTTTTAATTCATCAACCATTATCTCTGAAAAAGCAATTTCTTTTCAACATTTTACTAGTTCTGTGTTTCTTTCTTTCGCATGCCTGTTTCTTACTGCTTCTCCTCCCCCTCTTTTCTCCATATCTTTTCTCATTCCAGTTTGTATCCCTCTCTTTCTTAATATCTTCCTTTCCCCTTTTCTGCTGAATCTTCCTGTCTTTCCTGACTTCACAGGTATTCCCTCTTTTAATTGCTTTCTTAAAACTCAACTTTTTAACCTTCCTTCTTTCCCCACTTCTTTGTAGCGTTCTTTGTGTTAATTGTCTATTTAAAATTCTCCTCGAGTCGATTCCTCCTCCTCTGAGAATCTTTCTTCTTGTTCTTCGATCGCCATTTCCATTTTTTCTAGCACAGAGCAAAGTGATTCGCCTCTTTCCTGTAGTAATTCTCTCATATTTTTAAGTTCCATTTTTAATTCCTGAAGAGATATCATCATTCTTATATTTTATAATCGTTAAAGTCCACAAAAAGAAACCACTTTTACTTTCCTTCTTCTTTCAGTTTTTTTAAAGTTCTCAGTTATTCCAGTCCAGGGTTTATACCAAAAACATCAATCAGTCCCACAATCTTTCCTTGCTTTTTCCTTTATTCTGGTTCTGCTTTCACCTTCTAAAATTCTTACTTTGTTTCAATATTTCTGTAATGTTATATCCACACCAGTTCATTCAAAAACAGGATGCTTTCCCTTTTATTTGAACCAAATTTTTATCAAAAGGTGACACTCTCTATTATACAAAGTCCTCACCTTTTTCCCCTATTTTTTTTATTTAAGGTTTTTCGAACCTCAATATTCCAACACAATCCAGTCTCCAATTTGTAAACTTTGTTATTATTATTCTTTGACAATCTTAAATCTAGCTTTAGTTTTATACTTGTTTATTCCCAAATTATTTTAGTCCAATTTCATTAAATCTTTAATTCCAGCTTCTTCCTTTCCCGGTTCAAAGCCCCATTTAGCTGTCAAAAATATTTTTCTTTTTTTCTCTGTCCCTTTGTAATTTCGCCGCTCACCTTTCTTTTCTTAAAAATTCTATGTTACCTTAATCCCGGGGTACTTTTGTTTAGTTATATTGCCCAGTTGTCCCGGTTCAGATGTTATCCACCTCTATCTTCCCTCCTGCACAAATCTTAGTCGAGCTGAGTCATCCTCTTCGGGATGGCCATTTTGGACCACCGCTGCAGTCGTCTTCAGGAGGAAAAAAACCAAGCCCAGGATGGGGAGATGCAGCTCCCCACAATCAGGCTTGCTGCTTCCTCTTACTCCGCTGCCCCTCCAAGGCAGTTTCAGCCCCTAATCAGAATGATTGGGGCTCTCCGACGAAAGAGCACGGACGATAGCCGCAGAGAGTTGCAATCTACCGTCCGTCGGCGAGGAGGCTCCGCCTTCTTCCTCCCTTTCCTGTTTTCAAAAGCTTTTAATTATCCAGAAATCTTTATTATCCCTTTGACTTTTTATTTTCAGCATTAAATGCCTATTGATGTCAAAGTGGATTTTTTTCCAATTTCTTGCTTAAGTCTCTTAGCTGTCAGTATCGGAAAAGGAGAAAACCAAATCTTTTTCCTTTTCTCTCTCCTTCGCAGCTTAAAAATCTTCTTAGGGAACAATGTTATTGTTTCTTAACAGTTTCAATTCCAGGGTACTTATTTGTTGCTTTTGCTGTTTGACCCAGTCAACCAAAACTTTCTCTTCTTATCTTCCTCCTGCACATTCTTTTCCGGTCGAGTTCTTCTTTGTGGTGGCCATTTCTGACCACCGCTGCAACCGCCTTTGGGAAAGGGAGTAGTGGCCAGCTGGGGAGGAGAGATGCGGCTCTCCTCAACCCTTCTGGCAGTCTCCCCCCTCTTCACCACCTCTACGGGGTGGCTTAGCCCCGAAACCAGCTGGCTCGGGGCGTTCCAGCGGCGAGCACGGATTGAAGCCTCGCAGAGATGAGGTTTTGGTCTGTCGCTGAAGAAGCTCAAACCGGACTCCTGACGTTATCAAAGTCTTTCTGTGCATCTAAAAATATCAAAGCCATTTGTTTTTCAGGATGTGCCTCATGATATTCCAAAGTGTCCAGGATTATTCTCATGTTATCTTTAATTTGTCTCTTTGGCAGGAATCCATTTTGATCAGGGTGTATAAAATTATTCAGGTATCTGAATGATTCTTTCTGCCATGATTGAAGCGAAGTTTTATAGTCTGAATTTAGCAGTGAAATAGGTCTATAGTTCTTAATTTGTTGTGGGTCAGCATCTCACACACACTCTTGAGTTCTCCCATTCCTGAGCTCTCATCCTCATGGTCATGGTAGTACCAGGTACCTTGACAACATGTAGATTCTTTCATTTCATAATGCTGCACTCCTGGGCCTGCCCTTTTATCCTACGTGCCCTCCCTTGTGCCACACTGAGTTTCAGGTGAAGGGAAGGTTAGCATGCTGCCCAGATCAATAAAATGTAAGAAAATGGGATCCCCCAGAGCTACCTCTGAACAAACAATTCTTTACGGGAAATTCCTGGCTGAGAAAATGAGTTGTCTCCTAATTAACATGAAATTGAATTGGGCATGAGTAGGTTGTTATATTTGCATTAAAGGTTCTTCTGGCACCAGCATCAAATGAGGGAAACAGTGGCGAGGTGCAATGGTGGGGCTGGTGTCAGACTCTAGGATGAGCTATTGCTTGTCAGTGCCTAGACTTTGGAAGGGGAGCCCTCCCCCCCACACAAAGAAATCAGTTGTTTTGCTTCTTCTCTCTTAGGTTGGGGAGTAAGCATCAGGCTGCCTCACTGATTCAGCTATTCCATAAGAAACCATAATAATATGTGATAGGGAAAGAAATCACCGCCAACCTGCAGAATGTACTGTATAGTGGGCTAGATTCAACATCCATCATACTCCTAGCTTCATCTTGTTGTCTCCTTTGCCCTCGTGGCTGGTCAGCCAGAATTCATGTGTGTGTGTGGTAGGGGGAAGAGGTCAGTTAGATTAGGTTGGAGAAAGAGCACCTTATCTTTGTGGCGATCACCCATTTTCCTGGGCATTCCCTCTGCTTTCAAAATTAAGGAGGCCCCCAAAATGTGAACAGATGTGTTTGCAGTGTTTTCTCCAAACATGATTTTTTAATTATTATTCTTAATGTGTACAAATTGCCTGCAATTCACTTTGGCCAGACACTTGTGACATAATTCGCCCTATGAAAGCCGCAGAGGCAGCAAAGTGTCTCTTTTCCCTGTAGGCCTCATAAAGCAGCTCCATTCACTGAACCAGAAGCCTTTCCTGGTTCTTGGAAATGTTAAAGGAAGCCCACACGAATGAAACAAGGTAAAAAGCAAAAGCAATGTGGGCTTTGCACAAAGTTCTGTCAAAGAAAAGCACCCCAAATCTGCAGAACAGCAACAGGAGGATGAGACCAAAGTAGAGGAACCGATAGAACTCCATCAATGCCTTGCTTGAACCCTAGAGGCCAAGCAACATTTCAGTCTGCTTATGTTGACTTCCTGTCTCTCATGCTTGGCCACAGTGCCTTCTCAATTTCCAAATGTAATACTGAGCGTGAGAGACAGACAGAGAGACAGTGAGAGAGACAGAGAGACAGAGAGAGACAGAGAGACAGAGAGAGACAGAGACAGAGAGGACATTTCTAAGAATCCAGGAATATCTTTGAACATTTCATTAATGTTTAATAGCCTGGCTTTGGAAGTGAAAAGCTCTTCAGATGACAGCAGGAAAGGAAGACATAATACAGACCTTCATTTAGAACAATCTCTGCCTCTCTTGGCTTTTCTTTTCTTTCTCTCCCACTGTTCCTATTAAGGGCTGATATGAATAGGAGGAGGGGTAGAAATGAGAAAGAAAGGTCAGAAAGATGGGGAAAAGAAAGGAGCGAGGGAGGCAGGAGGCTAGGAAATGGAAGAAAATCACTCTCTCTTTTTTTCCCCCTGCTGTCATCACCATGCCAAGACTAATATTCCTTGACCACACAGAACCAAACTTTTTTGGTGAAAAATGATAAGCCAGCAGTAACCGGTTATGCTTTATTTAGCTCAGATATCCTCCAAGATGCTGGAAGCTTCTGCTCTCACCCAGTTCCTTAGGTTTGGAATGCCAATTAGACTCATATGCAGGACAGAGGGAACAGCCTTGAAGGACAGGAGGAAGAGTTGCTGCCAAGGCAGCAGTCAGATAAGAGGGGCTTTCTTGGGTCAAGAAATCTCAGACAAGTCCTTCCCTGGTTCATGCAGGAACGAACTGAGAAGAGGGGGAAGCACATTCAGACCAGCAAGTTCCTATAGCTGCTATAGTAAAAATAGTCCTGATTTATGTGGCATTGCTTTCTTAGTCTGGTAGGTAGTAGTTGGTCTGATAGACAACTACTGTGGGTAGTAGTTGGTCCGATAGACAACTACTGAGTGAATGGAATGAGAAAAGGATGTAAATGATAATCCTATATGTGTTTAAGAAGAATGTTCTGATGATGGCTTTGTATACTAAAGCCACTGATATGCATACTATCAGTGTTTCTCAATGTGGTCGTAGAACCCCCTCAAGACCCTCTCGGGTGGGGGGAAGGTGTGTGAAATCAAAATTATTTGCCAGACGTTGAAGATATTTGAAAAAAAATTGAACAATATCACTCTTCTCATTATTATTTTACTTGAAAAAATAGCTTTTAATGAAAAATATTTTATTTATGTTAAAATCTAATGAGTTTTATATTGTTATGTTTACAATAAATAAATATTCTGCAAATGCATCCATTTTGTTGGAAATGACTCCAAATAACAAAAACTTGGATCGGTGAAAATACAGAGATTTTATTTATTAAGCTGTTTGCAAAGAGCAGTAGGATCTCAGCTGACCTCAACATGAAGTTTGAGCCAAGAACCACACCTTAAGATTTCAATACATTACATTTTATAGTTTTTCTATCCCGACGCCCCCATGCCCTTCCTACATCGACCCAGTGACTGAGCACAGCTAATCCGAAACGCCTTATGGAGCAACACCTCCCAATGACCACCCATCATATATTTTGCCAACATGGCTTTTTCTTATCTTACTTGGCATTAAGGAATGTCCCTTCAGCAGGGCCTCTTTCTAATGGTCTGAGAACAAAAAAATATCTATTCCTAACACCAGGGGTGGGATTCAAATTTTTTAACAACCGGTTCTGTGGGCATGGCTTAGTTGGTGGGCTTGGCTTGGTGGTCATGTGACTGGGTGGACGTGGCTTGGTGGTCATATTATTGGCTGGGCATGGCCAACTTAATATCACTCACATCAAGGCACGCATCTCCTCGCCTGGCCTCTCGTGACTGTGGGGATGGGTCAAGAGTCGTAAGTGTGAAAAATGGTCATGTCACTTTTTTCAGTGCCATTGTAACTTTGAATGGTCACTCCACCCTAGCAAAGTACCAACAAAAGAGGGGTAAAAAACTCCGGAGAAGTTCCAGAGACAGGAAGTCTAGTCTTGCCAAGAATGTAATAAGGGTTAATGGAAAGGTAGTTTCTGTCAGCAACACCAGAATGTTTCCTTCCTGCCGTCCTTACAGGATTAGGCCAGTAATTTCTTCTAACAACCGGTTCTCCGAACTGCTTAGAATGTTAACAACCGGTTCTACTGAATAGGTGCGAACTGGTAGAATCCCACCCCTGCCTAACACCACACTTGTTACATATTAATGTTACATTTAGCACATCTTCTTAGAACAACATAATGATTATATGCATCTCTAACTTATTCACCTATGCAAAGTAAAAGTCTGGTAAACTTAAGCAGATGCTTTGAAAAACAAAATCTAACTTCAAATGATTAAAGAAAGTTAGGGCAATGGTTTATCTCTTCTCCTATTGTCCTCCTAATTGATCACTCTAGTCTTTTGTTATGTCAAATGTGTATGTGAATTGCCTTGACAGTTTGAGATACGTACCAGTTCCTGGAGGAGATAGGGGTGGCATTACTTGATACAGAAGGATGTAATTGATTGCAGGTACATGTTTAACAATGAGTAAATGCATTAGAAAATATATTTACAGAAGGATTACATTAAGATAGCAAA
Organism: Notechis scutatus; assembly: GCF_049901735.1. Classification (NCBI taxonomy): domain Eukaryota; kingdom Metazoa; phylum Chordata; class Lepidosauria; order Squamata; family Elapidae; genus Notechis; species Notechis scutatus. Next base: position 147,649,463 of record NC_142010.1, read on the forward strand.
TGTCTATAGAGCAACTATCTGGTTAATGCTCTACTATATTATTCTCTTCACCTAGATTTTATTTTTGAATTTTCTTATTTCTAACAATTTTAACTTTTAATATGGTAAATATCTGTAAGTGTAATCCATCAAACAAAAATGCACTGAAAAACAGAAGCTTCAATCCTAAGAAAGGTTCAGCTCTGCTCTCAGGCCACTTCTCCCTCCCCCAACCCCCTGAATACCACCCCTGACTGGGCCTCAGGAAAGCCTCCTGGGCGGGGCAGGTGGGGAGGGGAGGAGCCAGCCAGTGGTGCGATTTGCTGGTTCTCCAAACTGCACAGAATTGTAACTGGTTCTATAGAACCGGTCCAAACTGGTAGAATCCCACCCCTGTATATATGTATGTTTGTGTGTGTATATGTATATGTGTGTGCATTTATATGTATGGGTATATGTTGTGACTCGGAGGTCTGAACCTGCCTTGTTAGAAGATACAGACTTAAGTAATGAGGAAGAGGAGGACTTGGCTCTGAGGTTTGAGCCTGAGTTGCTGGAGGATTCGGAATCACCTCCCTCCCCGGGACCTTCCTCCCTGATTGTGCCTCAGGTGTCGGCAGATAATCAGGAGAGCGTGCCGGAGTCCTTGGCTGAGGATCAAGCCGAGGAATGCTGGTCTGATGCAAGACAAAGACGTAGACATCGACGTGAAATGCAACGTAAAAGGAAAGGTCAAATCAGGAACTGACTTGAGAGACTGACACGCCCCTCAGGAAATAAAAGAGGGCATGTTAGCTCTGAATCCTCGTTCGGGACAATTTGTTTATTTGTGATAGCAGCTTGGATAAATTCTCCATGCAGCATTTGCTTCTTGATTTATGGTCTTGTTTGTTATCGGACTTGGCAGGCAGCTTTTGGAAGACTGCTAAGGATTCCTCCAGTCAAAGGAATTTAACTCTGTCATTCCTGGTCCTGTCTATTTATTTATATTCCTTTGAAAACTTGGACTCTCACCTCGTGGTCACAGGTGAGACAGAACAGGTATATAGATACATTTTCTTTTGAAAGTGGACATCATAATTTCATTTTTAATGGGTGCTTGTGTATTCACAGACAAAAGTGACAACAAAGCTTTGTCTTGTCTTGTCTTATCTTGCCCTGCCTTACTCTACCTTACCATGGCTTATCTATGCTAGATATCATAATTATTGAGACTTAGAAGTGGGACAGAAAAACTGTTCTGGTTAGAAAAGGATCAAAGTTGGGGCAACCTCACTGAATAACAATTCCCCTGTTTAGTGACCATTTGAAGTTTACAGGAGTACTGGAAAAGTAACTTTACAACCAGTCCTTGCACTGATGACCATTGCAGCATTCCTACAGTCACATGGTCAAGATTCGGGCACTTCACAACTAGTGGGCCTTTATGACCACGACAACACCCTTGCGAATCACTGTTTGCACACCACGCCTGGATTCCAAAAAGCAGAGTTAATAGAGAAGCTGGCAGTAAGATATCACTGTCACATGACTGTCATGAAATAATGATGTCTTGCTTAATGCCCAAAGTGGAAGGGAGGTTGTAGGTCTGTCGCCATCATGTGTTGTCTCCCTTATCTGTTGTGTTACTTAACAACAGAGTTATGGGTTCCAATTGTGATTGTTAGGCAAGGACTGCCTGTATTCTGCTGGGTTTCCTAAGCAGTTGGCTTTGGATCTGAACGCTTCAACAATTCACAGCTTTTTCTCCCCTGACATCAAACTATTTTGTGCAAATCAAGCTCTCCCTTGAGCCTGTTTGTCATTTGTCTGTATTTAGAACTGTAAAAGGATTAAAAACACTTCCTTGATGCCCATTTCTCCCACATGGAAACCTTTGTGTTTTGGTGTAACTTGCTTTGATATAGTCATAGGCTTCCTAATTAGCATTTTTCTACATAAACAGTGAAAAATCAAAGTAAATCAAGATCCTTGGATACCAGAAAGTTGTCCAGGAAAAAGACTCACCCAAAGGCAGAGAAATGTGGTGATTGACATGCAATAGATTATGCTCATTATTATACTGTATTTATTAACAATAATTATATTATTTATATTTATTTCTTTAATATTGCCTCCAGACAATACCAATGGCAAGCATATAAAGCCTGATCTGTACAAATCCTCCCACAGTATGTTTTGTTATTTACATAAATGTTATTGTACACTGCGCAGAGTCAATGTATATGTGATAGGAGACCATAAAATTACACAAAGATATAAATAAATAAAGGCTACAGTAGGGAAGAAAGGAAGAGTAAGGGATCCATAAGTGTTCTCCTTTAATCAGAGTGATCCTCATGATTAGGGTCGGGGGTCAGCTCAACCACAGGGATTCTTAGTTGTCTTACTCACTCCATACAGTATGTTATATTTAATGTCAGGGTTCCGTCCTCAGCAGTTTACTATTACGGCCACGACGGAGCCCAAAATTGATGTTGCTAAGTGAGAAACTTGTGAAGTGAGTCCCCCCCCCATTTTATGACTTTTCTCACCACAGTTGTGAAGTGAATCACTGCAGTTCTTAAACTAGTAACGCTGTGGGTTAAGTGAGTCCGGATTCCCCATTGACTTTGCTTGTCAGAAGGTGGCAAAAGGGACATTTATGACTCCGGGACACTGCAACCGTCATAAATGTGAATCAGTGGTCAAGCATCTGAACTGTAATCATGTGCTTGCAACAGTCATAAGTGTGAAAAAAAAATTCAGTGCCGTTGTCACTTCAAACAGTCACTAAATGAACTGTTGTAAGTTGAGGACTGCCTGTATTGTCTTTTCGTGACCGCAGAGACAGGTTTCATGATAAAGACCTCGTGTTCCACACAGCCCAGACTACTACTACTACAAATCTCATCACAGTCTGTCCCGTAACAAAGTTACAGGTACTTTAAAAAGAAAGTGACTTAGCTCATACCAACTGTATAGCAACGTTCTACGGAATTCTCTTCATCCCCTCACACCGCTGTTTTGCAAAATCATTCCCCATTAAAGGGCACTGATCTGAATGAAGGCCATTTCTGGAATTTTGGATCAGATCTTCACAACCAAATTTGATATTGTTTTCTCACCTCTAATGTAAAATCCAATGGAAGCACTGGCTATCCTTGACTTATGACCAGTTCTTTAACAACGGTTGAAATTATGAAAGCCTTGGAAAGGGTGCTTTATGGTCCGTAAATCACTTCCGACTTCCATCAAATATCATGCTACATACAGACTGTCCTATGATCACAATCTGAAGGCTTGGCATCCCGTTTCCACTTATGACTGGTTACCACGTGTCCTGCAATGATGTGACTTCCCTACGCAGTTTTCTCTTCTGGCTTCCCCAGAAAATGGAGAAGCCAGCAGGGAGCATTGCAAGCTGCTTCTGCTTGCCAAGAGGACCTTCCTTTTGTCTCCAGGAGGTGAGGGTGGCTGAAAGACCAGCCAACTCTTCTGGCTGGATGCAGAAATAAAACTTAGATCCTGAAGATTCAAGCTCTTTTCCCACAGTTTCCCTTCCCCCCCCCTCCAGTTAGAAGGGGAGCTGAACTCCTCCAGTGGGGTATAGAAATGAAGCTCAGATGCCAAAGACCCGAGCTTCATACCTTTACCCCACTGGAGCAGTTTCCTTCCGTGCAAAGAAGGGAGCTGAATTTTCATTCCGTCTGCTTAAACAACCGGGAAGATCGCTTAACAGTCACAATCCGGAGTATAGCCATTGAGTGAAGCAGTCGCATGAGAGGGCTTCTTGCTTAACTCAACAACCAAGATTCCAGTCTCACAATTGACTGCTTCCTGTATTGCTTTTCTAGGCACTTCTGCAATTTAATAACATTCCATCATTTCAGGGCGTTGAAGAGTTTTTGTTATTTTTTTTTAGTTCTTGAGCTACTTTCTTCATTTATCTAAGTGCATCTCTTCCCAATTTCCTGTGTCACTTTATTAAATGTGTATAGATGGAGGTTCGCATGCAGTATATGTGCAAGCAAGGGCTTGTAGCAATGCAGTTCCACTCATCTGCATAGCTGAACCATTCTATCAAGCTAGCTCTCCAAACTGTATTAGATTCTATCAATCCAGCCAGCCATCCCCTCCCCAGAAAACTGTAATCAGACCAATCAGGGATGGGATTCGACCGGTATAGCTACCAGTTCTGTTGCTCTGCGTCGCGTGCGCATGCGCCAGTCCCGCGAGTGCAATTTACGACCTGCTGAGCTGCCCGGACAGCTGAGCAGCGCTGTGTGCGGGTGCGCAGCGGTTGGAAAAGCCTTTTTTTCCTGCTTTTTCAACCGCAGCTGTGCCGCGCAAAGCAGCTGCGGTTGAAAAAGCAGGAAATGAAGGACAGGTAAGAGCCCGGGTGGGCCAAAACAGCAGCAGACACAGAACCGGTTCTGTGCCTGCTGCTCTTCTGAGCTACCGGTTCTGTAGAGCTGGACAGAACCGGTAGAATCCCACCCCTGCGACCAATCAGCTGAACAGAGCAACCCCCTCCTCCAGACTTAGAAATTATGACCTCCATTGATCTTTGGGGCGACCATATAAGATGGCTGAAGATTGTTGCTCCTCAGGAACAGGCAGCAGCTATCCAAACCAACAAGGTCACAAAATATAGGGACAGGTTGCCCTCAGCACAACATCCCACCTCACTGATTGCAAAGCTACCCCCCTGCAGTGGCTTTCTTTTCTCCTCATGAATCAACTGCAGTAAATAGGCTTGATTAGTCGCAGCTGCACCTGTCAGGTTTTGAAGTGCACTTTTGTTGTTGTTGTTTTTGCTGACACCAATCCAGCTACGGCTCCTCGTTTGCCGTGGAAGGTCTCATCCGTCTGAAAGGAGGCTTCAGAAGCTTTGCAAGGGGAAGCCAGGTGGCCACTCCAAAGTTGCTAGCTCACAGCATACAACAAAGGATACCAATTCTTCGTCTTGAGGAGCTAATTGTATGCAATTTCCTTCTGACTGATTGTTCTGGATCATTTGAGCTCCCCGGTTAAGGAGGAAACAGAAAGATGCTCGTGGGCAGCCGTTGTCCTTCAGGAAATTGAAGAGTCAAGCTGTGAGTCTTCTTGAGCTGAAAGAAAAACATCTAGCTTCTTGCTGGAGGGAAAGGGAGAGGATGCCCTTTTGGAAAACATAGATTCCGAGAAGGTCTCTGTATCAATTCTACTCTGTTTCCCTGACTGGGTTTAGTGAGAGGAGATAGCCCGTATTTGTAGAAATTCTTCCCTATAACCAAACTGCAGGCTCAATCGTTTTGTAAATAGTACAAATCCCTTTCAAAAAAACCTTTGGAGATGGTAGTTTAATTGGAGCTGGCTTATATTTTTAATGTTATCCTTTGATCTTCCATCAACTTTGAATAAGCTTCAGTAGGACGGGATACAGAATGGTAGAGAGAATGAACAGTTGTGCTATCGTAGTTGAACCACTATTCTTTCAGCTTCAGTCTTCATTGAGGGTATTCACAAAGATGGGCAAAAGATGTTGCAAATTTTGATTGTTGTTAACAAAGATATTTGTACCCAGACAACAACACACTGTTCAACTAAAGATGGAATTAGTATATTAAAAATAAAAATATATAATAATAATAATAATAAAAAGAGTCCCTCTTTGAGAGATATAGGCAGGTTAGAGATGTGAAAAATAAATAAATAAAAAGCCAAGTTAGTGGCCAAGGCTGCCATCTTGGTTTTTGGCCCTAATTTCCAACCCATGAGTCTGTTTAGCTGTTTAGTTGGACTACTGTAAAGATTCTACTTCAATGTTTCAAATATGTTCAGGATCTTTCGGGAACTTACAGAGATTCAAATAATGTCCTATCTTTGGATATCCCTAACCATAATAAAAATGAAATATGATAGCCAATGGCAACGAAGCAAGGTCTCCACAGCAAAGAATGAAGTACAATTCTCATACTTTTTACATTCATTTTTTTAAATAATATGATACATCTAAATTTGACACCCTTGCTGAGCTTGGATCCTCAGACAGCTGGCCTTTCTGCCCACCCCTATTGCTCCACATCCATTTTTATTGTTGTTGTTGTGTTGGCTTATAAATCTGCTCATATAACGTGCTCTCAATTCAAGAGCTTTATTGTGCATAAAACTTCACTTCTAACTCGAGGCCAGAGTAATATGTGTCATGCTTAATGAAATTAAATTTTGGCAACATCAGCTAAATGACCCATAATTCCTCTATAATTCTACCACTTATCCTGGAAGCAAAATCTCCATCCCCCAGTCTAACCTTTCTTTCATTTCTCTATTCCTCCTGTCACTTCAAGGAATATAATTGATTTTAATAAAAGGGATGCAAGAAAGGTTTTTTTTTTTTTTTTTACTTGTTCCATTTTACTGCATGTGAGCATTTTCTACTTCGGCTCAGTATTTAAGATTGCTCTTTGCTATTGCTCAGCACTGCAGGCAGATTTGTGTGTACAATTTTGAGCAAATTTTCCAGAAGACAACACCTTCAGGGCCATTGATTCTTTGCCTTTAATGTTAATGTTCATGCACAAACATGCAACCAGGCTCTTCTTGGGAAAATGTGGAGTGAATGTATCTTGCAACTGAGTAAATATGATAAACTATGATAAATTAGTTGAGTGATACTTCTGTGTATGCTAGTCGTTTGACTTATTACAGAAAGGAATCTAATGATGATTGCTTGAACCCCATCAGTAGGTTGCAGCTCCTTTTTCTCTTGTCACTTGTTTACGCACTTTGCCTTAAGATTGATGTTTTAATTAATAATACATGATTAACTGGAATTCTAGCCTGGGCATAAGTTACTAGTCAATTTTGCTGGAGGGAAAAATTAATAGAATAATACAAGTCCCGCAACAGAGAGAAAGAGGGGAAAAACCTTTCACCAACTTATAAGAGTTTGATTGGTGGACTTCAAACACCCCCGAGGGTAATAATTTTGTTTGTTTCAAAAGCATTCCAATTATTTGCCATATAATTAATTGTTTTAAGCAGTTTAAATTGTTTGAGGAACATCTCTTTTCCCAAGGAAGTAGATTTTGGTGCAGATTTTTACCTGGAGAAAGTCAGACATTGGCTGGCTTTCTTGAAGACCACAGAGAACTCAATTTTGGTAAATTTCTCATAGCAATAGCACTTAGATTTATATACTGCTTCACAGTGCTTTATAACCCTCTCTAAGTGCTTTACGGAGTCAGCATATTGCCCCAACAATATGGGTCCTCATTTTACCCACCTCAGAAGGATGGAAGGCTGAGTCAACCTTGAACTGGTGAGAATCAAATTGCTGGCAGTCGGCAGAATTAGCCTGCAATACTGCATTCTAACCCTGGCGCTACCCCTGCTCTTGACATAATCAGTCTCACTGAAGCCCATGGCAGATTTTCCCCTTTGTTCATGCACTTATAATTGTCTATTGAAGCAGAATTTTTATTCTTATTGAGGGGTATTGAATATTTTTCCAAAGGAAACACTTAGCTCAAAGAAGATCATTTGGTTTGAGAAAGAATATACTAGACTTGTGCTGTGTATTGTTACCTACAATGACATTGGAGCAGAGGTGGTATTCTGACCAGTTCTGGAGAACCAGTAGCGGAAATTTTGAGTAGTTTGGAGAAACGGCAAATACCACCTCTGACTTGGGATTTTACAGTATCCTTCCCTTGCCACGCCCACCAAGCCATGCCCACAGAACTGGTAGTAAAACAAATTGAATCCCACCACTACATTGGAACCATTTTATGAATAAAAAGAAATGACACTGAGGTTCATTTCTAAGGGAAATAAGCTTGCCTCACCTGACATTGAATTGATTTCTACAGGTCATGGAAATTCACAGATCATGGAGATGAAAAGGGAAGCCAAAGGCCACCAATGGTTATCAGAACCCCTTTTCTGATCTAGAGCAATATGGGCCCTTAAAGCTTTGCAAATGCTATGGAACCCTTTTTACCATTAAGAAAAAAACAAATTTCCCCAAAACTCAGGCTCATATTACATCACAGCCCTAATTTCTTTTGAAATGTGGCCTTCATATCCCGATGTGATCCTCAACTCGGCAGAAATTACATATTTTTGTCAAGGAGGATAAGTTCATTATGAGTTTTTAAGGGTGCTAAAAAAAATTGACATTTCAGATTCCAAAGTAGTACCGTTCTCTCTGTTTCCAAGGCTCAGGTTGTGCACAAGACAGATAGCAACAATTCCGGAAGAATCTCAAGGGTCATTGAATTACTGTAGATACACATTTAGGGGAATAAGCATAGTTTGACGAGGCTGCGGCTCAGTGACTAAGACGCTGAGCTTGTCAATCAGAAAGGTCAGCAGTTCAGCGGTTTGAATCCCTAGCGCCGCATAACAAACTGAGCTCCCGTTATTTATCCCAGCTACTGCCAACCTAACAGTTCGAAAGCATGTAAAAATGCAAGTAGAAAAATAGGGACCACTTTGGTGGGAAGGTAACAGCATTTTGTGCACCTTCGGCATTTAGTCATGCTGGTCACATGACCACAGAGACGTCTTCGGACAGAGGCTCTTCAGTTTTGTAATGGAGATGAGCCCCTTAGAGCCGGAAATGACTAGCACGTATGTGCAAGGGAACCTTTACCTTTACCTTAACGAGAACTGTGAATTCCGTGCCAAAGAGGTTGATTGGAGAAAGAAAAGTAATAGGATATATTATCAATTTTCTGTGCAGCAATGTTTTGTTCCTTGTCTCCTATGTACTATGAACTTACAATTGTGGAAGAGAGGAAGAGAAGTGGCACACCATCTGTTAGCTTCAAGGAAGAAGTGCAAAAGCAAACTGCTAGGGAGGATGGGATTTGGTCAGATCTTGGAAAGCCCTTAAGAGGAGGTTTTGAATAGTTTTGCTGTTCCTTAAACTGAAGCAGGACATGTATGTGAATATTTTGAGGATGGAATCCAGACACGAAGGTTAAATGAAGTGGCACTAAGTGAGGTTCTTGGTAAAGAACAGCACTTCCCTTTATCTGGATTGATTTGCGTGGGGAGATTTGCCCCCCTCTCTGTCTCTTTAATTGTCCAGCTGTTCCTGGACCCTTGTCTTATTCAAGTGCTTATTTTCCCTCCTGCTTCCCCTTCTTTGCTCCCAAAGTTCAGCCAAATTGGCATGGAAATCTTCATTTTATTGGGATTGCATTTGCTGTATTAACAACTCTAACAAAACAAAAAGGAGGATTGGAAAATACTGTGGATAACCAGATAAAGACTGAATGCACCAATTATCACATTAAACAAGAGGAAAACCTTCTATGCACCAATTTCACCCGCGCTTTCTACAATTTGGTAAACAACAAACTGAAAGACTCAAGGTCCATCCCACCCCTGAAAGGATCTAATGGTAAAGACTGCAATAAAGCCAACCTCTTTAACACATTCTTTAGCTCAGTATTTGTAAACAGTAATGGATCATACTCAGTATTTCCTAGTCGAACCACAGACAACTACAATGATCTAATACATATCAATTTTACAGAAGACAATGTTGAAAAAGCACTACGCAATCTAAAACCATTTCTATCTATTGGACCGGACGGAATATGTGCCTACTTCTTTAAAAAGCTATCCACTGCCATAGCCGAACCTCTGAGCATAATCTTTGAAAAATCTTTCAGGACCAGCTCCTTGCCAAACTATGGTCACAAGCCATGGTCATTCCCATCTTCAAAAAGGGAGACCGCAGCCTAGTTGAAAATTACAGACCAATCTCTTTATGCTGCGTCACCTGTAAAGTCATGGAATCAATTATTAACCAATCCATTAACCTCCACTTAGAGACAAACAACCTACTCTCTAATAAACAAGTTGGTTTCAGAAAAAAACTATCCTGTAATCTGCAACTCTTACACTGCAAAAACATATGGACTACACAACTCGATCAGGGAAAAGCAACAGACGCAATCTACATAGACTTCTGTAAAACCTTTGGTTCAGTGGTACACGACAAACTACTACTAAAACTAAAATCTTATGATATCTCTGGACACCTGCATAACCGGATAGAGGCATTCCTGTCAAACAGACAACAAATGGTCAAAATTGGGAGCGTCCTATCAAATTCTGTACCTGTCAACAGTGGTGTCCCCCAAGGCAGTGTTCTAGAAGAAACTCTCTTCATACTCTACATAAATGACTTCTGTGATCATATTAAGAGCAACTGCATTCTCTTCGCTGACGATGTAAAGCTATTCAACACCACAGAAAATACTGCTACCCTTCAAAAAGACCTCAACTATGTATCAGAATGGTCAAACAAATGGCAACTTCAAATCTCAACAAACAAATGCTGTGTCTTACATATTGGCAAAAAAAATCAGAAAATAAAATACAAGCTGAATAGTCAAGACCTTGTTGATGATCTGAACTCTGCCGAGGACCTTGGAATACTCATCTCAAATGACCTAAATGCTAGAGCCCTACTACATAGCCAAAAAGGCATTAAGATGTTAACCTAATCCTACGTAGCTTTTTCTCTGGTAATATCACACTACTAACTAGAGCATACAAAACATTTGCCAGACCAATACTTGAATACAGCTCATCAGTCTGGAACCCACATTACGTATCTGATATTAACACAGTAGAGAAAGTCCAGAAATACAGTATTTCACAAAAAGAGTTCTCCACTCATCTGTTCATTGCAGAATACCTTATGCCACCAGACTTGAAATTCTAGACCTAGAAAACCTAGAACTATGCCACCTTCGGTCCGATCTAAGTATAGTATATAAAATCATACATTGCAATGTCCTACCTGTCAATGAATACTTCAGCTTCAACCATAACAATACAAGAGCAAACAATAGATACAAACTCAAGGTTAACTGCACCAAACTTGATTGCAGGAAATACGACTTCAGCAACAGAGTGGTCAGTGTCTGGAATACTCTAGCTGACTGTGGTTTCTTCCCCAAACTCCAAAAACTTTAACCTTAGACTGTCTACTATTGACGTCACCCCTTTCCTAAGAGGTCTGTAGGGGGCGTGCATAAGCGCACCAACGTGCCTACTGTCCCTGTCCTATTGTTTCTTTTTATTTTTCTTATATGTATCCATTTCATGTATTTATAACTATGTTTATACTTATACCTATTATCTTGTAAGCGATTGACAAATAATTAATTAATTAAATAAATAATTTCTAGTTTAGTTCGGTCCCCACACACTCCTATCCAATCCCTATATCAGATCAGACCAAGCACATGTGCCACCCAGAGGTGGTATTCAGCAGGTTCTGATCAGTTCGAGAGAACTGGTAATGGAAATTCTGAGTAGTTCGAAGAACTGGCAAATACCATCTCTGACTGGCCCTGCCCCCATCTATTCTCTGCCTCCTGAGTCCCAGCTGATTGGCTGGGTCTTCTTTTATTGCATTGCACAGGAGAACAGAGCTGGAAAGCAGGTTAGTAGGGTGAGGAGGGAATGGGATTTTGCAGTATCCTTCTCCTGCCACGCCCACCAAGCCACGCCCACTAAGCCATGCCACATCCACCAAGCCACAGCCACAGAATCGGTACTAAAAATATTTGAATCCCACCACTGGTGCTCCCCATTAAAATTAGTAAAAAATGTAGCTTGAAGTTCATTTATTAAACAATTTATTAAACAATTAAACAAACCAAAAACAATTAACTAGCAAAACAGGAGAAAAAGCAGGCAAGACAGAGGAAAGAGGGACATGAACACCAGGCAAGAAATAAGAGAGGGGATTTAACAACAGCAATCTAACACTAGCTATCTATATAAAAGAGGATTTCAAAACAGCAATCTAATGCTATCTATCTATATAAAAGTGCAGAACTTTTTAAAGCCCCTGGAAACAATATTGTGAGCAATTAGCATGGATATTCCCAAAGGGACTTTCCTTATTTCCCACCTTTACATTTTAATGTACACAACAGCAGCAAGAGGACAAGAGATGGAAGGTAGGAATCAGATTTTTGCTTCTCTGTTCTGCACCATGAAGAAAACCCTCTGGTGGCTGGGGATGGGAGAGAGAGAGAGAGAGAGAGAGAGAGAGAGAGAGAGAGAGAGAGACTGTGCACATTATGTGCAGCTATATATATTCTCCATGGGAAGAAGCAATCCCTGTTCTGTACCATATTGATGAAATTGGGACTGAGATTTTTCAAAAATTGTTTTTCTAAATAAAGCCAAGAGCAGGCCTCTTCCAACTACTGAAGTAAATGTTTCAAATAGAACATTTGGCAGATAAACCTTCTAAAGAGGGCATGTAAAAATCCAGCGATGTAATTTTATTCCCCTGCAAATACTGTAAATAGGCAAGCTACAGTAGTCTTGGCCAAACAAAAAACAAAAAACAGAGTAGGACATCATTTGGATCTTTCACATATGTCACACACACACACACACATACACACACACACACACACACAGAGAGGCTCATTGAGAAGCATCAAGACTATAAGCCATAAGGAAAATAAGAAATCAAAAGGACTTGCTTCCTCTTTAAGATCCACAGTTGCTAAAAGATTTTTTTTTAATTGTCTAGTATGTTTAAACTGAGATCCTGCAAGGTGGCATCCTATAAATGGAACCCTGTTTTTTGTCTATTACACGACATTTGTGTCACCCAACTTAGTTTCCTTCATGCAGTCATAACTGGTGAGAAGAATAGAGATCTTCTTCCCATTGTAGGCATGTTGTGATTTGTGTCTGTACATGTGCATGTATACCTCTCTCCATATATATTCCTCATATGTTGGGAGGATTAAAGTCTGCACAAGGACACAATGAGGGCATATGCTATTACCTTTCCTCCCCTTCATTACCCCTAATCTTCCTATATTGACAGGAAATGTCTGTAGGGAGAGTGTAACTAGGTTTCATGGAGCGATTGCAACTCTCCACCCAAGCGCAAATCTTAATTTTGCTGAACTCATGCTCCTGGAGGAGATTGTACACAAGTATGTTTCACTTAAATATGGTTACATCTTCCCTACAGGCAGCCCATTATACCCCAATCATTCATTTTTAAAATCACATTTCTCTGTGATTTTTTCAGAGTGCAACTATGATATAACCCAAAGTTAGGACAAATGTTTACATTTTTGTTTCCCAGTGGAACAGAACAGGATATTAAATTGTCACAAGCTCATTAAAATAGCTAGAGACTAAACCTGGTTTTGTTTTGTTTTCAAAAAGATGCCATCAAAACTCAGGAGAAAATTATAATGCTTCTATCTGGCAAATTTCCTGCCAAATTTCAGCAGGGTGATTTTGCTTTGATTTTATCAATTTGTGCGTGCTAAGCAAAAGATACCAAAGCATCAGGTGGCCCAGGAGGCAAAAAATCCTAGCACTTTACACCAAATACATCACTTTGGGGGGGGGAGGATTGCGGGGTGGGTGAGTGTTGACTGTGTGTATATAGGAATAGCACTTAGACTTAGTGTCCCATAGTGCTTTTCAGCATTCCCTGAGCTCAGAGGTGGTATTCAGCAGGTTCTGACAAGTTCTGGAGAACCGGTAGCAGAAATTTTGAGTAATTCGGAGAACCGGCCAATACCACCTCTGACTGGCCCCGCCCCCATCTATTCTCTGCCTCCTGAGTCCCAGCTGATCGGCTGAGTCTTCTTTTGTTGCCCTGCACAGGAGAACGGAGCTGGAAAGCAGGTTAGTGGGGTGGGGAGGGAATGGGATTGTGCAGTAACCTTCCCCTGCCACACCCACCAAGCCACACCATGCCCACCAAGCCACGCCCACAGAACTGGTAGAAAAAGATTTTGAATCCCACCACTGCCTGAGTGGTTTACAAATGTCAGCATATTGCCCCCAACAATCTGGGTCCTCATTTTACCGACCTCAGAAGGATGGAAGGTTGGGTCAACCTTGAGTTCCATCAGGATCGAACTCCAGACTGCGGACAGAGTTAGCCTGTAATACTGCATTTTAATCATTATGCCAAGGCTACTATATATATATCAGGTGTGGGTAGTTTGTTGTCTGCCAGGTCTCCTTCAAGTACAGATTAGTGGAAGCTGAACTTGAACGTTTTCATTTCCACTATCCCTTTCCCAAAAAATAAAAGTCCAATTAGTAGATTTAGCAACCTGTTTGATTTTAATTGCTTGCTCCAGGACTCAGGGGTTGTTTAGAAAATCTAAAAGACTATAATTTGAGTTGGTTTCTTTTTTACATAGGACTTGACATTAAGAGACTTCTTGACAGCCTTGATTAAGTTGTCACCAAAATTTGAACTAAAATTAGATGTTGAAAAATTAAAGGGTACCACACTGATTCTATTTATGCTTATGTAACTGGGTGCTACCAATACTATTTTAGAGCTTTTTTTTTTCATCCTATGAATAGCTAGCTACGTTATGACTTCTTTCATTTATTCTAATTTTATTGCAATTGTCTTATCCTGTTCAAACAACTCCTTTTTCTCAGTCACTTGGTCCTAGGTGTCTTTAGAAAATTGTAGCCACTGCAAAGATCAGTTGTCAGGCTTTTCTTGGCCAACACTGGAGAAAGAAGCTTCACAGGCAGTAATTCAAAGGCAACTCTCTTGGAGAAGTTATGAGTATTGCAAAAATTAAAAAAGACCATTAAAGAAAAATGCCAACTATAAAACACAAGCCCTATTTAGAGTGGAAACAAGATTCAATTTTTTAACTTCTTTATTCTCCCCTTTTCAGCAGGAAGAATGGTTTGCATCTGTACAGACTCTGTTTGCTTCTGATTTTCCAGATCTTCTGTATACTACAGGAATCTGATGATATGGGTAGCATTAAAGTAATGTCTATAAAGAAAATAATAAAATCTCACACCAGTGTTAGGGGAGTAAGGATTTCATACATACTGTGTTGAACCTTGGCATATCATATATCTATGCTGGAGAACCAAATAAGATAGTCAAACTATCCAATAGCCTATAGACATATTTACTGTTCAGTTTAATAGTTAGGGTAGACACTGGGGTTGCTCAGCAATTAAGATGCTGAGCTTGTCAGCTAAAAAAAACCCAACAGTCTGAGTTCCAGAACCAAATGTCATGCGATGGGATGAGCACCCATCTTTACCTAGCTCCTGCCCACCTAGCAGTTTGAAACCATGCAAACGGGGGTGGGATTCAGCTGGTTTGGGCCAGTTGGGGTGAATTTACATCTGGTTCGCTGAACCAGTAGTTGAACCGACCAGCTGGCCCTGCTCACCCCACCCTGCTCCTCCCAGGAGTCTCCCTGCAGCTCGTTTTTGATGCAGGTCAGTGCAGGGTCTATGCGGAGACTCTGGGAGGGTGAAAAATGGCCTTCCCGGAAGTTTCAGTAGTCCAGAAACAGGCCTGTTTCTGGCTTCCGGAGCCCGGGGGAGCCCGTTTTCACCCTCCCAGAGGTCCGATGGAAGCCTCCGGACTCTGGGAAAGGCGAAAAACGGCCCTCCTGGAAATTTCAGTAAGCCACGCCCACTATGGCTACGCCCACTCAGCAACTGAGCAGAGAACTGGTTGTTGGGATTTTTGAATCCCACCCTTGCATGCAAATGTGAGTAGATAAATAGATAGCACTTTGGTGAGGAAGAAACAGCGCTTCATGCTTGCCACAAGACTGTGGGAATGGCTTCAGACATAGAGTCATGGCTTTGAAACAGAGATGAGTGCCATACCCTATAGTCACCAATAAGTAGCGGATGAAAATCTGCAGGGACTCTTTTCCTTTCCTAATAGTTAGGGTATTTATTGTTAATGACTTCTAAAAAGAGCCAATTGGCAGAGACGACTCAAATCTGCCATCAAATCCAATTCCAGCTAAGTCATACCCAGAAGGAGAATCATGCTGCATATAGCACAATAACAACTACGTCCATTGATGAATAGAGAGGCGCACCTATCCATCTTTGGTCTTCCACATGAAACATGCATTCCCTATATTTCCTTAAGGCACCAATCCTACAATATATCTGCTTCCCTAGGTATATGCTCTCACTCAACCCTTGGCTTAAGTGTATACAATCACTGGGCAAACGAATGAAATTCTTAGAACTCACATTCAGTCCCTTGGTTACGTGTTACGCCATTGCCTCCTAATTGCTTTCATACAGAACATGGATGTCATCCTGATCACACTGTGTATTCCCAGAGCAGGGAAAGTGCTCTATTATAAACTGCATTTCTCCTTCTACCCACTGACCCCCTAGGAAGGAGAGAATTGGGGTCTAGTATATATTGCTTTCAAATTGACCCCTACTAGACCTGGGAAATTGTGTGTATGAGAGGACGGGGGAGGGAGGGAGAGAGAGAGTGTGTGTGTACTAACAGAATTTAATTATCATTTTTATATTCCTTATAGTATCTTATGTTATCAAGACAAACCATTTATAAATCTATATTTAATTATAAACCCAAAGAGAAACAGACCAAAACTGAACACGCATCCATATACACAACGGCAGTTGACAGCAATGGAGATATGTTATTCTAATATATATTTCAGTGAGCTGAATTAGGAGAAAAGGGGGGATCACAAGCTTGTTTTGTTGCAGAGATAATTTCCCATAGATCACCCTCACTCAACCAAGAAATCAGTTTCCATGCCCTAATTTTAACAGTCCCATTTCATGTGAGTTCCTTGAAATATATTGTTATCCTTTTAGATTTATGTTAGTGAGTAAACACCGTTCTAGTCATACTGATGATGGGTCCCTGATCTCCAAGAGTATGCATTTATTTGTAACCAATCAAAAGGGTTACAACCCTCCTCCCTGATAAGCTATTGGCATATCTAATGTTGAATTATTGTTTGAAGGCTGCAAGTTTAATGGGCCAATTGAACACTTATTTTAAAAAAAGGCACTAATTGGCTTAGCAGAAACTAGGAACAAGGCTGGCTTTTTGTGCTAAGCTCATTCATTCTTATCAATTTGGTAGTGCTGACAGCAAAAGATGATTTGAGGCAGAAAACACTATTAATCATAGCAGTTGCTGCTTTCACAAACAGGAAAGACCCACCAGTAATAACTATCTCAGGAGGGAGGGAGGGGAACCCTGAAAAATATTGTGATTTCTTTATTTGTATATGATGGAGGTTGATAACTATGCCCAACCAAATGTCAACATGGGATTTTATTTTATTTTATGTTATCTGGAATATTCCTCCCCCTGCTTTTGGAAATATTCTCATTTTGTTTGCTGCTGAAATTGCTTTGTTGACAAACACATAGGGAAAAGAGCAAGTGGAGTCAGGCAAAGATTGTAGGAGAAATTTCTCTCACAATGTCCATAAAAGTTCATTTAAACTACAAAAAAAGCACACAATTCCATTGAAGCATAGACTATTATAGTACCAAAGTCAGCAAAGGTGAAACCTTAAGTGGGCAGGGATACAATCTCTCTATGTAGAGCTATGCAGATTAGTTATACAGCTGATTGGATAAAACAAGGTAATTGATTAGATTTGACTGGATATAGCATCCTCTTATAAATCAGTGAGGTCAGGTATGGATTAGGTACTATGAAGTAATGGTTGTACTACAAAAGCAACAATATGCTGAAAAAATAAACAGAGTATTGTGGGAACTCTGTTGCTTTTCAGAGAAGTACAATTGTGGCATCCATCTGTTGGAAGTTATAACCCACCCTGCAAGGATGGGATCCAACAGGGTTAACTACCAGTTCGGTCATTTACGAGGTTCAGTGATTTATGATGTAAATTCCCTGCTGGCGGGTGCCTGTAAATAGTCATCAGCCTGGTGCCTGGACAGCTGAGCAGCGCTGCATGCCAAGAAGCAGCCTTTGAAAAAGCCCCTTTTTTTCCTGCTTTTTTAACTGCAGCTGTGCCTCGCACGGCAGCTGGAGTTGAAAAAAATCAGGAAATAAAGGTCAGGTAAGAGCCCAGGTGGGCGGGTGGGCAAAAACAGCAGCAGATATAGAACCGGTTCTATATCTGCTGCTCTTCAGAGCTACTGGTTCTACAGAGGTGGACAGAACCAGGAGAAACCCACCCCTGCCACACACACCCCCTAGAAAAATAAAATACTTTAGGATATATTAAAAAGGCAGAATATTTCCACTAAAAGAGAAGTAGAAAACAGAGGCAGGAACTCACCCCCACCTTTGTTAATGGGCAGGCCATTAAGGCCTGGGCCAGAGTATTCTACATAACAAAGCCCTCTACCCATCTCACCACATGGCCTGGGAAGATTACATCAGCCAGCCCTCAGGTGAAGCCATGTAATCCAGACAAAGCCTACAAAGTTAGCTAAGACCCCGCCCCCGGGAGTCTGACAGCCAATGGGATACATTTCTTCCACAGGAACAGGAAACACTAAGGTGGGACCCAACAGAGGGTATAAAACAATTGCACTCTCAGCATCTTGCCTCTTCTTTTCCTTCAACCAACATCTTGAAGCATGTGATCATCCTTTTCACTTTGGAGCTCCAAGCCATTTGGTTCTGTCCAACATTAAACCATCTTTCCAAGCAGTCACCATGTTTCCAGTGTCTTTTTCCCCACTTGGAGCTGAACCCAGAAGGAAATTTATCCAACACATCTTAAACTAGCTTTGATTCCACAGAACCTATGCTCACCTCCTAATATCTTCTCCCAACTTTATCAACTTTCTTTAATCAATGTCCCAACCAATGCCATATTTTCTTATTACACAATGTCCCCCCCAACCTGGTTGCACCAGATTATCAAATCTTTTGAGTCCCAAAGATTTTTTTTTCCCAAAAAGGCAACTGGACTTTGTTTTTCCTTGAAGACGTTTCACCTCTCATCCAAGAAGCCAGAACTAAAGAAGCTTCTTGGATGAGAAGCGAAACATCTTCAAGGAAAAACGGTTGCCTTTTGAAAAAGCACCTTTGAGACAACCATGGTCTAAATAACTGAGGATCTCCATAGCCAAATCTTTTGAGATTTTACCGATTTCACCACCAGCAATTTCAGACTGCAGGGATTTCAGGCGATCTCAAAGAACTTAAATGCTTGGGCATCTTGCCCAATTTCAGCTATTTTATTTTATCATTCATTTTTATTTAATTTTGTAGGTGAAGAGAAAGTGTTCTAAGGTGCAACACATACGCTATGTGGATCTGAGGTGATACTCAGCAGGTTCTGACCAGTTCTGGAGAACCGGTAGTGGAAATTTTGAATAGTTCGGAGAACCGGCAAATACCCCCTCTGACTGGTCCCGCCCCCATCTATTCTCTGCCTCCCGAGTCCCAGCTGATTGGCTGGGTCTTCTTTTGTTGCCCTGCACAGGAGAATGGAGCTGGAAAGCAGGTTAGTGGGGTGGGGAGAGAATGGAGATTTTGCAATATTCTTCCCCTGCCAGGCTCACCAAGCCACACCACACCCACCAAGCCATGCCCACAGAACCAGTAGTAAAAAAAAAAAATTGAATCCCACCACTGATGTGGATGTCCCTTGAAAAAATGAAAGTGAAGTAGCACAGTCTTCAAAAACAGATGGCAATTCAGACATTCTTTTTTTTTTTAAACAAAGGTCCAATCCTACATTTTACTCAGCTGACCATCCTCCTTTTCTCATTCATTCAGAGAGGTGAAAAGCAGGAATGTCAAATCGATGCTTGTAGTAATAAAGAGGATAAGGACCAGTAAACTCAAATGTAATTTAGAGAAAGGAGAGAGATTGTTATGGCTGCTGGCTGCTATATCCAACGGGCTGTGTTCAACCTGTTCTGGAAGATATTATACTCCCTCTAAGACAGGGGTGTCAAACTCACATCGTCATGGCAATGTCACGTGACCTATCGGGACTTTCCCCCCCTTTGCTAAACTGGGGTGGGCCTGGCCAGCACGTGATGCATCCAACCCACAGGCCGGGAGTTTGACAGCCCTGTCCTAAGAAATTGAGTTTATAATTTTTACTGATCCATCCTTGTCATTAGAAGCAGACTATTTCGGTGACTAAGAATGACCAAGCATTTCAGCTTTCATCTTAATTCTGCATTTCAGAAATCATTAAGGACTCTCACAAACCTGCTCAAAATTAAACTTCTAAAGTCCTACTATAGACCCAAATTAATATTTTAACTTTTCAGAGTATCCTGGCTGCATTGCTGAGATATCTGAAAAGCAACCAGGGAATTCCAACCCTTTCCTATGTGCCCAAAGTGTAAGGAAAGCTGGGGAAGTGAGGGCGGGGGAGGATGTCATTCTGACTCATATAGATACAGATTAACAGAGTTGGAAGGGACCTTGAAAGTCATCTAGTCCAACCCCCCGCCCAAACAGGAGACCTTATACCAGGTGGAAGTCCAGTCTCTTCTTAAAAGCTTCCAGTGATGAAGATCTCACGACTTCTGAGGGCAAGCTGTTCCATTGGCTGATTGTTCTCACTGTCAAGAAAATGTCTCCTTATTTCCAGGTTGAATCTCTCCTTGCTCAGTTTCCATCCATTACTCCTTGTCTGGCCTTCGGGTGCTTTGGAGAATATCCTGATCCCCTCCTCTCTGTGGCAGCCCCTCAAATATTGGAATATTTGTTATTGCTTGTACTGTGTTCCAAAATAAAGAACAATCATTACCCCCAAATCTCTTTTCTACTATTTGGGTATGAAGGGGCGACTGAAAATCTGGCACTGTCTTTCAGTTCAGTTCATGATTATCAAAACAAATCCATTCATTACCATCTGTTTCTTTACACAGGCCATAGTAAGAAAAACACAGAGTGGAATGCATTGATAAACACATTGTCCATAAGTTGTGCAAACAGTCTTTAATTCCCTGATAAAATGGGTCTGCCTGATAATCTTTCAGTTCTGAACATGATTCTTAGCCTAAACTTATAATCATGGCATCTATTGTGCTTAGCAAAAGCTCCTAATTTTTTGTATCAGAAGATACCATTTCACTGTGTGGATCCTCAGAAGCATTTTTAAGGTGGCTTATGTTTATCCTCAGTGTCAATGGAGAATTCTAGATGAGCACTATTTCCTACATAGGGAGAGAGAAGGGTGTACAAAACTTTGCAACCAGCCAGATTCCCATCCTGCCCTCCCTCCTTGGTGTCATGCCCCTGTCAAGTCTGAATCCAAGGAGGAAGATGAACCACTGACAGGGAGTTGGAGTATGGTTCTGTTGGCTGTGGAGGAAACTGGGGAAGGGCAAACTCTGGCTGAGCAGAGCAGGAAAGAGCAGGGAGAGGGAGTTCAGAGGAAGACCCAGATCCACCCTTCATCCTAGGGCACGCAGGGAGGAACGGAGAAGAGAGCAACGTGGGTTGTGTGGCTTACAGGGAAGGAAAGGGCCCTGATTCCCTTCATTAGGCACACCTGGGAAGAGAGTTTAAAAGAGATGCAAGCTGAGAGTGGTGGTTGCTGGGAACAAACGTGAGCTTAACTTGTGTTGACTGTAATTATCTGCATTCCTGGAATCCTCCCAACCAGGTTGATTTACTGTCGTTCCTACACGTCTGGAATTCCTTCTCTTGCCCTGCCGGATTAATTACCTCATCTTGCCTTGACTGGACTTGTAGTTGAAGTTTTTGTTGACATTTTGGACTGGAATATCTGCAGCCAAAGGCTGTTCCTGGGAGAGTTTTTCTCCAGACCAGAAGGTAACCAGGACACTGGGGGCAGAGTTAGAGTTAATAAAGGGACTCCTACTGATTCTCTGACTGTATTGCCTTTGTGCCATGCCCCAGGTCATCACACTTGGTTTCTTCTAGGTTGGTTTCCTCTGTGATTTCAAAATTATCTTGCAAAAATCTAAACACGGCTGAAGAACATCTCTGCTTTCCAAAGGAGAGAGTGATTTCTTGATGCAGGTATAGAGTTCATCAAGGAGCAGCATACATGGAGGGGGCTTCATTTCGGCAGTCTCTTGGGTTCCTTGTGTATTTTCATGGCTGCTACGGGCTACTGGCTTCTTTATCAGAGAGCTAAAACTGAATGTGGCAACTGATGTTCCGTCCTTATACGCTGCCTGTGTTCAATGAAACAGAATGCCCACCACCAATTGCTAGCCATCGTGTGAGTGACTGTGGCTTGGGGGAGGTTTATAAATTTCTATTGCCTCTCTTATCATTCTAGGAAAATTCTCTGTTTGTAATTAATTAATAATTAATAGGCAGTTGCTAATTAAAAAAATAATAATCTGGAATGAGAAGCAATAGAAGTTTATAAACTCCCAGTAATATAAATCCTCTGTCCTCTACATGGGGGTTAGGAAGTGATCTGCTTTGGAGATGTGAGCAGAAGAGCAAGCAAAATGCCATCGTGGATTCCTCACGGCCTCCTTCCAAGATCATTTTGATGATATTTTCTGTTGATGTAACCTGATCTAATCCCCTTACAGATATTTCATCTAGTTAAGGGCTGTCCAACTCAAGACCCGCGGGCCATATCTGGCCCACACGGTGCTTTGATCTGGCCCGCGGTACTTCTGTCAGTGAAAACGGAGCTCCCAAGCTCCGTTTTCATTGGCAGAGGGTTGCAGGAGGCCATTGCAGCCGAAAACGGAGCTTGGGAGCCCATTTTCTTTGGCAGTGTGCTAGGGCTACCACAGGCACCCCCGACACAAGTGACGTCAAGCTGGCCATGCCCACTCTTTCCACACACCCACACCCACACACACATACATACCGCCCCCCCCCCGAGGTCAAACACAACTCTGATGCAGCCCTCAAATGAAATCGAATTTGACACCTCTGATCTAGATAATTTTTTTCACATGGGATTCCTTCAGCGACAAAACCCCAGTTCATTGTTTTTACTAACCAATTATTCTGCCTTTAAAATACATCTATTGAACCATTTGTAAGAAACACAGTGCAAGGAGAAAGAATAATATTATTTAACCCAGTAGAGATGTGTGTTGTTGTTTTTTTAAAAAACAATCTGTTGCACAGGTATGCCAAGGCTGGAGGGGTTGATCTTAATTTGATGGCCAATTCTGTTTGCATTTGCACTTTTACAACTCAGTGGGTCAGAGGGTAAAATATAATCGGTGTCAAAGACTGCAGGCTCAAGAAGTTCACTGACACATATCAATCCATTTATTGATTCATGATGCCTGAAAATAATATTAGCTCTCTCTGGAAACAGCGGAGGCAGGCATAACACCCTTACGACTTTGGAACTATTACAAATGGCCAACAGGCAGCAAAAGAAAGCAATAGGAATCAAACCAATGAAATATCAATAAGGATTTAGACGTGTCATAAAAGGGATAGGAGAATTTCACTGGCAAATTGAATGCTAACTCCAGACTGCATCACTCTCCTAAATGCCCCTCCAGCCCGTGTAAGGTATTTCTTGGACATTTTGCACTGTGTAAGAGGGATAATAAACAAGGAGCATAGCATCACGTAATAGCTAGCCGGTATTGGAAAATGAAGAAAATCAAGCAATAACAACAACAACAACTATAATAATAACAACAATAATAACAATAATAATAATATAAGCAGTATTGAGCCATTACAATGACCAAAAGGAAAGCAGACAAACCACAACTTTCTAGATTTATTTTTCTCTTTTTGACATTAATGTAATAAGTGGCTATCTAATTTAAATGTACGGCATGTAGAGATTCCATGATGTGTCAAGTGGGTGAATTTTCACCTGAGTTTCTAATTTTGAATTTACTTGATTATTTCAGCCCAATCATCCAAATAATCTAACAGTGGTCATAATTTCATTTATTTTGTAAACCTGTCAACCCTTCCAGGTAGTCCAGACCAGGAAACCAAAAGCAGGGATACTAATACTACTTTTATTATATGGTTAGAATAACAGATTCTTGTAAGTCTGAATATACTTCTTCCCCTCCTGCCTTCCCAGATAACTAGGTAGGGTCAATTCTTAGATGATTTCCACACACCCCCATTCCTTCTGTGGACTGAGATGTCTGTTCTTTGACCATTATTTTGGTTGCAGCTCCCCCTCCTGCCTCTCAAGGTTATTCTCACTGAATAACAGTACAGACCCTTATTTTGTGTGTTGGCCTTTCATTAGAGAGACATTTCAGCACCATTAAGACTTTATTAGCACCACGGTATTAGCCAAGTTGACCAAAGCGTCCTATTAACAGAATGATTCAGCACCTTATCTCAAAGCTGAACTTTCCCATTATTTCCTTCTATTTTAAGGCAGCACAATTTCCTGTTACATTCATTATTTATTGTTATTTAATTATATTAGGTGGATGTGAGGCATATGCAGTCCAGTGAAATATGAGGCTGAGAGTTGGAGGTTAGTCAAGGAGATCAACTGGTACAATAGTCAAATGATCTTTCTTTCTTTCTTTCTTTCTTTCTTTCTTTCTTTCTTTCTTTCTTTCTTTCTTTCTTTCTTTCTTTCTTTCTTTCTTTTCTTTCTTTCTTTCTTTCTTTCCTTCTCTCTCTCTCTCTCTCTCTCTCTCTCTCTCTCTCTCTCTCTCTCTCTCTTTCTCTCTCCTTATTCTTGTTGGTCTTTTTCTGCTCTTCCTGCTCCCCGCTTTCTCTGAAGTTCATATCCCTCCTTCCGACACTTTTCTTAGTTCCCCAGTCACAATTCCTGGCCCAGTACTCCTTCTCTAGCCATCCCATCACTATCCTTGTCCTCATCTGTAATGGAAAGTGCAGATGACCTTGATGGATGAAGGGAAGAGGCCTTGGAAACAATCAGGCAAGAGAGAGGGGAGCACCCCAGTGCTTAAGGGTCAGAGAAACCTAGGGAGGACCCTAATAGTTCAAGGAGCTAAAAGTGGTGGTGGTAAGTTTGAACCTTCAGATTTGTAAGATTCTATTAATATAGCCTGACAACAAAGTAGAATTAGCTTATCTACTCATGTTTCCTATCTGGGAGGATTGATACTGCCTATTCTGCCATCTTTCTGCATTGGAGTTATACCTGTCCTGCAAGCTGTCTTAACTCCCCTTTCATATCTACACAACATGTTTATCTGCCCCTTAATTTTATATGCTCCTTTCATAACCCCCTGTAACTTCTTTCCCAGGTATTACATTATCTTATATATTCCTCTCATGTTCCCCAGTTTATGAGACCTTGAAGCCTTCCTCCGCCTTTTCTTCTTGCTTGGCTATATCAGAATTTCAGCCAGCGGTCATCACTCAGATTTTCTTCTTGAGATATCTTTGAGGTAAAATGGGACCCAAAGGAACTGTGGGGAAATGAAGATGAGAGTAGCTGGAGTCTGAATGTCACTATGAGGCAATTCCAGCCGACAAAGTGGGGAAGAGGCTATAAGCATCAGTGCCCACAGCTTGTTATTGTGATGTCCAAATGATGAGGCATACTTTGCAGTATCACAACACAAATTCTGACCTTTAATAAATGCATCATGCAAGTATGTAAGAGACAGTGTTTGCATCGCAATATTGCCATGCACATTCTTTTATTTTTTTCTCCTTCTCCCCACCAGGACCATCACAATCCAGAAATGTTCATGGCTACAAATTATATTTAGCAGTTTGGGTGTGAAGCTCTCTGATAATAACAATACAGTAGAACCTCTGGTTACAAACGCTTCTGACTATGACCAAGTCGGGTTCCAACCAAAAAAATTCACAAAATTTTTGAATCAGGTCATGAACTCAGGTGGCAATCAAACATGATCTCTGACCCAGAAATTCCTGAAGACGAAACATTAGAAGATGAAGAAATCATCAAAGTGAAGGAACGAATTATGTTCGTGACCAGAGGTTCTACTGTATCTAATTAGCCAGGTTTGTTAATTAGCCCAAGGAAAACGGGCTAGGTTATCAAATCTACCTGTATGTACCTCATTTCTCTTTTATCAACAATAAGGGATATATCATTGATCCCTTTTCTACCTCGCTTTTGATTTTAGGCATTATTGGTAGCCATTTATGAGATACAAGAGAATGGTTATTTGTGCTTGTTACAACCATCTCTTCTCTTTCCCAGGGTCGGAGAATTCTATGATATGCTGGTCACATGACCACAAAAATATTTTCGGACAACACAGGTTCCCTCAGCTAAGAGATGAGCCTAGCTCCATAGAGTTGGACACAATTGGACAGGGAAAAGCTATTCCTTTATTTTTATGCAGAAACAGGCACATTTGTGCTGATCCATATGAAACACATGTTTGGGTTTTTCACACAGTCACAGCTAAGCCATCTTGTAGTTGAAAGGGAAATATTTGAAGCCATCCACATTTAATACAAAGCTAAAAATTTAGCTACAAGAGTGTCCTGTGCCACCTATGCAAAGCAGAAAGGCAGGCAAATACAATTTGAAAGGCTTTATTGTGTCATAAACTTTCAGGAAATAACCAGAACTAAGTAAATAATTAGCCAGAAAGCATTTCAAGCCAAACAAAAAAAACACCAAACCTTGTCCTGGAAGTTGGGTGGCATATAATTTTAATAAATTATTATTACGGTTGTTGTACAGGCAATCTGGTGCTTAAACTGGACTTGGCACTTTAATCCATCTATCAAATCCTTTGTAGGATTAGGCAGATGTTGGTGTTTGATGGCATTTACCATATCATCGCAGAATGTAAGCTGTTCCAAATAAAACTGCCTTTTACAATTAAACTGATTTTATCAATGTCGATGGATTGTTGTTGTTGTTGTTGTTGTTATCTCTTTTATTCATTAAACATGAAACTCAGTCAACTGAACAATTAAATATATATATCATTGACTGGCACCAGCATCCTAGGTATCAACCAAATATCTTCTTAAAATGTACAATGTTCCAAGTAGTGCAGTTTTTTGCAGTTCCGCTGGTGTTTTGCAGGAAGCTGCAAATTCTTGATGTATTTTGTAAAAATTTTGGACATGGTACCAAGTGCCCTGATGACAATGTGACAATGGATATTACTGTTGCTTTTGTTGTTATTATTATTACTACTATTATACACAAAAATGACAGTATACACAGCAAACGAGATAACTATGCTGGGTTTCATATCACAAATCACTAGTCGAACACTTCCCAAGCGTTTAGGACTGCATAATGTATCAGCAGATTATGCGAGCAGATCCCAGTAAGGTGGCCTTCTGCAGCTGACCAATGGTGATCTTGTCAGTGCCAATTGTTTTCAAGTGCTTGCCTAGGTCTTTAGGCACAGCACCCAGTGTGCCGAGTACCACTGGAACCACCTGCACTGGTTTATGCCAGAGTCTCTGCAGTTCAATTCTCAAATCCTGATATCTGGTGACTTTTTCAAGTTGTTTCTCGTCGATTCTGCTGTCACCAGGTATGGCAATAAACAACTTGAAAAAGTCACCAGATATTATTACTACTACTACTACTACTACTACTACTACTACTACTACTATTACTACTACTATTATTATTATTATTATTATATCCAAGCAATTCACACTTTGCCTTGTTTACTTGAGTTGTTAGTCACCTGCTAATTGATCATCTAAGAGGCAAAGGCAGAGACACAGTTGCCTGTTACAATTCAAGGATTGGACAAAAGGGGATTATCTGAGCTAGTTCAAGTGTCAAGTCCAGGATCTAGGTGCAGAGAAAGGAGCAAGAGCAACAGAAGAACATGTTCTGAAACAGGGAGTTGTTTCCAAAAGATGGACAAGGATCTGGAGACTGTTCTTATACAGCCCCAGCAGAGGTGATATTCAGCAGGTTCTGACCAGTTCTGGAGAACTGGTAGCAGAAATTTTGAGTAGTTGAGAGAACCGGCAAATACCACCTCTGATTGGAGATTTTACAGTATCCTTCCTCTGCCATGCCCAATAATTTCAACATGGGGGTCGGAAGTGAGTTAGGTAGACATTTCCCTCTCTATCAGCCACTTTTACTGGTAGCAATATCTGTTGTAATGTCTCAGGGCAGGTTGCAGAGGTGGTATTCAGCAGGTTCTGACCAGTTCTGGAGAACCGGTAGTGGAAATTTTGAGTAGTTCGGAGAATTGCCAAATACCACCTCTGACTGGCTCCGCCCCCATCTATTCTTTGCCTCCCGAGTCCCAGCTGATCGACTGGGTCTTCTTTTGTTGTCCTGCACAGGAGAACGGAGCTGGAAAGCAGGTTAATGGGGTGGGGAGGGAAAGGGGATTTTGCAGTATCCTTCCCATGCCACGCCCACTAAGCCACACCCACTGAACCAGTAGTAAAAAAATTTGAATCCCACCACTGAGCCCCAGGTGTTGGTATGACTTAATCTGGACATTGCATCACTCTCATCTCCTCTCAAGGCAATGTGCTGATCAGTTTTGCTCAGCCCTTTCTAGCTGCTAGTGCTAAGCCCATTGCCAGAAGCTGACTTCTCATGAGCTGAAACAGATCTCCTCGCTTTTAGGCTCATTGTCCTTGGTCAACGCTGATTCTTTGGACAGTCAGTCAAGCTGGCCTGCCTCTTCAGTGGACTCATTTGCCAGTTTACGACAAGCCCAACAGAAAGAGCAGCAGTGATTTTGCTAATAGACTCAACAACATGGGTACAAACATTTTCAGTAAGAACATGAAAGGAAAAGTCTGCCGAATTTGCTGAACAATCCTGCTGTACAAATGTGGGAAGGGAAACATGAACACGAAAGGAAATATTATTTTCTGTTTGTTGTAGCATGAATGCTTTGCCAGTTCATGAAGTAGCACATATAATACAGAGATAAAGTGGTGTCAGCAAATGAAAGAATAAAAGAGTTTTTTCGAGTGCCTTGAATATGCCCTGTCTACTTCTTATTTCTGCCATGATGTTGTTTTCATCTCATCGCCAACCATGCCTGAGGCAGTTTAAAGTTATCCCTAGCAGTGTTTTCCTCTTTAATCAGGCAACCAACAATGGCATGTTTGTCCTGGCTGCATTGCTTCAACAACGTGTGTGTGTGTGTGTGTGTGTGTGTGTGTGTGTGTGTGTTGCAGTCAGATGACCCATGGGGCTGAGATCAGTCTGGCAGATATTGGTCATTTTAGGTTGTGGGGGCATCTTCTTTCCTAACCATATGATCAAGGAGAGATTCAACCTAGAAATAAGGAGAAATTTTCTGACAGTGAGGACAATCAACCCATGGAACAGCTTGCCTTCAGAAGTTGTGGGAGTTTCATCACTGGAGTCTTTCAAGAAGAGATTGGACTGCCACCTGTCAGAAATGATGTAGGGTCTCCTGCTTGGGCGGGGGGGTTGGACTAGATGACCTACAAGGTCCCTTCCAACTCTGTTAATCTATTAATCTGTTAAAACCAATTGCTGGATGCAGTTCCACATGTTGCTTTCGACAGCAGAAGAATCTGATTCTTTCACATTGGACTCTTCCCCTGTAGCTGTCGCCTGAATCAAAGCTGCTGTAGAATTAAATTTTTATTCATCACATTTATATGGTCACTCCTCTCAGACAAAAAACACTGGGCAGTGTACAATAATCTATAAAAACAACAGCCATTGCAGCTAGTCCTCAACTTACAATAGTTCATTTAGTGACAGTTCAAAGTTACAACGGCACTGAAAAAAATGGACCTATGATCATTTTTCACACTTACGACCATTGCAACATCACCCTGGTCACATGATCAAAATCCATACACTTGGCAACTGACTCATATTTGTGACAGTTGCAGTGTCCCAAGGTCCCAAGGTCATGTGATCACCTTTTGCAAGCTTCTGACAGGCAAAGTCAAGGGGAAGACAGATTCACTTAACAACCGTCTTGTTTAACAATGGAAATTTTGGTTTCAATTGTGGTTGTCATATCAATTTATGCAAAATATAAAATCATTCTGAAAAATGAAAAGCCACTATAAAAATTTAAGAGAGAGTAAAATATCACCCACAATGGAGCCAGTTCCCTGAGGCCCCCAGGAAGTTGACAGCCAACGATGGTGGTTGGTGATGGAGTTGGAGAAATGGCTGCATGGTACAATCTATGCCTGTCAATGGTTGTTCAGCCAGTTTTTGAACACAGCTGAAATGGTCTCCTGGAATAGAGCTAAACCCACGTTCCACAAGAACTATACTGTCAGCTGCTATCTAGAATCTAATATCTATATCTATATCTATATCTATATCTATATCTATATCTATATCTATATCTATATCTATCTATCTATCTATCTATCTATCTATCTATCTATCTATCTATCTATCTCTATCTCTATCTATCTTTCTATCATCTATCTGTCTATCTATCTATCATCTATCTATCTATCTATCTATCTATCTATCTATCTATCTATCATCTATCTATCTATCTATCTATCTATCTATCTATCTATCTATCTATCTATCTATCTATCTATCTATCTATCTATCTATTCACATTTCTAAACTACCCATCTCCTCAAAAAGGAAACTCTGGGTGGTGTGCAATAAAGCATTGGAAGAAAGAAAAAACAGTGTATAAAAAAAAAAAATATTAAAAGTTTGAGTTAAAAAACTAAAAAAATATATATAAAAACCTTTACAAAGGCAGGAATAATTCACACTCTGTTAAAAAAAATTGGGTGATGAAGTCAAAGGGAGGGCTCTCGTGGTACTAACCAACCCTGTGGCTGTGTGCTCCTTTGGGCTCCTTTGAATGCATCACATACAACATTTGCATAAAACCAGGACTAATTTCCATAGTATGGCTAAATCCACTGGTCTAGCTATCTGTCAAAACCCTCATTCTCCCTAGCTCCAACCTGTATTAAGAATGATTGGTGGGTGTTGTTTTCCCATTAGTTTAGCTAGTAATGTTTGGTGGGAGGGGAAGGAAATGCCCTAACCTCTGTAAACTAAAATAAGGACAGCATTGTTTGTTGGAATTGAGCCTGCAGCAGAATATCTCCAGTGAAGGCAGCAATTTTGTGGGTTAGAGTTTTCTGCATAAGAATTGGAGAACAACACATTATAACTTAACTGCAAGGAAGACAAGTTGTCAAGAAAGCCAGAGAGTTCTCCCCATTGGGAAAAACAATAACAACCAAGAAAGTCCTACTATTCCTGGCTCTAGGCAATGAACTAAAATCAGTCAATATCCACCTGTAGTTCAGCACTCATTATCTAGTCTCTCCTTCTGATTTTATTATAAACAAATTGCTTAGTTTATGTGAGTAAATTGACACTTCCTGATTGAAAAAAAACCTAATTATTGATCATGACAGCTTAGTTTTAAACCAGGGAAAGTGCCAACAATGGGATTGTATGAAGGGATTGTTTTTTACTGCAGAAGTTGCAACCACAAATAAAACACTTTGAGGATTTTTTAATAGTAGTTTTAATAAAAATTATAATTAAAAAGAAATTAATGACTTCCGGTTTGAGCCTCTTCGTGGACAGACCAAAACCGCGACCATGCACGGTTTCGATCTGTGCTCACCACTGGAGTGCCCCGAGCCAGCTGGTTTCAGGGCTAAGCCACCCCGTAGAGGTGATGAAGAGGGGGGAGACTGCCAGCAGGGTTGAGGAGAGCCGCATCTCTCCTCCCCAGCTGGCCACTACTCCCTTTCCCGAAGGTGGGTGCAACAGTGGTCAGAAATGGCCACCACAAAGAACAACTCGACTGGAAAAGAATGTGCAGGAGGAAGACAAGAAGAGAAAGTTTTGGTTGACCAGGTTAAACTGCAAAAGCAACAACTAAGGTACCCTGGAATTAAAACTAAGAAAAAAAGGTAACATTGTTCCCAAAGAAGATTCTGAAGCAGCGAAGGAGAGAGAAAAGGGAAAGGATTTGGTTTTTTTTTTCTTCTCTCCTTTTCCCTATACTGACAGCTAAGAGATCTAAATAAGAAATTGGGGGGGGGGGGAATCCACTTTGACATCAATAGGCATTTAAGCTGAAAATAAAATGTCAAAGGGATAATAAAGATTTCTGGATACTTAAAACCTTTTAAAAGCAGGAAAGGAGAGAAAAAGAATAAAAGGGCGGGACCTGGAAAAAAGGGAGGAGACTGCCTGGAATTAAAAGGATTTTACAGTAAAACTTCAACAAGACTTCTAAAAGATACATTTTAACTGAAACTTGGCTACAAAATAGTAGAATCCCAGGAAGAGAAAGTGGAAAAAAGAAGCATGAAGAAACAGCTTGGGAATATTTGGGTTACTTGGTGATCTCTGGATTTTTGGTTATTGCATTTGAATGACTAAAATCAATCAGGTGGCTGTTTAAAAGTGTTTTAAAATGGCACTACTTTTAGATGAACTGAAAATGGAACTTAAAAAGTACAAAGAAGATGCACAAGAAGGGAGAGGTTATTTTGGCTTCGTATTCCAATTCCTAGAAATGGAGATCTCGAACTATGAGAAACAACAAGAAATGCCTGCAGAACAAGAAGACTGGGACAAAGAAGAAGCCGTCTTTAATGAACAAGTAATTTTATGTGGGGGGAAAAAGGAAAGGGGGGAAAGAGAATGAAAAGTTTAAGATTTGAAAAAGAAAAGGAATAATAACTTGAAAAATAAGTGTAATATTAGAAAGCAACAGAAGAGGGGATTACAGAAGAGAGAATTAGAACTAGAGAGACAAGGGGGTAAAAAGGGGAGGGAGAAGAAGAGAGGGAAGAAGGAAAGGAAAAGAAGTTATAAAGGACAGAAACAAGATATGGAGAAACAGGGCCTATTTGGAGATAATGGGTGAAAATTTAATTGAAAAAGGGATTCTGCAAAGGTACATAAGATAGTATTGTTATATTAGAAATATAAATAATTTTAGAAAATATGAAACAATGTATGATTAAAATGATGGATAAAATAGTTATTGTAATCTAGTGAAATGTTTGTTAATAAATAAATGAAATAAAATGATTGAGAGAACTGAATTAGGAAAGGATGGGAACATTTTAATTATTTAATGTTTTATAAAATATAAGGGAAGAGAAATAGGGGGAAAAAATTAATTACGGAAAGCTTATAAGTGTTCCCAAGGAAGTATGATATTTAATTGAAAAGTAATGTTAAAGGTGTTAAGACTTTAATGAATATTAATGATAAAATTGAATTGGAATGGAATGAGTGTTTTAATTATATATATTTATAATCACTTTTTAAGAATATAGTGTGTATTTTAAGAATGTACCAAGCAGAATTCGATTGGAAGTTATGTATTATATTGAATGTTATAACCTCAAGGTATATATTGAAGCTTAAATAAGAGTTGAATGGATAAAATTAAAAGATATAAAGGTGTCATACTCCAATTAGTAACAACAGGAGAAAATTTGTTTAATGAGAAAAGAAAATATGAAATTGAAACAGGACTGACAAAAGTATAAATATAATGACTTGAATTGATATGAGATAATTAAAATAAAATTGAGAAAATTAAGAGAGGAGAAAAACTATGTAGAAAATGTAAAACAAGTAATAAGATATGGAATAGAACATAAAAGTGAGCATGAAATTGAGTTTGTGTCTGTATGAAGAAGTGTAACCCGGGACCATGCTATTTTCAAAAAAAAGATGTTTTATTTGTATTTTTTTTTGTGAAAACCCAAATAAAATTTTCAAAAAAAAAAAAAAAAAAAAATTAATACAAGCATTCCCTTGTCTCATTTAATTCTAAATCCCACTGGAGATGGCCATTTTGTGGTCTTTTCGCAAGGAGCAACTGACTCTAGAACATTTGTGGGAAATTTTAAATCCTCTCCTTGTCTGGAGAAGAATCCCAAAGAGCCAGTCCACTTGCCAGAACTTCAGTTGGGAAAGGCTGAACTTGTCTTCTTGGAATTAATTGATTAGTCTCTAAAATGAATAAATAAGCTAACAATAAAACAAGTCTCTACTTATTTTTCATTTCCTTAACCACATCAAACCCAGCCTCAAAGCACTTTATGAGGAAAGATAAGTAATGGAGTTGAGATTGAGCAGGACAATCCTGGAGCTTTATGTGAATAATAATCTCATCTCTGAATTTCAGCATCCTTATCAGATTATTTGCTGGAAGTAGAAGCAGATGGCTTGACTAGAGCAGACTCTGGTAGCATAAGGAGTTGGGGAATCCTTTGCTGTTGCTAAGTAACTGGAAGAGAAGGTTTGTTGAAGTATTCCCCACGGTTGCTAGGTAATCACAATGGACCTCTCCCATTGCAGTGGTCTGGTTTGGCTGAAGAGTGACTACGCTAATGAAAAACAATTCAAACATTCAAAGTTTGGATGAAACATGTGGACTCAGTTTTCAAATTTTAGGCACTTTTGTATTAAAGAAAAAGCAAAAGAAGGATCAAATCCAAACTTAAGCTTCATGTCAGTTTCTTGCCCTTCTTACACACAAATACATACATACTATTGTTTACCACCAAAAGGGCTGCTTAGTGTAAATAGCACATAATCCATGATGCAATTGATATGTAAGGCAACTTCTCACGTCATTTGTGCCACATGCACCTTCTACCTCATCTGTATATGTGTATAACTTCACCTCAAGGTAGACATCATGCATGCGGATAATATCATCAAACCATTTTTTTCTCAAACATGCAGCCCATTTACGGCTTTAATAAAGCTTTGGAACTAACAATGCTTCTCCTTCTGTTTAATTGTCACATCTAAAGATGTGAGAAAAAAAATAATGGACAAAAATGAAAATGCTGATCCTACTTTTTTTCAGTCAACTTCCCAGATTTCCATTGTACCCATCTCTCAAGGCTTATTCCTGAAATGTGAATTCTGTGCCAAAAATGTGAATTCTGTACCAATTTAAAAGATATCTCTTAAACCACGTGTATTCTTTATTTCTCTTATAAATCACTTTCCTCCAAAGATCTCAAGTGATGGACACAGTCTTCTCATCCATCCTTATCTGATCCAGGTAACAGCTTTGTATGGTATTTAAGCTGGGAGATACTGAAACTATATGTTTTGTGGCTGATTAAGCCAGAATTATTTGAATTCCAGAGCAGCCATAATTTCCAAAGTTCTTCAAGGGTAGCCCCATATCAGTATGGCAAATACACTAAGGAACAATTCATAACTTCTGGAGGCAAGTTGTTCCACTGATTAATTGTTCTGTCAGGAAATTTCTTCTTAGTTCTAGGTTGCTTCTCACCTTGATTAATTTCCATTCATTGCTTCTTGTCCTGCCCTCGGGTGCTTTGGAGAATAGCTTGTGGCAAGCCCTGAGATATTGGAACACTTCTATCATGTCACCACTAGTCCTACTTTTCATTAAACTAGACATTCCCAATTCCAGCAACCATTCTTTATATGTTTTAGCTTCCAGCTCCCTAATCATCTTTGTTGCTCTCTTTCTAGAGTCTCAATATATTTTTACATCTTGGCGACCAAAACTGGATGCAGTATTCCAAATGTGGTCTTACCAAGGCATTGTAAAGTGGTATTAACACTTCATGTGATCTTAATTCTGTCCCTCTGTTAATGCAGCGTAGAACTGCATTGGCTTTTTTGGCACCTGCAGCACACTATTAAGCAACCAGCAGACATAACATAATCATACAAAGCACTGAATGTTTAATGATATGTGGGAATGATCTGGGGAGACAGAAGCAAGAGCTGTAGACTAGGCAGTAGTCAGATAAGAGGCAACTGAGCTCATAGAAGGAATGGGGGTGGTGGTAAATGTATCAGAAGAGATCAAACTTAAGTTCTTAAACTGTACATTTAGAATAACTTTATTGTCCCTTTAAATGTGCACTAATCAACATATATTAAAATGAAATTTTGTTGCATACAGCTCTCAAAGGGTCACCAATCTCCAAAATACACTACATAAACATGACAAAAATTCAATAAATGTAAACTTACAATTATGATAGAGTGAGTACTTCTAGTTTACCTCAAAGGCAATCCCAGAGCCATTCGAAAAATTGCTGCTACATTCCTAGAATCACAGTGTTGGAAGGGGCATTGATTCAATCCTCTGCTTGGTGCAGGAATTCAAACCAACACCCCCACAACAGTTGACTGACCATGCTCAGCTTGAACACATCCTGTGAAAAGAGCCCATGATATCACTTGGTAAGTGGTTCCATTGCGAAACTCCTCTTACTGTTAATTATTCCCCCTAAAATTCAATTAGAATCTGCTTTTCTGTAATGTAAAAGCATTGTGACATGTCTTTTCTTCTGGGATCACAAGGAACAAGTCTCATAGAGAACAATTCAGTGGTGGGATTCAATTTTTTTTTACTACCGGTTCTGTGGGCATGGCTTGGTGGGTGTGTCAGGGGAAGGATACTATAAAATCTCCAGTTAGAGGTGGGATTTGCCGGTTCTCTGAACTACTCAAAATTTCCACTACTGGTTCTCCACAACTGGTCAGAAACTGCTGAATACCATCTCTGGAACAATTGTGTCCCTCTTCATCCCCTCAGTCTTCTTGAAACTACATATAGTATTCTGAGCTTCCTCAGTTTCTTTATAGACTTAAATTTTGGTCCCTAGACATTCTCGGAATCTCTTCCAGTTTGTCTGACTCCTACTTAAAAGGTGATGCCATGAATAGGACATAACAATAAACATAGAGCGTGAGCAGGCTGAACCAAATGGAATTATTACTTCCTATAATTTGAAAATGAAATTTACCATTTCTATTGGAAAACTTGATGTGAAGAAAAAGTATTAAATGTATAGGAAAGAATCAGATGAAATGTAATTTAATTTTTTTAAACAAACGTTTATTTATTTAGTGATTTGTTTTTTCCTCTTTCAGGGTTAGGGTTAGGGTTAGGGTTTGCTTTGCTGAAATTTGATTCAAAGGTCTAATGTGAGCTGATGGCTTGAAAATGATGATGTACTCATGAAATATTATTATATATCTGCACCTGCCCAAACATATTTGTCATCCGGCTATGCTTCCATTAACAGATAACAGATTAACAGAGTTGGAAGGGACCTTGTAGGTCATCTAGTCCAACTCCCACCCAAGCAGGAGACCCTACACCATTTCTGACAGATGGAAGTCCAATCTCTTCTTGAAAGTCTCAAGTGAGGAAGCTCCCACAACTTCCAAAGGCAAGCTGTTCCATGGGTTGATTGCTCTCACTGTCAGAAAATTTCTCCTTATTTCTGGGTTGAATCTCTCCTTGTTTCTCTTTTAATTTCCCGTTTAATTAATTTCTCTTTTCCTTAGATATTGAAATGCATGCTGCTTTTCCCATTTATTTATTTATTTTTGTTTTGCCTTTGGACCGAACAATTTTTGCTCCTCTATTAGCATTGAAAGAGAAGCACAGGGTGCGTCTCACAGTCTTATCGCTTCTTATGCAAGTAGCTTCAGAGTCCTCTGAAGTCTGTTTAGTTGCCTGAGGCTGCAAAGTGATTGGAGGCACTTGGGATATAGCAGAGAACCTCTTTGGTACTTCTCCAATACTTCTAAAATCAAGTGCGTAAGTACTTGACACACTGACTCACTCCTTTTCCAAAAGTAGAATTGTGGTCTCTTGAGGGATACATGAAACAACACAGTGTTCTAAATTCTGTAGTCTACTGCTCTACTCTACTGCTCTACTCTTAGCTTAATACCGGAGGATTGGGGAGCTATACTTCCAAACTCAGTATATTGTTTCGTAAATTTTTATAGTGTTCTTAAGTTCCAAAGATAATTTGAAAACGATGAAATTATCAAAGATGCAGGGATTCAGTTTCCCAAAACTATCTTGAACTATCCCATCATGCTTTTGATTAGTAACAAATTGTGGACAACTTCATTTAATACACATTTTCTTTCCAAGGTCTTTATAGAATATTTGCATATAACACATATATAATTTAACTGTTCTGGATTAGAAATATAATTTCTTGTTATTATATTAATTTGAAGAATGTGCTATATTATTTCTGGAAAAATGTGGTTTGATCCTTTTTCTTTGGGCTATAAATGGTTATTATGGGTAACCCAGATTCCAAATTGATTTCAAAGTTTTGTGGATCCTGAAATATTTATATTAGATCAATTACTGGATGGTCATCATTAAGTTTTATAATTTGGTAAGTGTTGTCAGTTGCCACCAAATGAAGTATTTAAATTACAATGTTTATTGATACCTTATTTGTACCAGTGGCATTTTCAGCCTCAGTGTCGCCTGGGTTATTACAAAGGATCATCAAATCCTACAATACTGAGAAGCCAACAATTAATCTTTATAAAGATGTTATCGATAAAAGAATTTTATATGCAATTATTGAAATATGAATAGAATAAGGTTTGTCCGGACAATGGGAAAATGTTTTAATTTTAATACTCAAACCCTCAAAATATTGCATGACTTTCATCCAGTGTCCAGTGTTCCTTTTTTAGGAAAAGTGATTGTGAGAGTGGTTGTCGCCAAGCTGCAAAGGGACTGGATGAAAAGGATTATCTGGAGTCCTTTCAGTCTGGGTTCAGCCTGGAGTACAGTGTTAAATGGCACTGGTTGCACTTCTAGATGACCTTTAGAGAACTCACAATCCAGCCCTCCTGGATCCCTCAGCGGTTTTCAATACCATTAGCCCTGGTATCCTTCCACCTGGGGGAGGGCGGGTTGGGAGTGAGAGGCACTGTTTGGAGTGGTTCAGTGGTGGTATTCAAATTTTTTTACTACCGGTTCTGTGGGCATGGCTTGATGGGCATGGTGTGACTTGGTGGGTGTGGCATGGTTTGGTGGGTGTGGCAGGGGAAGGATACTGCAAAATCTCCATTCCCTCCCCACCCCACTAACCTGCTTTCCAGCTCTGTTCTCCTGTGCAGGGCAACAAAAGAAAACCCAGCCGATCAGCTGGGACTCAAGAGGCAGAGAAGAGATGGGGGTGGGGCTAGTCAGAGGTGGTATTCCGAACTACTCAAAATTTCTGCTACCGGCAATACAGATAATATAGATAATCAGAGTTGGAAGGGACCTTGTAGGTCATCTAGTCCACCCCCCCACCCAAGCAGAAGACCCTACACCATTTCTGACAAATGGCAGTCCAATCTCTTCTTGAAAGTATCAACTGATGGCGCTCCCACAACTTCCGAGGGCAACTTCTGTTCCATTGGTTGATTGTTCTCACTGTCAGAAAGTTTCTCCTTGTTTCCAGGTTAAATCTCTCCTTGTTCAGTTCCCATCCATCATTCCTTGTCTGGCCTATAGGAGCTTTAGAAAATAGCTTGACCCCCTCCTCCCTGTGGCAGCCCCTCAAATATTGGAAGACTGCTATCATGTCTCCCCTGGTCCTTCTCTTTACTAGACTAGCCAAGCCCAGTTCCTGCAACCGTTCATTGTATGTTTTAGCCTCCAGTCCCCTAATCATCCTGGTTGCTCTTCTCTGTACTTTTTCTAGTCTCAACATCTTTTTTATAACGTGGTGAACAAAACTGGATGCAGTACTCTAGGTGTGGTCTTACTAAGGCTTTATAGAGTGGTATTAGTACTTCCCTTGATCTTGACTGTATCTCTCTGTTAATACAACTTAGGATTGCATTGGCTTTTTTGGCGGCTGCTGCACACTGCTGGCTCATATTTAGCTGGCAGTCCACTAAGACTCTGAGATCCCTCTCACAGTTACTGCTATTGAGCCTGGTTTCTCCAGAACCTGTCAGAACTGGCTGAATACCACCTCTGGAGTGGTTTTCCTCCTTCTTCAGTGACCACTTTCAATCATTGTTGGGGGACGAGAGTTCGTGCCTTGTATTCCAACAGTTGTTATTTATTTTTAAAGCTCTTTATGGCAGAGGACCATGTCATTTGCAGGCCTCCTCTCCCTCAAGACATCTGCCCACCCCACCAGATCTGATGGGGTAGGCACGCTCCAGGCCCATCCCTTAAATGCTGCCATCTTGCGAGTGCCTTTTTCATGGCAACCCCTGCTCTCTGAAGTACCCTTCCCCCCAAGATCTGGCTTTTCTCCCAAATGCTGGGATAGGGGAGAGCACCATGGGATGAATATGAGTGCATTGTATATGAGTGTGTTTGTAGATATTGTTTTTTTTTAGTTGGCAAATGTGAGCCTCCCAGAGTTTGGTTTAAGATGGACGGCCATATAGATGGCTTTAAATAAAATAAATAAATAAATTCAAATTGATTACACATATCCAGTCTCGCCAATATTTTGAATTTATTGACTCCTATTGCACCTATTTGAAAAAGAAATGAATAAATTAACACATTGTGAGAGATGCAACCAGAATGATGTTTCATTAAGATACATATAATTTTGCAAAATCCTAAAGTTTCTGTGACCCAGGAAGGAGTAATTGTGTATGTGTGTGTGTGTACATGTGTGTGTGTGTATATGTATGTGTGTGTGTGTGTGTATGTATGTATGTATGTGTGTGTGTATTATATATATAAGAGATAAAATTTAGTATTTCCATATGAGCATATTCCTTGGAACTATATACAGTATCTATCACTGAAAAACTGACAGCTGGGTTACAGAAATTGATTTTTCATGCTTTATTGAAATATAAAAAATAAAAAACTTTTTACAACAAAAAGAAAGAAAGAAAGAAAGAAAGAAAGAAAGAAAGAAAGAAAGAAAGAAAGAAAGAAAGAAAGAAAGAAAGAAAGAAAGAAAGAAAGAAAGGACAACGTTAAACAAAATGGAGTCGGACTGTAATTCTAATTTGTTTCTTGATTGAAAGGAAATTGGTTCTAAGCCTTGATATACCGTATGTGGTGATGCAAATAGTGATGTTGATATTAGGATGGCCAATTCTGATGTTTCAGTCTCTAAACTCTTTCTCATTGCCCCCATATTCATCTGTAGAAATTCCTGATCAAGAAGTTTAGCCAAGGCTGAGCTGGGAGAAAGGAAAACATGGGAAAGGATAGAATGCAATTAGCAAGCAACTTCAGTACAAATGAATCTGTGTTCTGCAACCCAGCTGGTGAATCTAGGCATAATCTTTAATAAACCACACAGGGAGAAGCCAATTCAGTAAATTACATTGGCTGAGGATCCAATTAAGGCTGGATTTGTAATGGCCCTGGAACTTACCAAAATAACCAACCAACATTAAGAGCCAACATTTCAGTGCTGCACAATTTCTATTACTTGGATAAAAGAGAAATAAACTATTTTGTTCCCAGTTGTATTGAGCTGGATATGCATTACGTGCTTCCAAAAAATGGTTCTGTAAAGTGTGTGTATGACCTAATTGGTTTACTCTTTGCTAAATGTCTTCTTTGCCTATCTACAGTGCAAGCAGAGTAGTGTTCATAGTGTTTTTAAATTAGTACCTATAGTAAGTTGCCCCCTGTTATATCAGATCCATATCTTCCATCATCTCTGAGTCTGATGAAATTACCTTTCACTGAATTTGAATTAGGCATAAAAAAGGATGAACATTATAACCCTTGACTACTATATTGTGATTTGGGACTCACTGATAACTCATTACCTACTGTAGATAGCCCCTACAACAATGGTGGAAAATACAAAAGGATGTTTCTCCAGAGTAATTAATGGCAAAGGACAAATGAAAGCCAATCTCCTAATATAAAAATAACATAGCAGTGAAGCATATGGAATCTCAACAGTGATTTATCCTTTCTTTGATTGTACCTGCTTGGGACAATTATACTAGAAGGTAAGTGGCTCTGAATACTAATTTAGAATGCTTTGTGTTAGTATTTCATATTATAGCTACTAAAACAACAAAGGTGCTTGCCACCAATGCAAACCAAAAGTGCACGTCTCTCCTTTTAGAACACATCAAAAGTATGACCAGATAGCTGTACCAATTTTTTGACAATTTGAAATATGATTCCAAACCCCCTGAATGAGACTTATGTCCAATTTTTAATTTTTATTAACTTGATTAGATGATAAGCTTATGCAACGATTGATCCATACACATAATCAAAACTCTAGCAGAAATATATTTATTATTATTTTGTTCTTGAACAGCTGGGAAGTTATCAAGACGAGCGTCTCTGAAGAGCTTCGCTAGGACATCTTGGTTCCTGATAAGTAAGTTTTAATTAGCAAATTCTCTTTTCCCTTTTTACTTTATAATCAGCTGCCATCTGGATTACTCTGATTGTTTCTTGAAATATACTCACTGGGCACGTATATAATTTTGTTCTACTCTTTTGCAGAGCATAAAATTGGTCTCATTCAAATGTTGGACAGTGGCAAAAAAAAAAAGTCTATAAAGGGAATGCATCCTTCTCCATCAG
The DNA here is from genome assembly GCF_049901735.1 of Notechis scutatus. Lineage (NCBI taxonomy): Eukaryota > Metazoa > Chordata > Lepidosauria > Squamata > Elapidae > Notechis > Notechis scutatus. Next base: position 147,691,418 of record NC_142010.1, read on the forward strand.
TGCAAAAATCTGTACCTCACACCAAGTCCTCTTTTATGGAAGGTAATAGTGACAGAAGATGCTCCTCAGAGCTACACCATCAGACGATTTTACAACCTGCTCTTTCTTCCCACTCAGTATGTAAAGATTTTTTCAATGTAGATCTTAACTAATGTTTTGCTCCTTGATTCCAGAGCCCAGGAAAATTGAAAGGAGGAATTGGGGGAAATTCATAGTAAGAAGATGTTAATTATCCTTTTTGCAGAGTTCAGAGCCACTCCTTAGGTCCTTCAGTTTTAGCCTACCTCAGAGCATGGACCATAGCTGACCATGGCATTCCACTGTAAGATCAGAACTACAATAATCCTAGCTCAGTTATTAAGACTATTTCAGTTGAAGAGAACACATTGGGAGCTGGACTGTTGATCCCTCTTGCCATCAAAGATCTTGAAGGCAACAATATGACTGTCTTGTTCTGTTTCTGCCCCCAAACAGACCCTTAATTGCTTGTTGCAGTGACTCAGTGTATAGCATTACCTGCAGAAGCCTTCAGATTCTGAGGCATAAACTCTAAATCTCTGCAGGGAAGAAACTGTCAATGTTCCTTCTGTTTCCCCTTCCAATTTGCAGTTTCTGAATGCTTCTTTGGAAGCATGGGGTAAGGGAAGGCAGAAGGAGCAAGAGAGCATTCTGTAATATATAAGGCCATTTGCACAGATCGTCAAAGAGGTGAATCAACCTGATGTTTATACTCTCAGGAGCCCCATCTACTAAAAGGAGCAATATCTTACTACTTCAAGGACCTGCGGAGTTTGATATCCAGGCTTTCTCCCTATTACAAAATTTGTGAGGTGATAAAGACTTCATTTTGAGGAGTCCTTGGTGCTCTCTGAGCTTGCTTGTTTTCTTGCAGATGTTTCATTACCCTACCTAGGTTACTACCAAAGAGCCATTAGGAATATACATTGCCAGTAGAACCTGTTTCACCTCAAACACTAACTGGACAGGATAGGAAATCCTTGTCATGGTGACTTCTGTATCAGCAATATCAAGACTGGATTTCTATAATGCACTCTGTGGGATTGCTTTTAGAACTTGCCCAGAATGTAGCAGTCAAACTATTGCCTTTCCTGATACCTTTTAACCTTTACTAAAAGTTCTACATTGTTTGCCAATGTCCTACCAAGCCAAATTGTTATTCATAAATAAAGCTCTAAACCAGGGGTCTCAAACTCGCAGCCCGTGGGCCAATTGCGGCCCACAGGACGATATTCTGTGGCCTCCACCGTGATATGAAAGTATAATATTAGTGCGGCCCGCAGGGGGAATGGACCTCTGAAGGAAGTCCCACCCGCCGTTCCTCCTCGTGGCTTCTTCTCCACCCTGAACTTTAACAAGTCGAAGTACAGGTCCAGACTTACTGATGATCATCTTCAAGCCATACTGAGGGTCTCAAGTGCCTCCTCTCTCAAGCCAAACATGGCTCAGATATGTGAGAGGAAGCGTTGTCAAGTCTCTGGCAGCAAGGAGTAAGCTGGAGAAGCCATGTTCTGAGGAACTGTTCATGATCTTCATTCAATGTTCCATTCATGTGTTCAGGACAGTTCATGTATTGGAGAAATCATTAACTGTTGATGACATTTGAGGATATTTTTTTAACAACGTTTTTTGTGGAATCCCTTATGCGGCCCAGCCTCACCCAGACTCTGCCTCCAGCGGCCCCCAGGTAAATTGAGTTTGAGACCCCTGCTCTAAACAATTCAAGATCAACTATCCAAAACAGTGCCGCCCCCAACTTTTAGGTACCAGACACTGGTTCCATGGAAAGAGTTTTTTCCACATCCAAGGGGATGTGGTTTCGTGTGCTGCCTGCATCCCAGGGGTGGGGCTTCGCTTGTTTGTGCAGACTGGTTTCTGGCATGCCATAGACCAATGCCGATCCACAGACTGGAGGTTGGGGACCCCTAATCTACAAGACCATTATGAGTCTGGGTAATTCTTGTTCTTGGAAGAGATTCTGGTCTCTGTCCCTCAACCAACAAACTACTGATTAGTCATGAATCAAAAATGAGCAGAATTGGTATAATTTAATGAGTACCAAGCCTATGGAATGACCTCACTTTTTAATACACCAGCCTAAGTGTTAATGTATTTAAGTTTTTTAAAAAATAAATTTTCTTATGCATGCCTTTCCTAGTCTACCTATTATTTTTAACATATTGAATTAATTAGCAATTGTGTCAGCTAAATATTGAACCTTGCAATATGTGACACTGATAGACTGCTGATATGGTGGTTTTATTAAAAAGAACCAGCTGTCTTAGAGGATGTTGATATATTTATGTTCCTGTATCCTTCAGGGTACTATAAGGAGTGAAAAGAAATAAGGAGTCTGGTTAATGTTAATAAAGGGACTAATGAGTTGAGGTCAAGAAGGCACGGAAACCTGAAATGCCAAGATACATCTCTCTCTTTCCCTCAACCATAGATCCCTCAAAGTTGGAACACTTCTTAAAGAAGCCAATTGCAAGCCTAACATTGTGGAGTAGCAAAATTGTCGTGGCAAGGATAGACCAGAATCAATTAGTGTCAATCCAATGGGCTTTGGAGGCAATTATTTAAAAATGCTTTGCTTCGACTTTCTGGCAGAGGAATATTGCCAACTAGCTCCTGACTTATGTTTTGCCCTCTCGGTTGGATACTCCTTGCTTTTGGGTCCATCACTTCAATCTTTACTTCCTACTTAGGCTGAAAGCATTGGGTATAAGCCACTTGACTCCCACATCTGCATCTAGGTATATTCCTATGCCCATGACATTTCTTACTGTTGCCTTTTACTTACTGTTGCCAGATGCATGCTTGCTTTGCAAATCTGGCAGTTATTTCACAAAGCTAAGAAATGAGCATTTGAATGTGTTCTTTGTTTATGTCTTGCCATTAAATTGCATCGAGTGCATTTCGGCTGGTGTGTCAAAAAGGGCTTCTTAATACAAGGGAAATTATACTAAACATGAATATGAGCATAGGTGCAGGTATTGGGGTTGGGAAGTTGTCCATCCATAAAATGGTCTAAGAGCCAGAGACACCTAGATATGTGCTCTGGAATCTAGGAATGAGGTTATCTTAGATCAGGGCTGTCAAATGCGTGGCCCGGATGCGCTGGTCACGCCCACGCCCGGTTTGGCAAAGGGGAAAAATGTCACGATACATCACATGATGCTGCCAGGATGATGCGAGTTTGACACCCCTGTCTTAGGTGATCTCTTGCATAAGCATTATTCACAGATGAGACAGTGGGAATACCAGGGAAGTTGATTCTTATCTATGTGGCTGATGGGTAATAAACTCTGAAAAATTCTGCAGACCTAACAGATCAGTAATAGCAGAATACAAGAGACTGGCAAGCAAATTTCACATCCAGCGCTGGGACCAAAGAACCACTTTCTAGGTGCAAGTAAAGAAAGTGATTGACTCAGAAACAGAAATTGTGGTTTCCACAGAAATAAAGAGGATGACTCCTGGCAACAAACTTTACAGTTTTTAGGATGCCCATCCTGGGGTGATAGAGAAAAACTGGTTGCTAGGTTACAATCACACCAGCTGGAAGCCAACTGAAGAACAAAAATTGACCTCTCTCACATGCCTGTTCTGAGCTTTTGCACACAGCTTGGAGCAATGGTGTGAAGAGAGCTTGAAAAAAATGTTTTGATAAAAAGAGGCTCAGGATTGTTTCTGGGGAGGTGGGGGGGGGAGATGTAAGATGTAAAAAAGATCTTAAGAGTCAAAAGAAGAAAAAGTGAGTTGTTGGCAATAGCCTTGCCTTGCTAGCCCAGATGGATCAGATTAACAGCTTGAAAGCACAGATGCGGCTGGACAGAGCTTTAAGCCATGTTGCCCAATTGGAAAGGGAATTCAGGAATTTTAGTGGAGAATAAGGTTCTGGGGGTATTATGATCTGTTGAAAAAATAACTGTGATTACGATTGTGTTATGTCTATCTTAAAAGAAGAGCTGCAACAAAAAGTTTATTTATTTATTAAATATCAGCTGCCATCTTCGCTTTCTTTGAAGTTTGCTAGCACCTGCCATAACCAGCCCAGGGGGAGGTGGGAGAGGGGGCATTTGGGAGGGGAAGAGTGCTGAAGGTGTGAAACAATGCTATGGGAAATTTGGGAGTATGGGCACTAACAGAAATCAGAGGTGCCAAAGCAAGCCATCTTCCTGCCTTCAAGGACACACCGGCCCTGGGAAAGGAATTAACAGCAGCGTCTGATGCATCAAGTTCCCAAAACATTGGAACGGAACCTGATTGGACTTCTCACAGGGGGGAAGGTTTTGGACATTGGGGATTGCTTTCAATATATGATTTTCAATGAGAAAATTCTGATGGATGAGGAAATAATTAAGAAAATAATGGAATGTGCAGAAATGAGTAGATTGACAATGGCAATTAGAGAACAAGAACAAGAACAAGATTATTATAAGATTTGGAATTTATTTTATGAATGGCTGGAGAGAAGAGTAAGAAATTGAAATATGTAAATACAGTATAATATATTATTACTGATAAACGGATGAGTTAGATAGAGTAAGAAAATGAATGTGAAATATATCATTGAAAGTCAATAATTACAATGTTAAGGATAATATAATAAGTGATATATGTGATATAAAATACTGATTAGAACGATTATAAACATATATAAGTAAAATATGTATGATAATGTTATTATGTGCACAAAGAAATATGTACCCAACTGACACATTGTTGAACAGAAAGGTTTTATTTGTTTGTTTTTATTGTTGTTATAAAAATAAAAAAACTTTTCATTAAATATATATGTGTGTGTGTGTATGTGTATGTATGTATGTGTGTGTGTGTGTATATATATATATATATATGTTTTCTGAGGTTCTCGGTATTTGTATGTGGATCTTTGGTTATTCGGGTTTCTCCCGCGTAAGATTGGAAGTATCTAGGCAACGTTTGATGAAGTCTCATTCATCATCTTCAGGCTTCTGTCTTCAGCTGAAGACAGAAGCCTGAAGATGATGAATGAGACTTCATCGAAACGTTGCCTAGATACTTCCAATCTTACGCGGGAGAAAACCCGAATAATCAAAGATCTATCTATCTATCTATCTATCTATCTATCTATCTATCTATCTATCTATCTATCATCTATCATCTATCTATCTATTTGTTTTCTTAAGTTTTCGCGATATTTATATGTATGGTATTCAGCTTTGTTTGGGTATTTTCCCACATCATTATAGTTGTGCTTTTAAAGTTGTAGCAACGTTTCGGCAGAATCTCATCTGCCATAATCAGGCTTGTGTATTGTGTTCGTCTGTGAGTCAGACTTTCACAGCCGTTTCTGTTTTAAATTTGGTGCTAGCCTACGCTGCGCCAGAATGATTTTTTTCTTCATCCTGATTGGTTGGGAGTCTTGGTCTGTGTTTATTGGTCTTGGAGTTTGCTGTGTTCTGCTTGATTGGAGTTTCTAATATCTTCTGTCTGTTTTGTAGCTTTTTTTGTCTTGATTGGCTGGCAACATTGTGTTTCCTGTATTGGAGGCTTTTAGTGCGGCTTGGCTCCAAGTAAATGGACGGCTATCATTTATTAGGAAGCTAGGTTTCATCTGAGTGCCTGGTTGGGGTGTGTTTGAGCTGGAGGTATCAGGGGGAGTCTGTTTGTGCCCAGGTGTTTGGCTGGCTTGTGGTGTGGAGATTTTTTTGTTTGAGAGTGCAGGCTTCCAGATAATTGACAGTCTGGTGACACCTGAAAGCATGAATAGAAGAGATGACTCCACCAGACTGTGAAAGTCTGACTCACAGACGAACACTATACAGAAGCCTGATGATGGCAGATGGGATTCTGCCGAAACGTTGCTACAACTTTAAAAGCACAACTATAATGACATGGGAAAATACCCAAACAAAGCTGAATACCATACATCTAAGTACCCTGAAAATCTACAAAAACATATATATGCATAAGCACGAAGCCGAAAGCACCAGCCTGAAGATGGCAAGTGGGACCTCATTGAAACGTCACCAAGATACTCTTAATCTTACACAGGAAAAGACCTGAACACACCAAGACCTGCATACCTGTACCCATGAAAATCTAAGAAAACACACACACACACAAACACACATACATATGCTTTTCATGTGTTTTTTCTTCAAAGCTTGCCTTGCTATGCCGTACTCAGCATTTCTAGTAAAAGTACCTTTTCTCTAACACCAATGGAGTCAGGGATCGTTCTTTCCTAAGGAGTAAGCTGACATTAAATTTATACCCATCTCACTCTTGAGCAAATCTAGGTGGCTTGCAAACATCACAAAAGCAAACATGAAAATATTAAATATTAAAATGAACAGAGATTAAATAAACTAGGAACCAGATTATTACAGGGTGGGGTAGTGGGATTTTCTTCCTAATCCACTAACCACCTCCAACATGGAATGTCCCCTTTGGTGGTCCAGGTCAATTGACAGAGTCAGATTTTGAGGCCTCTTGCACAAGGCCAAGAGGGTGGGGCAGATGTCACTTCTGGGGGCACCATATTCCATATTCTTCAGATTGCACATATCACATTCGTGCCCATGGGGAAAATGTTTTGGGACTTTGGAGGAAGTGTGAAAGCCAGAGAACTGTCATCCAGTGGTCCAAATAACCTCTGATTATTGGGGAGCTGGGGGCTGAAGCCATTTTACATCAGATGGCTAGAAAAACCATAGTGTGATGCACCACTAACTTTTTTTTAAAAAAAGCATAGAAAAAAATAGGAAACTTAAGGTAAGAAAAATAGTAATCAAAATTATTTTTGATGAAATTTGAATCAACACCATTTTAATTAGACCATGTTGTAATCATTGTGTTAATATGGCTTTTTGGGGGTGGGGGGGGAATGATGCATAACCTTTTCAGCCCAACAGCAGTTTTTTTTTTCTTTGAAAATATTTTGCTTCTCATGTAAGAAGCTTCTTGGATGAGAAGCGAAACTCTTTTAAAAAAAAACACACACAAGAAAGTCTAGTTGCCTTTTGGAAAAGCACCTTTGGAACAACCATGGATCTGGATGATTGAAAATCTCCATAGACAACTCCTAGGGAGGATTTGAGAGCTAAATGTGAGGATTTACAATGTCTCTATGATGGTAGAAGAAAGAAAGCACCACTTGGAAGCCTTGGAAGATCTGTTTGGGGATACTTCAGAAGAGCATGAGAAATAGGAACAACTTCTAGCAGCAAGATTACCTTGATGTATACTTCTCCAAGTTTACTCATCGTTGTAAAGTTTTGCTGGATTAAAAGCCCTTGCAGTTCCACCAGATCGATTTTCTAGCCTTCAGAAAGAAAAGAACACTGTTTGTGATACTTGTACTACACAGTAATTGCTGAAAAAGTCAATGCCTTTACTGGTGTATACTTACAATAGCTTCAGACTTTCAGTGATATATTTAATAACTAATTAAATTAGATACGGGATGGGACAGAGGAAGATACAAGTGGAGCTTTGTCCTCTATGAATCTATAGCACCTTTTGGTGGCCATTTAACTTTCATGGCACCTTTTTGTGCCCAGATGTACCAATAAAACATACCCCGTCTCGATGCCTAGTGCCACTCTAGGAAAACAAAGCCCAGGAAGTAGTTATGGATGGAACTAAAATGATAAATACATCCTAATCACCTAGGATGTGTGCATAGGGGATTAGGTAGACTCCTCTTTTTCTGGTAAATTGCATGAAAGAGAATTAGTTCTGAAGCTGCCCCTATACAAATGAGGAACACTAATCCAGATAGTCCTGTCCTGTTAACTCAAGTGGTATTTCCTCAGCAACATCTAAGAGCAGCGGCAGCCTTACACAAGAGCTGCTATCTGATCCTTCTAGTTAAAGATGCCCAGCATTTAATCAGGCAGATGAGAAGTGTATCTATTGCCTTTCCCGTTCTCATGGCTTCAAAAAGAGGCAATTTCCTAATGTGTTTTTTTTTCTCCCAATTTCCTTTTAGATCAGCCAGTAAATTCTGCAAGAGGCTTGGCATGTGTTTTGATGACAAGGGTCTCTGGGCTTGAACTCAAACAGAATTAATTGGACATCACAAATTCCTTCACGGGGCTGCTGCCAGTGAAAGGAATAGCAACCTTGAAGTGGATCTTAATCTTGCTCAATTAAGATGAAGGCAAGTCCACTTACTACCAGGCCTTTGGAGTGAAGTTGGTGGATGCCAGTCACAATAAAACGGAGAACTGGTTGTAGGGCATGTAAATGCTTTTTTTCCCCTGTGAAGTTGGTTGACTGGTTTGGTCAAAATTGCTAAAGCACACATCAGAAGAAAAACCAAAGATTTGCCCCTCAAAAGGAAGCTGGACATGTGACTGATGCATTTCAAGAGAGAAAGAAATGAGCCTAAGCTGAAATCTTTGCACCCAACATGAGGATTCAGAAAAGGGCGGAACAGAGAGAAATCTGTCACCGGTCCTGAAGAAATACTATCCAGGCAGAAGATATATTAGTTTGAGATGCACCGTGAGATTGGAGGATAAAAGCATTTAGACTTATATACCAACTTTACAGTGCTTTACAGCCCTCTCTAGGCGGTTTTACAGAGTCAGCCTATTGCCCCCAACAATCTGGGTCCTCATTTTACCCACCTCGGAAGGATGGAAGGCTGAGTCAACCCTGAGCCTGGTGAGATTCGAACTGTCAAATTGCAGGCAGCCGGCAGGCAGCAGAAGTAGCCTGCAGTACTGCACTCTAACCACTGCGCCACCACGGCTCGTGGCTATGCACCACGGTTACGCTAGTTCTGCTAGCGTAGAACTAGGAGGATAAAGGCATTTAGACTTATATACCAACTTTACAGTGCTTTACAGCCCTCTCTAAGTGGTTTTACAGTCAGCCTATTGCCCCCAACAATCTGGGTCCTCATTTTACCCACCTCAGAAGGATGGAGGGCTGAGTCAACCTTGAGTCTGGTGAGATTCGAACTGTCAAATTGCAGGCAGCCGGAAGTCAGCAGAAGTAGCCTGCAGTACTGCATTCTAACCACTGCGCCACCACGGCTCTTGCGGCTATGCACCACGGTTACGCTAGTTCTGCCATCATACCAGGTAAAAATGATTTTTTGTACTATTAGTTCAATTATTACAGAATGATTAAGTGCAATTCACATCATTCCACCAATGTAATGCTTTCTCTTCTGCCATAGTACCAATGATAACTTACTGGCAACTTCTGGAAGACTTGCAACACTATATATTGAAGGAGTGCTCTTTTTTTTTTTTTTTTTTGCAAATCTCAGTTTCAATCTCAGGGAAACAATATTCACTTAGATCAGTTTCCTAAATTAGTTATTGACTCAAATAGGTCATGGAACTATCTTGATTCCCAAAACTCTGAATATAGGAAATGTCTGATAATATCATTTCATTTTTAGTTTCCTAGCATCCAAATAGCCATTGATCAATGTGAGTTTTCAGATAGGGAAGTCTAAGATTTTCACAGACTCAGACTATGTTTAAGCAGAAGATCAATTCTTCCTGTCCCAAATCTAAAGTTATACCTAGGGCACATGCTATTAACCTTAATCTGATGGGACACAGTGGTGCCATATATTATCCCATCAGAAGCAGAATATATTTCTTTTAAAAAGGCTTGACCATCTCATTTATAAGACATGTCTATTCTCATCTCAGCAGATTCTTTTTAATATTTGGTCTGCCTCTGAAGATTAATTCAAAATGGTCTGGATAAAATGCTTCTCAGTTCTGGATAATAGCCCTCAAGAGAGTATAAACCTATTAAACAGTGTAGAGGAATATAGAATATAAGGAAGAAGTGCAAGTACCATTATGTAAATGAAAACTTGATTCTGAAAAGAGAAAATACAAGAAAGACATTCAAAACAATTCTTTCTAGAGGAATATTTAGGCAGGTTTCCAAGTTTATGTTATTATGCCCTGTGACAATAGCATTCCAATAGTCCTTGTTTTGTTTATTCCATGTCCAGGCCCAATGTAAGGGTTACTAAATCAACTGTAAAGTCCTAACAAATTCAGAAATGTGCCAGGATGTGTCTTATTCCTCTACAATGTATTTTCCAGGTTTTTATGTAGTGCTGTTTTGTGACTGATTTCCCTCAATGATTTCTATTTTATTGATGATCTTCTTCTTCTTCTTCTTCTTCTTCTTCTTCTTCTTTCTTCTTCTTCTTCTTCTTCTTTCTTCTTCTTCTTCTTCTTCTTCTTCTTCTTCTTCTTCTTCTTCTTCTTCTTCTTCTTCTTCTTCTTCTTCTTCTTCTTCTTCTTCTTCTTCTTCTTCTTCTTCTTCTTCTTCTTCTTCTTCTTCTTCTTCTTCTTCTTCTTCTTCTTCTTCTTCTTCTTCTTCTTCTTCTTCTTCTTCTTCTTCTTCTTCTTCTTCTTCTTCTTCTTCTTCTTCTTCTTCTTCTTCTTCTTCTTCTTCTTCTTCTTCTTCTTCTTCTTCTTCTTCTTCTTCTTCTTCTTCTTCTTCTTCTTCTTCTTCTTCTTCTTCTTCTTCTTCTTCTTCTTCTTCTTCTGGAACCATTACTGTAACGGTTGACATATATGACAGTCAAGTCAGTCCTTCAAGGCAGACCAGACTAGGTAACCAAAGTCATGCAGGGAAATACAGGGGTGGGCTGCTGGGGGGTTTGCAAGGGTTTGAGAGAGCCCCTACCTCAGATTCTGTGCAATTCAGAGAACCCCCAAATCCCACTCCTGGCTGGCCCTGCCCACCCCTCCCCTCCCCGGAGTCCCCACGCGGCCCGCTTTGGATGAAGGTGCGCGCAGGGTACATGCGGAGCTCGAGGAGGGTGAAGAATGGGCCTCCTGGAAGTTCAGGAGGGTCGTTTTCACCCTCCCCGAGGCTCCAGGAAAGCCTCCGGAGCCCAGGGAGGTCAAACACCACCACCCCCGCCGTGGTGCAGGAGGCTGACTAAGCCACGCCCACCCAGCAATCAGGCAGAGAACCCTTTGCTAAAATTTTTGAAGCCCACCCCTGGATAAATATTACTCTTATTCTGAAGTTATAGTAATAGAATCTTGCAAGCCTGAATGCTCTTCCTTTTCTCCCTCCCTCCATCTTCCTGAGAGCCAGGGAGGTCTTGTCTGCAAGGCTTTCTCCGATTACGGTTCTGCCCCAGACGCAGGTTTCTTTATCTGATCATTGTCTTAGTAATGGCTCTTTCTTCCGTTCCTCACCATTCCTTCTTCCTATTATAAGTGAAGAAAGTTGGATGAGAAGCAAGGACTGGCTGTTTGGGTCCCTCAACACAGTGCCTGTGGATCCCCATCTGCAGTTAAGGACCTCCTGATTCCTTCCAAACTCTCTGCTTATTTTTTAAAATTGATCTTTTAAACACCACTCAGAGAAAGGGAAAAGCAATTTAGGAAGTAAAATTGGATGTCCCAGAGGATGAACTATTGTATTGTCTTTTTAAAAGATATGCCAGTGTATATGATGTCTGAATTTGTTTTTATGTAGTTTATTGTACAGCCTTTGTTTTGTAACAGGGTGACATTTGGGGTTCTAATTCCCTCAAGACAGTTCCAAGTTCCTTGTCTCTATATCATATGACCTTCTGTAAAATGGATCAGAAAATCATAGGTTCAAGAAACCAACTCTGTGTTTTAGAGCAAGGGTCTCCAACCAAAGCTGGCTGAGGAATTCTAGGAGTTGAAGTCCACAAGTCTTAAAGTTGCTAAGGTTGGACACCCCTGTTTTAGAGGACTGTCAAATTTACATTTGTTGCAGAGGTGGGATTCAGCAGGTTCTGACCAGTTCTGGAGAACCGGTAGCGAAAATTTTGAGTAGTTTGGAGAACCGGCAAATATCACCTCTGACTGGCCCCAAGTCCCAGCTGATCGGCTGGGTCTTCTTTTGTTGCCCTGCACAGAACGGAGCTGGAAAGCAGGTTAGTGGGTTGGGGAGGGAATGGAGATTTTGCAGTATCCTTCCCCTGGAGTGGGGTGAGAATGGAGATTTTACAGTATCCTTCCCTACCACGCCCACCAAACCACGCCACGCCACGCCAACCAAGCCACCCCACAGAACTGGTGGTAAATTTTTTGGAATCCCACCACTGATTTGCTGGTCTTTTCACCAAAAGCCACACATTTGTTTTCCCGGAAATGTGATTTGTAATTTACCATGGCAGATTTCATGTAAGAAGACTCAGGAATATTCTGCATCCTAAAAATATTTTTCCTCTGTTGATTGCCCTAACAACCTAACAATTGTACCCAGCAGAGAGAATTCTGAACTCATATTTGGTATTTGATATATGCCCAATAATATATTTTTAAAAAGAAAGGGAAAAGAACAGTAATGCTATGTTTCTGATCTAGAAGTAATAGAAGTATATCATCAATTTTTCAATTTTTAGTGTTATATTACTTCATTCCGTTGCTAAAAAAAATTATCTCATTTTGCCTGCATACAAGTGATTGCATATGAGGAATGCACCTTTGGAATTACAGTTATAAAAATACAGCTCACATAAAAAAAATGTAGTTAATAACATTCATGATCCTAAGACGGATTTATTACTATTGAAATGGGATTTACATCCTTCTGCCAAATAATAATGTAACTGATATTAAAATACATGACCTAGGTTGACCCCAAACTAGTTTAGTTACCATGAAAGAGTTTACTGAAATTGGGAATTGATGTTTATTCCAAGGAAAGAAAGGCTTGCCATGCTGCAATGAGAAGATAGATTTATTAGAGAAATTATTCCAACTGTCCTTGCAAAAGGTTCATTGAAAGGAAAAAAAGGAAGATATTCTCAAGCCTCTATCAGATTTCTGGTAGGAGAAATGTTTTTCCCTGCTGCCTTTGCCTGACGAGGAGTATGGTCTTGTTAGATACAGTGGATTCTTCTTAGTAAGGAAGAATAGAATTGCTCATTTTTGAGATTCAGTTCTGTGTAGGATGGGTCATTTGACAATTCTGTGGTTATCTTCAATGAAACTAAATACCTTAATTTGTGGTGGGGAGGACGACTGATTACATATATTCTGTTTGTTTGGTTTCTTTCCTCCCAGCAATATTTCATAGTCTTTCTCCTCCCCACCAGAGCCATCTCTTTTCCCATTTTAAACCCCAAATTGCGGTGAAAGACTTTCTCCTCTGCCAAGATGCTCTCGATTCAAGGCCATCCAGGGAGTGAGGAAAGGCAGTAGCGGCTGGAGTAAGTGCTGTGGCCCGGCACACAGATTTAGAAAGCAGAGGGAAGGGAAGGCGTACCCGGCCAGTTTTAAAAGGACCGGGAGGGCAGCTGCCCCTGTGACAAATGAAGAATCTGTGTGAGAGCATCAAGAATGGATGAGGTTGGGGAGTTCTTTCATCTCAGCCATAAATACAGCATTAAAAATTAACCTGCGGCAAGGCACCCCACTGCTCATGCTATCATGAGCATGTCTCCCTAAGCCTTCTATGCAGAGGCATTGTGGGCAACTTCTTTTAAAAGCTGGCAACCCTGTGAGATTGTTCCTTCCAGGAGAAAGAAAGAAGGCAGCAGGGTTCAGCTAGCTCCACCTTCAGCTGAACCAGATTGGAGGGAGGCACGGCAGGGGACAGCCAATCACAGGAGTCCCAATGGAAGACCTCCTTTGGGGGGGGGGGAGAGATTGGGGGGGTCTAGATTTTTTTCCAAAGCACAATAAATTTGGGGATTTCTTTCTACCTTAGCCCATGCTTGCAACACAACCATGTACTGCAGTGTATCAACTGTTCTTTCCATTCATTAATAGTGGCACTTTTAAGCAAGGAATGTAAATTCTAGCTATGTTTTATTGTTTTTTTCCAGGTAGCTTGTCAGAGATGCAAATAATCTGTGCAATTTTCATATATAACCTGCAGGTTGGTGCAGTGATTGAAGCACCAGGTTAGAAACTTGGAGAATGAGGTCTAATCCTGCCTTAGGCACAAAGCCAGCTAAGTGGGCTTTAGTGCAGCTTCTCTCTCCCCCAGGAGGGAGGCAATGGCAAACCACTTTCAAAACCTTGTCAAGGAAACAGAAGGGGCTTGTCTAGGCAATCACCAGGAGTCAACACTGACTTGAAGTCTGTCTCCCTTTCCCTCTCTCTCTCTCTCACACACACACACAAAGTTTGATTGTTCTTCCAAGGAATTTGGCAGAGACAAAATAATCTGTACAATTTTAATGTGTAACCTGTATCCTGACCTGTAGTTCTGCGCACAGGGTATTCTGTGCAATATCTTGACCTATTACTGAGTAATATTTAAGCACCTTTATCTTCAATTCCTAGAGCAAAAGCATTTTAAGCAATGAGAAAGACCATATTTTCTGTAATTAGAAAATTATCTGTCACTAAGCCCTCATTATGTCTGCGTGGAGCAGCCACTTTTACCCTGATCGAAGGCTAAAGCTATTTTGAATGCATGCCTGTGCAAAGAAAATTTATTAAAAGCTAAAGCCCGGCAACCAGAGAACCCTCAATTGGAGAGAAAGCAACCAATTCCTCCACTGTGTTAATGATTGACAGAAACAATTGCAGCAAGATCCCTTATGAAGAAACACTGGAAGCTGTCTTATTGATCAGAGTCAAATAGTTCATCTAGGATTCTGGGGCTTATTGCACAAGACATTTTGAGGAACATTGGGCTAGTTCAGTACTAGCTGCATCACACCAGTCATTCTTTCATTTTAACCTGGACATGTTAAGAACAAGACCTTTGATATTCTCTATATACCATACCATACTGAAAAGAAATATGCATATATTTATACATTTATTGGGGGGGGGGGGAATCTATGAATCTATCACAAACATCTATGAATTGTTTTATAGACCTGATTTTTTTTACATAGAAATGGAACATCCTTTAGATGAGGAAACAAGATAATCCTAAACTCAGGTTTGTCCACTCTAAGCCATGACCTTAATCTTTGATGGTCTTTAATGGTCTATTTTTCTTCCATGAAATTTCTGTTCCTTTTTTTAAAGGAAAATCTGAAGAGATTGGGAAATCTTATGAGCTATTAGTACTTGATCAAAGTATTCTTGCGCGAGAACACAATATCTTAGCATTTCTGGAGTATTTTAACTATATGCCTAAAGTTGAATTATTTTTAATGTAATTTTAGGGGTCCATGCATGCCATCTAGGGGGGCTGTCATGAATGTGCTAATAATTTTCATTTATCTAAAACAGAATTGGGGAACCTGAGGTCTTCTAAACTAGGTTGCCGAACTAAAATAGTCAGTATCTATTATTATTGGTTCTGTTTTGGTCGAGAATTTGTCGCCTCTGATCCAAAACCAAATGCGTGGTGTCCTTTGTGTCCTGAGCAGGATGATGAAAGCCCAAACAATAATCCATGCAATGGTCAGAAGCTATAATGCTTGGTGAAAACTGTACATCTTTTAATGGTCTTATATGTATATTTGACAAGATACAATGAATAACCATTTTTGGTGGAATGATGTAGAAAATGATTACATAGGAAAAAGTCTACATTTTCCTTTCATACGAAAGTGATAGAAACAGTCTTCTTCTCAATGCATGGGTGTTATTGTCATAGAACGGGGTGTCACACTCAATTTCATTGAGGGCCGCATCAGGGTTGTGCTTGACCTTGGGCGGGGGCAGGGTGGACATGACCAGTTCAATGTCACTTGTGTCGGGAGCACCTGTAGTAGCCCGAGCACTCTGCTAGCGAAAACAGAGTCCCAAACATTGTTTTTGCCTGCGATGGCCTCCTGCAACCCCCTGCCAGCGAAAAACAGAGCTCCATTTTCACTGGCAGAGCCACCATGGGCCAGTCCTTCGCTGTTACCAGGGCAGCCCTGTGGGCCAGATCTTAAGCATCCCGTGGACTAGATCCCGTCCCCGGGCCTTGAGTTTGACACCCCTGTCATAGGACAGATGTTCTTCCTGCATATGGCCTGCTCAGAATTATAAAGCAGGCAAGAGCCCCACTTCACCAAAAAGAAAGAGAAAAAGAGAATCAGCATTTGGAGGAGGTTCATCTGTGAATCATATAATTCAACCTTGAGCCTGGTGGGATTCAATCTGCCAAATTGCAGTGGGAGTACCTTGCAGTACTGCACTCTAACCAGTGCGCCAATGAGGCTCCATGTCATGCAACTAAGAAGGACAGCCCTTGTAAAAATACTATTGACCACTTTTAGAACCAGAATCAAAAATAACTGATTTGTCTTCAGCATCGTCTGAGAATATGATGGAAAAGGTTATAAAGTGGTAGAAGAAAGGACAACTTTCTCACATGTAGCAACTCTCTAAGACCAAATATCAAGTTGCTTCTATACTTGATGTGATAGCTCTCAATAGAATAAACTCAGATTTCAGTACTTTTACTGCCCCAAACAGATGAGAGAAGTGGCGCAAACAGAAGTAGCTATGATTTACCTAAAGCAAAGGTACTGCTGGCATCCCTGCAACAGGCAGCAGTAATACTGAGTCAAATAGCAATAGCTCTTGGACTTATATACTGCTTCACAGTGCTTTACAGCCCTTTATAAGTGGCTTACAGAGTCAGCCTATTGCCCCCAACAATCTGGATCCTCATTTTACCAGCCTCCAAAGCCTGAAAGGCTGAGTCAACCTTGAGTCGGTCAGGATCGAACAGCCGGCTGTGAGCAGAGTCAGCTGAAATGGAAACTTCAGGACCAGTTCAAATATGGCAATAGCAATGGATAAAACCTTTGATCAAAACAGTTTTAACAGTTCACCATGAAATTGAAAATGAAGTTGGGGCATTCCCCCAACATGCAATATTTGAAGCCAGTCAACTTTCATGCTAAATAAGCCATTAAAGTTTATCATGTCTCACGAATGAAGGCAAATATATGTGTCCTGAGATAATGATGTGAAATCAAATTTGGATCAGTCACTGGGACCAGAGATTTAGGTGGGAGATTCTTCCAATGTAATCTACCGGTTGCCCTGAATGGACTGCCCCTATGACTATGTGGGACAAAACGGGAGGAGGCTAAACACCAAATTGCAAGAATGTAAGTGAGCGGTCAGAAGAGGAGACCCGAACTCACTGGTAGCCTCACATTGCAATGAGCAAGGACACACATTTAATTTCGCAGCAACTAAAATCATTGGCCATGCAGGAACAAAGATAGCCAGGGAAGTGATTGAAGCTTGGGAAATGGGCCTCTTGTCAGTTAACAGGAGTGCTGAATTACCACCAGTCTATCAAATACTTAGGAGCTGAGGGCTTGGCAGCACAAAGAAATGACAGCCAATCACCAGCTATCAATGCACCGCGGTGTCTCACGTGGTAAGATGCTAGACCTGCGCACCGCTGAGGTCGGCAGCTTGGCAGCTCAATTCCCATGAGCAAATAAACCGTGTAGGGACAAGAAAGGAGCCTCCCCTTATTGCCTTCCGGCATCCCATAGGTAAAATTAACACCGCCCAAAAAAATTCCTTTCACAGAGGCAGCCAGCCACCTTGGTGATCCCTGGCTAACATGTGCCATACGCTAAATAAATAAATGCACCAAACAGCCAATAGGAAGGCACCACATAAAGATGACTCACAGAACAGCCCAAAGCACATATTCCAGTAGAAAAATCCCCTGAAGATGAGCTCCAGCACAAATCTGAAAGCCCCAAAGAGTAACTCTCTGGTCCTGGTGACCGACCCAAATTCGATTTTGCTTTATCGTGTCTGTTTTCATTCAAAATAAGCCATCAAAGGGTAAGTTCTCCTGTTGCTTTCTACAATTAGAGCATCAGAATGAAGCCAAGCAACAGAAGTTGCCATCATTTTAGCTGGGCTCCAACTGTTATTTCACAAATATCACTTCTACTTGGAAAATCTCCAGCAAACGGAGAGACCAAGAAACCATCCTTCTCCCTTCCTAACAGGAAATGAAGGCATTCTGTTATGTCAACTTGATAACTGAAAATACCCTGCAATAAATTCCCCCTCCTAAGTTATATGGCTTGGTCTCCCTCTTTATCTACAGATGTTGAGACCTGTTGGCAATATAATCTCACCGAAAAGCTTCAAAAGAGTTAGGTGAAGGGGAACAATTTGGGAATTAATGATCCTTAGTTCTTAGCTTGAAGAAGCCAGGTTATACTTTTTTAATGTGGATTTCTAAAATTCAAATTTGATGGCAAATTCTGAACATTCTGCACTGGGGGTTAACTTTTGATCATTAAGAAACAAGGAGATTCAATTGAAAAATGCTTTATACAATTCAAACCATTGATCCTCCTAGCCCAGGGGTGGGCAACTATGGCCCTTTTATGAATTATGGACTTCAACTCCCAGAATTCCTGAGCAAGCATGGCTTGCTCAGGAATTCTGGGAGTTGAAGTCCATAATTCATAAAAGGGCCATAGTTGCCCACCCCTGTCCTAGCCTATAAGTTTACTCTCACTTGCTGCAGCTCACAAGCTAGAATATGCAAGTCTGCTAAAGGAACATTTGCTTCCGTATTCTGCCACAACAGGGGAGATTCTGTCAGCCTCCTTTCCCTAGACTTGGCAGGAATGTTAATATCCATCACGGCTAGAAATTCTTGGAATCTCAGTGCATTTATGGGGTGTTAGATGGGAGGAAGGACTGCCTGGTCATTTTACTGAGTAAATTGCGGAGCTGTGGTATAGTACAGTAATCACAAATGTTTCTCCCCTGTTGAAGGACTCTAGTCCTAGAAACTAGGATTGAATTCCTAAAATAGCAAAAACAGCAGAGCAGCTGAGAAAAAAGTCCTAGAAACTTTTAAGAACTCTTTCTCATCTTTCAGAGCTACTTTACAAAAGCATACAATTTGAATTTCTCCTTGGTGTTCAGTGTGGATTGCTTTCATGGAAGAAACGTAGTGACTTAACTCTGAAAACAATTTTATCCCACTGGATTGCAAACTCCATCAAATTTCCAAAGATCACCCCTTCTAGGAATAAAGATGCATTCGTAACTCGCTTTTAAAGAATTACTCATCTTTAAATCTGCCATTGTTTAATGAAAATCTTAACTTAATTTTCCTTCTTCTCTCCTTTGAAATTGTTCTCACCACATTATGCTCATTTGGGGATAATTTTCCTTTTCACTTTCTTCCCTTCCCCCATGTTTCACTTGCTTGTCACCCTGCATTCTGGAGATTTATATTAAAAATAAAGAAATCAATGTGTTGCTATGGAGACAAACTTTCATCCAATGCAACTATCTCATTTTCCCAATGAGTTTGACTGATGAAAGCACAGAGGTAAAAATGATAATGGAAATATCCCACATTTTGAGCAACCATCCAGTGCCGTAACACTACATTTATTTGTTTTCTGAGTGCATTGCTGTTAAACACAGTGGTCATTTTGACGTAGTGAAAAGACATGGCTTTACCTCTGACAAATTCACTGTGTGCCCTTAGGCAAAACACACATAGGCTTAATTGAGCCTGTAAAACATGTCTAGTATTGACCCAGTACAAATGTCTCAAGTGCCTCAACAATTAAGTCTTGTACACAGAACAAGACCTTGCCTTGTGGTAGATAATCCAAGCTCTATTTCTCAGCAGAGGATATGGTAGTGTAAGATCTCTTTTGCTTTCGCTGCAGATTTTCAGGAGGAAGTTTGCATAGGCCCACTGCTCTTCCAGAAAGCACAATAACTATCCATCACAAAGAAGGGAAGAAGGGAGGGAAGGAAGGATTTAACATTGAAAAACACATTTTAAAATAACAGGAAAAATGGTTAGAAATTCTCTTTTTTAATACTACTGGATATTTACTAGCAGTACCATTTATATATATATAAGCCAAGTAGAAGCTTAGCACAACTAATGATTTTTTTCTTTTTTAAAAAAAGCATCTTTTAATCTTAAAATTAAAATGCAGCCACGCCTCCTTTGATAACATCAAGACACCATTTGCACTATCTCAGCTCATTAAAGTTTTTTTTTTTTTTAGTGTAGCTCCCAGACTCAAAAAAGTGTTTCTTTTCTGCTATACAATAAATTCCACCATGGCAACTAGGCAGACTTTGGTCTTCTGAATTCATTTTGAAATGACCCTGAGGTAATATTATAGTGTAGAAGATAACATACAGGGGGAAAAAAGCCTTTTGGTAATAATGGACCTTCTGAATGAAAAAAGTGCAACTCTATGGAAATCAAGAGCCAAATGTATATTAGAAGCATTAAAATAAGACCTGGCTTAAATCATAGAACAAACATTATTTTCATTTAAAACTAACTGGACGACAATTTTCAAAAATGTATCTTATTTAAAAAAATCCTCCAGAGGATCAGAGTAGAAAAATCTAAAACCAGTGTAATAGAAATTTCCAGTATTTTCCAACAATTATTTGAAACCTGCTCAAACATTTATTGAGGCACCTCTAGCAATGCCGATATAAAACTTTACAATGAGATATTACCGTACCTAGATCAATACTTATCCTTAATCTTTACTTCTCTTTTCCAATACTTTTCTCATCACCAAAACAACATGTGACTTATCAAACTGAGAGGGATGAATGGGGACTAATCAGGTTTCTTTTCCTCCCTTTGTCCAGCAGTGCTCAAAGCAGATGATTTATCAAGGAATTTTAAGGCTACAGGTTATGGGGGGGCATGTCCTTGATCTGGTGATTCGCAAGTTATGGGTTCTGCACTAAAATAACCTGAATTATTTGAGTGATCAGAAAGCATATTAAAATAAAATCTGCACGACATTAAAAATAACAAGAAATATCACAAGATCAAACTCTGATGTCGATAGTTGGCAGGGATTTATTTTTATTTTCTCACATAAGAGAACTGGAACACTCTCTGTACATATATATATACACAAAGCTTGTTTGCATCAGATCAAAAGCAGGGAATTTGGTGGGAATCATATTGATTTTATATAGAGAAAAAGCAATGCAGAAAAACAGGAAGAGTGACTACAGTGTTATCTTAAACCACAAATGGATCATGACCAGCTTCTGAACAAAAGAAAATAGAAACAAAAAAGAAAACACAAACCAAAAAACTTGGAAGCCAATAACTAAATGGCCTTCCCTGGGGATAGTATTTCAGCATTAAGAACAACACACAAGAATGATTAAGATGTAGTATATCTAATGAAATTTTAGAGGGCTAAATAAATTTGTGGAAGGGCTGCACTGGAATAATGTAAAAGAAAAATATCTGTCTGCCTCAAAAGGGCATCAGCAAGATTCAATTCAATGTGAACGCATTATGGTAATCAGCATATGGTGAATTTATACTTATATTTCTGACAGCAGAATCCGGTGTATGCTCAAGTGAGCACAGAGAATTCTTATCCAGACAACATCAAGTCCCTTTGCAACTTCTGAAACTCAACCCTTGATGGAAGTTGGAAGTGAAGTCCAGAGGAATTTGCACATTATCATGAGAAATCTGTTCTCCTAAATCTACAGCAATAAAGTGAGGCCACAGGAGTGTTCTAGTTGTACATCCAAAAACAATTTATCAGTGATTGGCCAAATTAAGAAATGAATGCCACTGAATTGTGGGTCAGAGAGATAAGAAATGGGATGTTGTCACTTGTGAAGTTAAACCAGGCTATATCGTGGCAAAGGAGATTTTTATTCTACTTATACACTGAGAGCTAAACTCTGCCACCATCAATGCAGCCCTATAATAAATAACTCTATGATAAGTTGGATATAGAGGGAAAGCACTGAAGCATGACCCTGTAAGTATAGACATGTCTCCTGAATGGAAGAAACCATCAATATTAAACTCAAGCAGCTAGGGAATTTCCTTTTTTTATTCTTGTTAAAAACATTGTCATTGTGTCCATGAAAGATGCTACTGTCTCATTGTTTCAATTGTTTTCTGCCCCAGCTAACATGCATCAATACAGGTGGGGGAAAACATTTCTTCAACATGTCAAATAAGGTACTGAAATATGAAACAGATACACATTGATGTGTGTTGCATATGCACACACTTATTGTTTATGTTTATATATTTTATATATATAAACAAAAATAAACAATAAGTTAGATATGAAGTTTGTTCTGGGATAGAGAGCGTATCAATGGTTGGAATAACGGTTCTCTTGTTCCTTTTTTCCCATCACCCTTTCTTTTCCAAGTGCATGGTGCCAAAACACTCATTCTGTACGCAGAATTATATGGATCCCTGAATCTGTGAATACTGGTCCACTCATCTCACCAGTCCTCAGCGCAAAGGAGGCATCTTCAAAAGGTTTCTGCATTTGACCTGTCAGACAGAAAACAATTTTCAAGTGAAAAGTGGAAAACTGACAGCCATATCAAGAATATCTAGAATTAATTCCAAGCATGAACATCTAGAAGTAGGAAATGTTGCCCTCACTGGTTCTAGCTCAACAGAAAAAAGCCAAAGGCAATCCTATAAAAGTAGTCCTTGATTTACACCCACAATTAAATCCAAAATTTCCATTGCTAAGCAAGGCAGTTAAGTGAGTTTTGCTTCATTTTACAACCTCTATTATCACAGTTGTTAAGTGAATCACTATAGCTGTTAAGTTAGTAACACCATTGTTAAGTGAATCTGGTTTGCCTAGTGACTTTGCTCGTCAGAAAAGATGATCACATGACCCCAGGATACTGCAACCGTCATAAATACATGACAGCTGCCAAGTATCCAAATTTTGATCATGTAACCACGGGGATGTATTAATGGTTATAAGCGTCAAAAACAACCATAAGTCTCTCTTTTCAGTGTTTCTGTAACTTTGAATGTTTACTAAATGAATGGTTGTAAATCAAGGACTACCTGTAGTAGCTATGAGCACACAAAAATCTGTAATATAGGATTCCATATTCATAGACTGGACTTTTACACCTTTATGGCCAGAATCTAAATATTTGAAGACATATTCAATGATATTACTGAAAAATACCACCCAAATATTAATTCTGTTTCAGTGCTGGATAAATATATGTGTTTTCCTTTTAACTAGTGAGCACTTTTTCAGTGATAGGATGTTAGTTAAGGACCCAGTTTTGTGCACACATTTTCTAATATTTGGAGCTTCTGGGATTAAAATGGCAGGCTGTCCCTTCCCTGACACATTCTCCATCGACATGTTCCCTGGAGATCGTCCACCATTTCAAATGCAGAGGAGCAGAGAAAATACATCAGAACCCACATGCCCTGTCAAGCTCAAATGTGATTGAACCAATGTTAATACCTAGCATGTGTGCATGTTTTGACTGCAGAAACCTGAATCATTCGTCATATCTTATCTGCACTTTCTTTGCTGCCCAATTTACCCTCATGATTCATAATCAGGAGGGGTCTGCATGTGCAGAACCAAGCAGCAGGGTGGCATGCATCACTTCAATATGCATATGGAAGAGTTCCACTCTCCAATGCTCCCCCCGCATCAGACAATCTTCAAAAATAAAGTACAACAGAGAAAGGATCCTAATCTTTTTGCTGTGCTGTGTCTAAATTTTTAGCAGCAGAGATGTGAGTGTAGGGCCCCTCTTTCAAAACTTACTGCCAAGTTTTGAAGAGACTTCCTTTCTCTCCCATCTGACTATAGCAGAACTATTCTGCAGAAGCAGCTCACGACAGCCCAGGGAATGTGTTTTGAAATCTATAGAGAAAAACAGCTGGGAGAAAGGCAGTTACTAAACTCCTGTGATGCATCAAAAAACAAATTGGATAAGTATTCAATTTACAGGGGTCCAAAGGTTTACCTCACCCTTATCAAAATATTGGATCTTTTAACTGGCATTTACTTCCCTTCAAGTCTTGAGTATCAGTACCAAGGACAGAAAGAAAAAGAAGGGAGCCCTGGTGACTGAACTTAGCACCAAAAATTAGGACTTGCTGTCCTAAGATGCCAAAATTGACCCAAGTAGAAAGGAAACTGGGTAAAGCTCGGGTAGAACTCTTGAATTAGAATTGTTATGTACAGTATTGCCACTGCTACAGAAAATGAATCCAGAAAGCTTAAAGGCAGCGTTCCAGATGAATCCCTGACAGAATTTATTTATTTTCTTTGCATGCTGCATATAATCCTGTGGGTTTGTGTGTCTGAGAAATTAGTAGAATTTATTATTTATTTGTGGCTTTCAATCCATCTGCAACTTTTATAATTATGACTCTAAACTTCTTCCAGGACTTGTCATAATGGCTTTAGCCTGTTATTTCCCCCAAAGTTTTAGCTCATAAAATGACTAGAAGGGAAAATGAAAAGATTTAAAGTTATAATCCTGCTGGCAACAGAATTTTATGGGGAAAAATCACACAAGTATAAAATATTTCTTTTTTGAACTGAACTTTAAAATGGAGGATATTGAAAAATGAGACATCTTTTTTCACAAAGACACCAAAGCTTGTGGATATGGGTGCAAATGCATGCTCTTGCAATGCTCTACATCAGGGGTGCCAAACTCGCGGCATCACATGACATATCAGGACTTTTTTCCCCTTTGCTAAACCGGGCATGGGCATGGCCAACACGTGACACATCCAGCCCACAGGATGGGAGTTTGACAGCCCTGCTCTACATGCTATCATTGCAATCCTAGTTTTGCTCATTCTTGAACAACCACAGTATGAATGGTCTGACCACAACAATGTAATTCGCTGCTATAGGATATTTTTTTTTAAAAGAAAAAAATAAGAAGACTGGTTTAAAAATGCAGGATGCATTAAATTGAATTATCACCACAAAAAAGCAAGAAAATAATTAAGTCATTCAAGTAAATTACTTAAATTGTTTCTCATTTCATAACTGAGTTTGTAACTATTTGTAATTAAGTATTCAATTTTGAAAAAATGCACATATTTCCAGAAGAAATGTGGATATTAATTAACTGTAATAGGATATGCTACTTTGCCTTAAATAATTGGTTTTCTCCATGCAGCTGTGTAGCACATAATTTATAACCTTCAAATAAATGTTGATTTGGATTTATTCTCAACCCAAAAGTTCTTAATTTCTGAATCAGGAAAAAAAAACCATCTGTTTCTTCATCCAGAATTTAATAAAGCAGAGGAAATGTCAATTGCTCTTGATTTTTTAAAAGACTAAATGAGAATGCTTATGTTTTTTCACTTCTAAACATATCCAGGATTCATAATTGTAGCAAATTATGGTTAGCAATACCATCAAAAGAGTACAAGATGACATAAAGTGGTTATCACGGAAGACCTGCTTGTGCTCCTAGTCCCATCTAGTGGACAACAAAATTCCAGCAGCATTGCTACTGCATCATTGTGCCCTGTCTCATCTAAACTCTCTTTCTTTCAGTAAGTCACCCAAGACCACAGCTGAAGTGACAGTTTCTAAATGAGACCCAACTACCAGTCACTGGCAGCCTATGATTAATAGCTTTTTCATTACTTTGCAATCCAAAATGCCAATATTAGCAATCATCTTTTCTTCTGGAAAATATTTGACTTGGGAAGGAATTACTGCCTCTGAACAATAAGGCAGAATTTGTGAAGATAAAGGACAATTTAAAAAATAGTATCTTCTTGCAAATCAAGAATTTATTCCCAGGAAAAGAAAAGAAAGTTTTTGACCAAAGTTAGCAACTTCATTTTTTTTCTTCCAGTTACACATAAACATTAACTGTCAAGGGCGAAGTCTATTATTATAAGAAGGAACTAAGTTTTTGGATGATAAACAGTAGCTATGCTAATTATTTCATCTGTCTTGCAAATTCATGTTCTATATATTGATATGAATTTACATGCTTATTTCTTTAACATTTTTTTAAAAGATCCTTGTGAGGATATTATTAAATATTTTTCTCTAAATTTATTCTGCCACTACTGATGGATCCAATTTGGAACTTCTATTTTGGGATTACCTAAAGATCATATATGTTCCAAATACTTCTCATTCTTGAAAAACATACAAATGTTATTATTAGAAGCTCATCAAGACAAAAACCAAAACCTGCCACAAAATTGCTCGTAATACCTTCTTAAGGTCCTGAAGACAGGAGAAAAGTTAACCAGATGCTTTGGGCATGAAAATCCAGATCTGGCTTTACTACACTGTAACCACTTGCCTTTAAGTGTACTTTCACTAACCATGAGTTCGAAAGCCTTTCTTTCCTAATTGACCAAGGTGGGATGGTTGACACAGTCAGAAGATACAAATAAGCAGCATAAACGCACATGAAATACAGTACATAAATGCCTATATTAAAAATACAAAGCTTTTCTTTCTGGAAATACTGTTAAGGTCACTTAGTATAATGATTTCAGATTTTTATTGATCAAAGTATCAGATATATTGACCTTTATACACGAGAATTTCAGGCTCTGACAATTTGATGGCTATTGGATATTTCTAGCATCTGGTGTAGACTATGACTTCATCATAATTAATTAAATTAGTTACTTGAATACTAAATTATGCCATTATTTTCAAGTAGCTCATTTCAACAAGATGATTGGGTTAAGTTGGTAGCAGATCTGGTCAGAGCTTTCTCTGCATGGAGAGAAACTATAAGGCACATATTTTTTTCTCTGCAATTTTTGATTCACCAGTCAGGGACTCAGACCAATTTACAAATTAAAAATGTTTAAATGGTCTATATATTATCTGTATTATGTTCATTACAGTATACTTTCCTAGTAGCATATATATTTGAATTCAGGTTCAAGAAAGTTGCACAAAAGCATTATCAATCATTAAGGGGAACACTGCCTCATACCAGATATTTTATTCCCAGATCAAACAATTGCTGCCCCTTGTTCTAGAATGAAAAGCTGTATTGTTTGATTCTCAATCTCTTCTAAAGAAATTATTTTTGTAGAAAATATTCAAGATACAAACTTAACGAGTAATGATAAAGATGCCCTATCAAAAAATGAATTATTCCCTCTCAATAGCTTCTTGATTCTTGAGCATGCCTCAACATCAAGAAAACTCAGTAGAGACTGTCACCACCCCTGGAATGCTTCAAAACAATGGAGAAAACCTAAAGAATGTGGACATTTTTCGGTATCTGGGATCCTACCTCCAAGGCAATAGCAACATCAGCCTGGACGCATTGGCGAGAATTCACCGGTGGGTTATGTGACAGACAAATGCCAACCCGTCTTAAATCTACTTTTTACAAGACAACCATCTGCCCTGTATAGCACTGAATGCTGGGCAGCAACAACAGGGACCGAAAGTTATCTCCATACCATGGAAATGTAAATACTTCATTGGATATCGGAGATCTCCCTTCTTAACCACATCACAAATGACCCCATTTGGCAATATTTTGGAGTGGCACCAATTATAGAGAAGATGAGAGAAGGCTGGCTCCACTGGTATGGACATGTCCTGCACCTTCCACCATTGCCAAGAATGCTTACCAACTAGAAGTCAATAATCAGCTATCTCACAGGCATCCAAAACAGAGATGGCAAGACAAAGATATGCAAGTTGCAGGCCTGCGCTCTGGAGACGCAGCTGACCGTGGAAAATGGTGTTCAATGATCCAAAAAGCAGACCCTGCAGTAGTGGGAATACGCTAGGAAGAAGAATAACTTCTTGATTCTGCACTTGCCATTGCAGCCCACTCATTCAGAGTTCTCCTATTCACTTCTATTAGAAGGTATTTCTAGGCCATGTATCATCCCACACTACCTTTCCTACAACCTGGTGACATGTTCTATACTCAACTTCTTGAAATTTCCAGTTTCAAAGAAAATGAGGTTTCTAGCTTTTAAAACAAAAATCATACAAGCAACAGCTAGTGAAATTCAGAAGTTTAAGGCCAGATCAAGTTTGGCAAAATGGGAGAACTTCAGCCCATGAGATACAGTTTTTTTTCCTTCTCAGATGAGGAAAATAAGCAGAATAGATGATACAAAATAAATATGTTAGTAGAATTAATTAGCAGCAGTTTAGTAGAATTCCAGTGATCTTGGTAAACAAGTCAACATCTCAATTTATGAATTGAGATCTCAGGCATGGAAAGGCGTTTCCCAATACCTGCTAGCAGCAACTCTTGTTCGCTGTCATTGAGCTTCAGCATCTTTTAATTTTCAAACAAAAATAGTGTCTCATGAAAGCCAGGAGAGACATAGCAACAGAAACATTGCTAGGCCTTTTCTATTAGCGTCTTTTATTTTCAAAACAAGCAGATAATATCCCACACTTAGGAATCTGATTGATAGAGGAAATCTTTTACTATTTTCCTATAAACCTTTTTTTTTCAAGCCTAAAGGATATCTGATTTCAGGATTTTTAAGACAAAGGCCCAGAAATGGATACAATTGTCCTGGGTAGCATACTTGAGGCCAAAGACAGATTATCCATAGTGTTTCAAGGTACATTATGCTGTGCCCAAGGCTAGGAAAACTAACCTAATGTAAAGGAAACAACCTTCAGATAGTAAATTGCTTAACAATAAAGTATCCATTAATATAAATATACAGTAGGAACTAGAGAGAAATAATGATTCAGCTGGGCTGACAGAGCAGGTAGGAAGGTTTATTATATGCAGGATGTGTTAGGAATGTAAGTCACCTAACAGTTGGGTTGGAAAATATATAAACCAGGATAGACATTTTAATACTGTCTCTTTAAGGGAATGCTAAAATTGTAATTGGGTGTGGTTCCTCAAACGGCCATAAGATGGAGCCAGAAACCTGGGTTGTTCTGTCCTGTTGTTGAGAGTGTTGCCATTCCTGTATTTCCCTATTGATTGTTGCTGATCATAGTTCTTCTTGCATTTGATGTAAGTCTGTTACTGAACTGTTTTTGATACTGGACTTTGATTTTGGATTATCCCTGGACTGAAAACTGACTGCTTTAACCGTGTATGACTTGGACTGTGTTTGGGCTTTGCTTAACAGTTTTACTGGAAGTAAAAACCTACATTTTACTATACAGTGTATCTGTGTGCTAGTTGTGTGTTATTCTTCACTACTCTCACTACGTCTCCCTGTGTGCGCTCATTCTCCTAACAGGGAACTACCTCAACAGGATGCATGCAAACAATGCAGCATCTTCACCTATTATGGCTTAGAATGCTTTTTATTAAATGCTACAATTATTTTGATCCAAAGCAAAATCCAAGATGCATGATAGACTCCATTTCTCAAAGAAAGTTTAACAAGGCACCTAACATATTCAGTAACATCAAATAGTTGAAAAGGAGTCCTTGAGCAGTGCAGACAAGTGTCAAAACAGCATATTCACAGAATATGAATACTCAAGTTACAAAGTGGGCAGCATTTGTAATAAGTCATTCATAAGTCACTGCAATAAGTCATTATGACTATTATTAAGTGTTGTACCTTATGATTCTTGACGAATGTATCTTTTCTTTTATGTATACTGAGAGCATTTGCACCAAGACAAATTCCTTGTGTGTCCAATCACAGCTGGCCAATAAAGAATTCTATTTTATTCTACAAGTAGAGGTCACCAAATAAGGGGCCCTCTATCTTGTGACAGTTGTCATAAAAAGCAGTATTTCCAAAGGGAGATAGACCATAGTTGGGCTTAATCGTGGCATTGTTAATTTGGCCAAAATTAGGAAATGTTGTTATCATTAACATAAGACCTCTCAACAAGACATCGGTCAACTTTTGGAATCTTAAATTCTCTTCAATAACTCTAAGCAGCACAATGGCCACATTCAGCTTTTTTGCCTATGTGGAATTTTAAATAGCTCCCCCTTTTTTCCCCATTATGTATGATTCTCAGAAACTGCCTTGACCAATCCCTGCAATTTTCTTGGCAAGATTTTTTAAAAAGTAGTTTGTCATTGCCTGGTTCCTCCAGCTGAGAATGAGCCCAAAGCTATGTGGATATGTGCCTAAGGGGAGACTAGAACTCAGTTTCCCAGTGTCTAGCCTTGTGCCTTAACTGGCTCTCAGTTCACCTCTTAGAAGTCTCCTATTCCTATCTAGAAAATCTCTTCCTCCCAAAAAATAATCAGACCAAAAAGTGCAGCCATAACTCTTTTAGTGATAGAGGTTTCATACTGGACGTTCCCCTGAAGGTTGAGGAGCTGAGTTGCGGCTTTTGACTCCTCAAAAGTTGCCAATCCCAGACCTATGGACATTCTGATACCCTCTGTCCCCTTCTCTATGTGTGTTGCTGTATGTACTTTTATATGTACTCTCATTTTGTACAAGAAAAATAGTAAAAAGTTGGTTGCTTCAACAATATATGCTGTAACAAGGACATATCTTCCGTAACGCATGATCTGATTAGTGAAAGGTATGTTATTATTAGATATGTAATCTGCAAGCTGAACACAGAGCTATTTTCATAATATCTAGAACTTCTTCAAAAGAATGATCCCAAAATTAAGCTTCCTTGAAGCATAAAAGAGAACAGCCTACAACAGCCCAGACAACTTTCAAAGCTTGGTTTTCTTTTCGAGAATTGGCTTGATAATATGGCCATTGTTATAGGCTCTGATTATCTTGAGCAGGAGTGTCAAACTTGGTTTCATTGAGGGCTGCATCAGGGCTGTGTTTGACCTTGGGGGCCAGGGTGGATGTGGCCAACTCAACCTCACTCATGTTAGGGGCGCCTGTGGTGGCCCAAGGGCGCTGCCAGTGAAAATAGGCTCCCGAGCTCTTCTTTCAGTTGCAATGGCTTCCTGAAACCCTTTGCCAGCAAAAATGGAGCTTGGGAGGGCCACCCATAGCCCTCCCGACGTCCGTTTTCACTGGCAGAGGTACTGCGGGCTGGTCCTTTGCTGTTTCCAGGGCAGCCCCACGGGCCAGATCTAAACATCCCGTGGTCCGGATCTGTGACCCCCCCCCCAGGCCTTGAGTTTGACACCCCTGGTCTTGAGGGTTGTTCTGTATTCAAAAACATTGATTTATTCATTTTGCTCCCTCTTTAGCATGTGCTTCACAAAAAAGCAATTATTTCTAAGGAGAGGAAAATCCAGTGTCCTTCCTTTTATAATCTTGATAGATATCCCCCAACCTGTTCAGAAAGCAGGACTACAGCCCCATAAAATCAATTGACTCACCTCTTCCAAAAGTACCCAGGTCTCCCCCTGCCTTGGCTGAGCTGCAGTCACTGAACTGTGATGCTAAGGATTCAAAATCTTCCTCCCCAGATTTAATCTTCTGGATGTAGCCTATGGAGAACAGGGAGTAAAAGAGTTAAGTATCAAGAGGTCTGCTATGAAAAGAGAATATTTCTAGTTACAAAGCTAGGATTACTTAGGATGTTACTGTTAATCCTACATCTAGATAATCGCAGGGGTTTCTTTTCATTTTTTAGGAAGGAAAGATCCACAAAATCATATTTTTTTTCTTCTACAAAAAAACAATATTTCCATATAGAAAGCTATGTATCATAAAACACATGATATGCCTAACATTGCTTATTCTCTAGAACAGGGGTCCCCAACCACCGGGCCGCGGACCGGTACCGGTCCGTGGATCACTTTGTACCAGGCCGCAAAGAAAAAAAAAGAAAAAAAATGGCGGCTTTCTTCGCCTTCGGTGAATGCTGCTGGGATCAGGGATCAAGGACACAAATGAAAGAAGGGGAGGGAGGAAGCAACCAAAGCCTGTCCTGCTCTCTGGCTCAGTGGCTTCTGTTTCCTCCCGCCTCGTTCCTCTCTCAGTCGCTCTCTCGCTCCTCCACCAGCCCAGGAAGAAACTGCTTCAAAGAAGCCGGCAGGGTGGCTTTTCCTGTCAGCGCAGCTCCTCCAAAGCGCCCGTTCACCCCCACCCCGCCGCCCGTGGTTCAATCCAGTGCTCCGTTCTGCCTGCCTGCCTGCCTTCGTTTCTGGTTGTTTGGGAGCAGCTTCGGCTGAGAATAATAACTATTCGCCTCTTTTTATCAGCCGAAGCTTCTCCGAAACAACCAGAAACGAAGGCAGGCAGGCAGAACGGAGCACTGGATTGAACCGCGCATGGGCGGCGGGGTGGGGGTGAACGGGTGCTTCGGAGGAGCTGCGGCGACAGGAAAAGCCACGCTGCCGGCTTCTTTGAAGCAGTTTCTTCCTGGGCTGGTGGAGGAGCGAGAGAGCGACTGAGAGAGGAACGAGGCAGACACCTGAGGGAGGGAGGAAGACACCTGAGGGATGGGGCTGAGGAAGGCAGGGCCGAGAGCCGTGGGCCGCTGCCGCCCAGCGCTCAGTTTTGAAGGCGCTCCTCAGCCCGGCGCAGTTCCTGAATCTGCAGCTGAAACCCTCCGTTTTAAATGTCCCAATAGAAGAGAATATCTGTCGCTCAGGGTTGCAATGAGGAGGCATTGGCGCTCCCTGAACTTGGTGGTTTGCTGGCAAATGTTTTATTACCCGACTAGGTAACAACATCAGATGTTACCTAGTCAGGTAATGAAACGTCTGCAAGCAAACCACCAAACTCGGACTCCCCCCCCTCTCCCTGGTCCTTGAAAAAGTGTTTCTGCTTGAAACTGGTCCCTGGTACAAAAAAGGTTGGGGACCACTGTTCTAGAATACTTTTTTTTTGATATGGGAATTCGAAAGGTTGGGGGAAGGGGAAGCATTATCTTATATTTGAAGTGGCTGAATCCGGATAAGTTTCACTGTGGATACCAATCTCCCTCCTAAACCATTCTCTTTCTGTTGTTATACTGTACATATATTATCCTAAACTGCCTACTAGTTATTTATTCTTAAAATACACTATCGAAAACCTACTTCTTCTTTTGTTGTTATTTTTGCTAAAAACAACCCTCTGTACTGCAGTTCACCTATTTCACCTTCATCCTATCTGGTTTGGCTTTGCAGGACAACTGTATTTTTTTAAAAAAAGATGAAAAGCATCATATGTGAAAGTTACCCATGCCTAATTGCTTTCCAGTAGTTTTCTATAAGCAGGAATTGTCTTCTTATACAGTAGTACTTGTAGCAAACAGTATTACCATTTATTGTGCAACATAAGACAGTCAAAATAAGTGAGCCCCCATTCACTAATTTTAGGGAGAAGTTACAATCAAGAGGAGCTTTCTCTCTTCCCAAATACAATTATTGTTAATGTGAAAGTGAATAATTTGATTGTCCCACTCCCCCACACCATCTTCAGTCCTTCACTTTTGCCTGTCTGGGGGACTGAACAGGGAGTCCTCAGTATAATTAAGTTGGCTCTCTATGCAATTTAAAACCTGGAAAATCTTACTTGCATAATAATAAATTGAGGGGGAGGGAATCTACCTGTTGTTTTGTGTTACAGCTAATTAGGTTTTATAAATATTAAATCTAAGTTCTTTCAGTTATGCTTTAAACTGTTCTCAACTTACCTTTATAGCAATGTAATTTGCCTTGATTTCATAAGAACTTTTTCTTTGATCATTCCCTTGCTTCACTCCCTGATGAACACTTATGTGTACTGGCATCTTGCCTCCCATATAAATAAAAGCAAATTGCTTTGCAGTTTAGGAAACATCTTTTCAAAAACCATAGGTTAATTGCAACGCAGCAATTATTCATTCTTTGTGTTTTTTAAGCCTCCATATTTGCCATACAGTATGTTCTTTTGGTTATTTAAAAATTGCTTATAGTTCCTATGGCCTTGTAAAACACATGCAACTGTGTTCCGTATCTGTATTCTGTTCAAAGTGTTTAAGAGTGTTTTATACTTTTATTTTCATGCGAAGTTTGCAAACTTGTTTAGGCTGTTGAGAGTCTGCAAGCAGCCAAGGGGTACTCAATGAGTCTTGAGGTTGCACAGGGACTTGAATCTAGATCTTGTGCATGCAAGTCTAATATGTAAGCCATTTCAGTTGTCACATTCTGATACATTTGGTATCCCCAGTGGTCACTAGCAGCATTTCTAAAAACACTCAAGATCCCAATGAAGAAATGTGTAACCTCTCCTTGCTAGTTATATCAGCACAACGGTGGTTGTTTGAAGCTAAAAGAAAATATAAATGGAGACTCAAGAGAGGCTCAACAGAAATGCCGATGTTTACTTTGTATGCATCACAATTAAGGAACAGAGTCGGTGCTCAGCTCAACACTACTTTACAACAATCTGCAGATGCTGCTGTTCTTTGATGAGTTACATTTGCTGGAAACTGGGCAATTCTCTTTCTGTCCTTCAGAAGTATTGGGAATACAACTTTCAGAATTCACAGCCCGTGTGACTTAATACGGTCTGGGTACACCTGGAGAGGCTGTTCTAATCTTATCTATTTATAACAACAAAAACCTGCTTACATGGCAGTCCAGCCAGGAAGAACTGTGTGATAGAGAGTCCAGTACTTCTTTAATGGCACTGCTTAAGCATTATTGTGTTACTTGCAAGACAATTGAGCAGATGTTACTTACAGATGTACACTGAACAAATTTATGGAAGTATACTGAAAACCAAGATCAAATGAACTATTTCCTACAAAGACTAGCTAAGCATTCAAGCAGGATTTTCCAACCGAGCACTCCAGAAATACATTTCTGATTTCTCTCCTGCAGTGAGACGTGTTTATGCAGATCAATAGCACCTGGATAGAAAGCAAATGGCACGTTGGCATTTGAATTGTCCAAGAAGTGCTGTTTTGGAAGGGATGGGAGGTAGTGGGTGACTATCAATTCACCTAAATAAAATGAGCTGCAACTTATCAAGCCCTCTAACTGCAGAAAATGAGATCTACTTCTGAAGATGTTGTATTTTTGGATGCACTCTTTTTTCCTATGAGTATTTATATAAATACAGATCACATATTTAGTGCTCCAACAAGTATACAAGATCCCGTATATGGCCACTGTCCCACCATGTTGGTCTCCGGACAATCTGGGGTAGGCCCATGGTTATCCCTGAACTCATGAGCCACCTCAGACTCCACTCCTAAAGAAGGCAGACTGAAGTTCCCCAAAATTGTAGATCTGGAGAATTACACTGCCAGCTCAGAAATTAAGGTAAGAAGCACAGGAGTTGCTGTACAGCAGGGAGGCTGGTAGAACAGCAGCAATCCCAACTGATTTCTAGAGGTCAACTTAATGAACAGGAGCTCACTGATCTGGCAACCTTGTAGTTCAGCAACTCTGAAGCCAGTAAGAAATTCCCAGATAACAATCATCCCACCCTCCACCCTGGGATCTTGGCTGATGCCACACCTGAAACCCAGCTGGGCATATCTCTGGAAGAGCAATGTCCCTTCTAGTCCGAGCCAGCTCTAAAGTGATACACGCCAGATGATCCATTCATTAATGGTTAAATCACTGGTGAGAGAAGCTTTATTAGACCGACCTAGCATTCAGAAGCGGGAGCCGAAAGCCAGGGCTTCTGAAGATCTACTGATAGGGTATCAGGGTCTGAAATTGAGAAGCTAGAATGTGGAACCCCTATAAACAATAGTCCTGCATCCCCCAGGAGTGGCCTGCTCCTTCTCTCCCACCATATCTCATCTTGCCTATCACTATCATAATATTTTGGCCCCAACAGCAGCCCCATGCCCATATTATCATTTCTTCAGGTTTTGGGGTTAATGAGTAACAGAATATAAATATCCAAGCCCCTTAGTTCCCAAGACAAGGAACCAGCTGTTATTCAGAATAGAACAGAACAACAGAGTTGGAAGGGACCTTGGAGATCTTCTAGTCCAATCCCTGGGAGGAGCAGCTAGGCACCCCGAGAGACTTCACCAACTGTCAAGAGTTTGTCAGGGCACCCTATAATCACCTCTCCCTCTACTATGACACACCTGCACACACTAGCATAAACAGGCACCTCTCCTCAGCAGCTACCACGGCAGTCAAAAGGGTCTCTTCCCTTATACAGTCAGTTCCTCTTCCAACTCTCATCACGAGGAGGAATTCACAGGCACTCACTCACACCAACATCCAGGACCAGCCCTCACTTGCTACTTCCACAGGCTAGTAGAGGCTTTCATCCCGTCCAACTCCCCCACCAAATTTACCTCTGGTTCTCACCCAGAGAAGTTTATGGAAATTTTTTATCTGTAATGGGAGGCTAAACATGTTCAAGAGGAATTAGGTTACTGATGATCAAGCCATCATACTACAAATTCCAATAGCTAGGGAGCAACAGTGGCTGAACTATTGTCTCCTCTTCTCTTCTATTTTGACATCTTGAACGCCTCTGATTGATCACACATGGTTTCTTAGCCTACTGGAACCCTGCTAGATCACGCAACCAGCCCAACCTTATTCATGAGAAGGAATTTTTTTTTTTAAATCATGTTCCTTAGCATCTTAAGTTTTAAGATTTGCAGTCTTTTCCTCTACTACTATCTTGAGAGCCAGCAAAAACCTCAATTGGAAGGACAGAAACTGAAAGCGTCCGTGGAAAAAAATCTTTTTTGGGAGGTCACTTTGCTGCTGCCTTGTTCTCTGACTAACTTGGCTGGAGTTCATCCATTAGAGAGATTACTTCCTCCCTCTTTGTCCCAGCTATAAAGAATATAGAAGACTCCTTTGCTTGTGATAATTAATTTCTCTGCTAGAGGTTTCAGCGGGGCTAATTTAGTAATATTCTAAGATCATTAATATCCATTTCTGAAATAACAGAACTACTGCGATGCCGAGAACATTGTCTTCCAACAACTTAGTTCTTGCTGCATGCAGGTTTGGGCTGGATACTCTCCCGTGGACTACTGCCAGGATTCAAATTGAACTTATCTAACATTAAACTATCCTCAGGCTATGTAACTCAAGGAAAAGGGAAATAAGTAATAATTTTGGGAAGAGGGAAGAATGTGACAAATTCATAATTCAGTACTAAACCACTTGATTTCATTTCTTTCCCTCTAACAAGAAACAAAAAAAAAATCAAAACAGATGCAGTAGAGAACAAAAGATGGCAATATTTGCAAGTCCAGGCCTGCTGTCTTTCAAATGTTCTAGCTCTGTAGAAAAGCTTTCAGATTTAATCTAGCTGCCTTATGAAAAACCTTCGTGATGCACATAGCTTTGCTTCTAAACATTTTGTACCTGTTTGACAAAACTAGCAATATAAATGGCTCAACACAAGCAGCAAAGTATCTGTTAAATGAAGGACAGTCCTCAGCTTGCTGTTACACACACAGTTGTGTGACTGTGACGGTCATTAAATGGGCCATGTGTGTGCCTCAGGGGATTGGGGAAATTCTGGAGGCCTTGGACTGCTCCTCACCAGACCTGAAGGCCTTAGCCAGCTACAAGGTCCACCACCTTATGCAAAACTGCTGCAGGCTGGGAGGTCTCAGGCAAGTTAACTCATAAATGAATCTGGACAATCACTTTAAACAATTTAACACACTCACAAAGCTTCTGTCAATTCCCTTACCTCACAATGGTATTAATAAACACAGTAATAGCAGAGTTAAAATCTACTAAACAAATACATGACAGGCAATGATGATATACCTGTCAAACTGATGGCTCCCAAAGGATCTATTTAAACAATTCTGAGCTATAATTATGTTCATTAGATATGATACCTCTCTTCACAGAAATCCAATGAAGCTCAGCTGTTTGATTGCGACTGAGATGGGCATTGATGCAATACATTTTGTGAGATTTTGTTGTTGTTTTTGTTTATAATTTTACTTGCTCATTTTTAGAAGATAATAACAGGCTGTTCTCACTAAATCAACAGTATCAATCTTTCTTTATCAAGTCAAAGTACACATCTTTTAAATAATTATATGAAAACTTCCACGACCTTTGCAGCAAATTGAGTATTTCAAGGGCAGATGGAGGTTTTAGCAGAAAATGGATTTCCTTCCCTCCTGACCATAGTGTTTCATATTTTGTAGAATTATAAAAAAGATAATAAAAGTGACAAATGCATACATTCCTAACCCTGCAGCCGAAAAGTTGGATGAAACAACCTTTAATCACATCTTTC
Source organism: Notechis scutatus (assembly GCF_049901735.1). Lineage (NCBI taxonomy): Eukaryota > Metazoa > Chordata > Lepidosauria > Squamata > Elapidae > Notechis > Notechis scutatus. The sequence goes on from NC_142010.1 coordinate 147,729,176, forward strand.
CTCCTGTCCTTAAGTGACATAGAAGATTGTTCTAACACAAAAATTATCAGATGGGATTGTCTCAGGGGCTTTCAATTGATACTTTAATACATTTTAAGCAACACTTGAATATAAGAACTACACCTGGAACTCATATAAAACAAGATTAAATTGTCTCTCTCTATAACCTTATCAGATGATGGAGGCCATTTATTGCTGCTGCAGAAACAACTTTTCATTTACCAGGTATTCTATCTGAAAAAGATAACATGCAGAAAAAAGCTGGTCTCAGAATTTCTACTTGAAAATGTAATTCTGGGACTTTGGTTTGCAGATAAAGGACTGTAGCTCCTGGAATAGTGACCTCATGTTAACATGTTTGCTCAATTTCAAGAAAATGTTGACAAAAATGTCCACTTCGTACTGTTTTTATACTCACAAAATTCAAGAAAATTCAAATTCTGTAGCAACTCTACATTAAAGTCAAAGTCCTTCAATTTAGGGATGTTATGAGTCCAGGCATAGATTAGAAGTTCTCTGCATAAGAAAGTGGGGGAGGGGGTTTATAAATAACTGGTTATCTTTTGATAGTTTTCCAGTTCCTTTAGTGATTCCTGGAGTACAGAATCCAAAGAGCCATCCTTCTTCCCCTAGCAAAAGAAGTGGGGGAGGAAAAGTGTCAGTTGTATTAGGTAGACAAGTCCATGAAATCAACTCCATGGGATGTCTACAACTATTTTTATTGAGATAATATTTATATAACCAATTAATATAGTTGCCCATCTCACAAACAAGTGCCTTGGGGCTGCCCAGAGATTAGCTATAATTACAGAAACTTACAGTCTGATTGTATTGTTCCTCTTCCCCCGTGTAGTAGTTCAGTGAATTAGGGAGATGTCTACCTGCACCAAATGGCAGCTGAAAAGCTATTTGTCCATTCTTATTTTGAATAATTTTTACCATGGAAGTGCCAGCTAACAAATCACTTTTAGTCCATTTACCTTTTCCCATGGAAGTCGGATCACTATTGCATGGAATAATGTGGGGAAGCGCCAAGAGAAGTGGTAACAGAAATGCTTTCTGAATGTTCTTTCTCTACCATTGGTTAATATGTTTGTGTGTGTGTGTGTGTGTGTGTGACTTGAGAAAGACAAAGAATATTTGTCATCTTCACTGTAGTCTGGTCTGTGCTTAAAGTTTTTGCCAAGATGAATGGTAATAACTGGCTAGTTCAATCTTCCTGGACATGGTGTGCCTCTGATAGGTTGAGATAAAGTATAACTAGAAGTTAGGAATCTTCTTTATTCTGCCTCATTGTTGAGATAGGATAATAATTGAAAATACAAGTGGCATCCCATGGAAGATTTTTATTCCTGCAGTAGTGCTAGCAATGCCAGTACCAACAAGGACGTATCAAGCTCTATTGACCGAGAGTTGGTTTTATATGAGTGCTGTAATCCTATCAGACAGTTGAAGCATCTCTTTAGAGGCATACTTTTGAAAGTCAGATATTTGCCAATAAACTGTGACATGCAATTGGGAAGAGAAAGGATTCCAAGGGCTTTAACCAATGAGAGAGGGGCTGACTACTACATATAAGCCATGAGTTCCACCCCTATCCTGCCTGTTTAGGGGCTCATGAAATGTAACTGATTTTAAAACCCTGCCTTGATATTTTTCACAGAGGCTCTTGGACTCAGAATTACCAGAATTTGGGGGAAAGGAAAGTATGATATAAAGGTATAATCATTTAAGAATAGAGCAAGCAAAGTATTTCACTGGGGCTTGACAAATAATAATAATGGGGGGGGGGGAAACACCCAACCAACGGAAGCAAAATTTTATTAGGTATGTGTTATGTATGTATTCTCCATTACCAGTATGAAATGATACTGTTCAGGAGAAAGTTTTATCACCTCATCTTGTATATGGATGTAATAGGTCTATTATAGGTTTTAGTAACCAGATTTTGTTAGAAAGTAGAATAGAACAGAATGGAATATTGGAATGGAACAGAACAGGAATAGGAATGGTTAGGGAGAGGGAGAGGAATAGGAAGAGGGATAGGGAGATGAAGAATAGGGACAGGACAAGAACTGAACAGAACAGTGGAATGGAATAGAATGGAATAGAAGAGTAGAGTAGAGTGTAGAGTAGATTAGAATGGAACAGAACAGAATAGAGGAATGGGATGGGATGGGATGGGATGGGTCATAACCCCCTCGAAGCCTGAGTCAGCAGAGGAGATAAGCCGGAGTTGAGGCCAACAGTGGTTGAGGGGGAAGCCTCATTGGCTTCGGAGGAATGCGGTAGAGTGCGCCGTCAGACCTCGAGGAACCGGAAGGGCCACAGCTTTGTAGGCCTGCTCAATGCAAGATCTGACCCACCTGCTAATAGTAGGAGAAGAGTCCTTGTGCCCCAAGTGAGAAGGGAAAAGGAAACAAAATGGCTTCAGACTTCCTGAAGGAGGAAGTGCGCTTAATGTATATTGTAAGAGCCCTACCTATGTCTAGCGAGTGCCACTGCTGCTCAAAGTCATGGTGCGGGAGGGGGCAGAAGCCAGGCAACATAATGTACTGGGACCTGTGAAACAGGTGTTAACCCTTGGAATAAATGAGGGGTCCATACTGAGGACAACCTTATCATCGTGAAAGGAACAAAGGTCCTGTCTGATGGAAAGAGCAGCGAGCTCGGATACCCACCTGGCTGAAGTGATGGAAACAGGGAACACTACCCTCAGAGTCAAGAAACAGAGAGACAATGTTCTAAGGGGTTCAAAATGGGGCTTTGTAAGGGCATAAAGGACCACATGAAGATCCCAGGAAGGATACCTGTGAACCACCAGAGGGTGCAGGTTGGAAGCCCCTTTCGAAAACCTCCTGACTGGAGGGTGATGGGATAAAGAAGGAAGCGAACCCCATGAAAGAACCGAGGAGAGGGCCTCAACCTGCCTGCGTAAAGGTGTTGGGGGCCAAACCTTTCTCCAGATCATGCTGAAGGAATCTAAGAACCTCTGCCAACTGGGCTAAAGCGGGAGAGAGAGAGACCCTCCCTAAGGCGCCATCGGGAAGGGCCTTCCAGGTGGCATCATAGATGCGCCTTGTGGGAGGTTTGCGAGATGCCAGGATAGTGATGATGACCCTTTCAGGAAGATCAGCCACCTCTAGCCGCTGCCGCTTAAGTGCCACATGGTCAGCTTGAGCCACTGGGGCTCCGTGTGGAGCAGAATCCCCTGATGAAGAGAGATTAGATGGGCTGGGATCCTCCAAGGAGAAGCCACTGACAGGTTGACCAGGTCCGCAAACCAGGGCGTCCTTGGCCAATAGGGTGCCAGGAGGAGGAGCTCCGCTCGTTCCTGCAACATCTTCTAAATTACCGCCGGAATGATGGGAGAGGGGGAAAGGCATAGAGGAGACTTTTGGGCCATCTGCACCGAAGGGCATTGGTCCCCTCTGCTTCCTGGCAAGGAAACCTGGTGAAGAATCTGGTGACCTGGGCAATTTGAGGAGTGGAGAAGATCCACCTCCGGCGTTCCGAATCTGAGGGAAAGGTCCCTGAATAGAGAAGGAGGAATAGACCATTCTGCCTGGTCGACTAGGCTCCTGCTGAGCCAGTCGGCCTGGGAGTTGTTGATCCCGGAGAAGTGGTCTGCCAAGATCAACAACAGGTGTTGCGCTGCCCATAACCCAACCATAGAGCCTCTCCCATGAGGGCTCTAGACCTCGTCCCCCCTCCCCGCCAGTTGACATGAGCCATGGCGGCCATGTTGTCCATAAGGACTAGAACATGAGAGCCGGTCACTGAGTGCCTGAAATGCTTGAGAGCTAGAAAATGGATCAAGGTCCTGAGCTATCTGGCCCTGCATATGGGAACCCCAACCCAGGAGGCTGGCATTGGTGGTTATCACTAGCCTGTCTGGGACCCTGAAAAGGAATCCCTTCCAGATTAACGGGGAACACCACCAATTGAGAGATCTCCGGATCTGTGGCGGGAGCGGGACCTTGATGGATGAATGGCTGGTTCCTGCTCGTTGGTAGGGAAGCAGGAACCATTAGAGTGGACAGGAGTGGAAAAATCCGTGGCTCTGGAGATATGACAAGGTAATTTGCAGATCCCGATGGGCTGCATGGATGAAGGAGGACAGAATCAAAATGTTGTCCAAGTAGCATTGGATCCTCACTGGAAGAGAAAGCAGAGATGCCATCAATGCTGCCAGAACCTTCGTGAAGACCCTTGAAGCCGATGAGAGGCCGAAGGGAAGTGCTCGATACTGCTAATGGGTATTCTGGTAACAGACACGGAAAAACTGGCGATGATGAGGCCCAATGGGGATGTGGAGGTAAGCCTCCATGAGATCAGTGGAAGAGAGGAGATCGCCCTCCCGAACACTCTCTAAAATAGAATGCAGAGTCTGCATTTTAAATAGCCTGTATTTTACAAATTGGTTGAGAAATTTTAGATCCAGGATGGTTCGCTATGCCGCCCTGAGGCTTTGGGAACAATGAAAGGCGAGAATAAAGCCCACGTCCCCATTGAGAGGGGGGAACAGGTTTGAATAGCTCGGATTTCAAGGAGGAGTTGAATGGCCTGATTCATGAGATCTTGCCTTGAAATGTCCCGAGAGACAGGACAGATCTTTTTTTTTTTTTAGGGGGGTGCATTAGGAAGTCCAATTGTAATCCTGACCTAATAGTGCTGAGCATGCAGGCATCCGCCGTTGACTCCTCCCATTTGGAGGCAAAGAAGGCTAGGCGACCTCCGATGGGTGGGGAGAACGAGGGATTACTTAGAGTGACAGCAGGAACGACCCCCACCCTCCCGAAAGGGCTGTTTACCAGTATAAGGAGCTGGGCGATAGTCGGCTCTCTTCCCAGAGGAAGAGAGAATTTTATGTTTATCTCTGGTTTCGATGAGATAAGGTTCCAGAGCATCTTGCCCAAAAAACTCCCCTGCTTATCTTCAATCCTTCTCTCTTCGGCCAACATGGCCTGGCCACCCCCCCCAAAAACCACCTGAAACCAGCTTCCATTTACGGCGTGACTCCGCCTGCCAATTTCTGAGCCATAACAGTCTTCTTGTTGCTACTGAAGATGCCATGGCCCTAGATGCAAATTTGGCGGAATTGAGAGTGGCATCTGCAGTGAATTCTGCCGCTGCGATAATCTTATTAAGGCCTTGGTGAGACCAAAGGTCAGATGTAGGCAATCTAATCTGGAGTTGGTGCAGCCACCGTATGGATGCCCACGTGAGAGTGCCAGAAAATGGGAACAAGGCCAGAACCGGAATGTCAACAGAAGGCACTGCCAGGGAATTGTCCAGGGCTGCACTGACGTTGTAGAAACGCTTATCCAGAGAAGATGGGCGAGGACCTGCCGAAGGGGAAGCGCACTGTTCCTTGACCATGTCCAGGAACAAAGTAGGAGAAGACAAAACCCCTGCCTGCACTACAGGCTTGGAGAAGAATGAGTCCCCTGGCTAGAGAGAATTCCTTGTGGCTCGGGAGCCACTTCCTCTGGCGACAGCTTAGCAGTGACCAAGGCCATGCTGAGTAATGGCCTGAAGAGAGAAGGATTGAAGACTAATGCAGAGGATGTCTGCTTTGGGCAAGAGTCCTCTTCCTCTGAAAGATTTTGGTCAAAGGTCTCGCCCTCTTCACGTTCTGAACGAGAGGAGTAACTGTGTTCAGATGGTGAAGCCCTTCCCTCCTCATCAACCTCCTCCCATTCTGGTAGAGAAGAATGGACCCTGAGGTCCTGGGGCCTGTGTAAATCAGGGTGATGAGGCAACTTATAGATTGAGAAGGGAGAAAGGCCTGAACCCTTTCCGGAGGTCGAAGGATTTGTTTGAAGCCTTCAGCCAATCCCTGCCTAATGGCCAAAGAGACAACATCTTGGATATCCCCTGGTCTATGCTCAAAGGTAGGGGCAGAAGGCCGAAGGCCCGCTGCTGAGGGAGTGAAGGTGGCTTCAGGCCTAGATTGAGAAGAGGTTCGAGGCCTGGAGGGAGGGGAAGGAGTATAGGGCCCAGAAGCCTGTTGGAAATAAGGCCCAGATCTGCTTAGATCCTGAAGATCATTGTACTGCAAAAGCCTCAGGAGACAGGCTCATAGATAACTTCTCCTGCCCTGGGAGGGCTTGGCTGGGGCCCATAGGTATGACCTGAAACATGTTGTAGTTGCACTCCCTTCTGTTGAATAGTTCTGTTGAACTGCCTCTCTAGGACTGCATGTCTGCGCTTTTCTGCCCTCAACTCAGCCTGAGTTGCCTTCTTAGGGGCTAGAGCCTTAGCTCTGATTTTAGCAGCCACCGCCCTCTGGACTGATTGGGTGCGTTGCCTACAACTTTTTCTCTTATTGGCTTAAGAGACTGTTCCACTGGGGGGGGTGGGGGACTCTGACCCTTATCTTGCTCCATTTGAAGAATAAAGGCTCTTACGCTGGAAAGAAACTGTTTGTAAATTTTTTGTATTAAGCCCCTTAGGGTATAAATTGGCCCCCGGGCTTACAAAATGGCTGCTCACCTCGTGGTGGAAGGCTTCAATCCAAGATGGCCGCTGACTATGGGAAACAGGCTCCGAGATCAAAGAATTTCTCCTTAGGCTATAAAGAGCCCCGAGTGAAGTCAGCAAAGGAAAGGGCAGCCTCTGGCCACACGATCAGCTGGCTGACGCTGGTATTGGTTTGCCAATCGCTTTTTACAACCGCTCAAACCGCAGGCGTGGGGGAGGTCTACAGACGCTGCCCAACTTGCCTGCACAGAGCTCTGTAAGCTGCTCCCAACGTGCAGGAGAGAGAGAGAGAGAGAGAGAGAGCCCTGCTCTCCTGGAAGAGCAGCTGCCCAGATCCCTGGGAGCTGCTTGAAGCGAGGAAAAAAGTACTGAAGATCGCTGGTGATTGCTATCTAACAGAACGCTTTCAGAGACACAGCTACTGACTGAAAGGAGCTGAGTCAAAAGCTGGGGTCTCTCCCGAGGGCTGGCTTTTATATCTTAGTACAGACTCAGCTATGACGTCATAGGAAGGAGTTAACCCTTCCTGGGTTCTCGATGCAGCATGGAGGAGAATAGGAATAGAACAGAACACTTTTTATTGGCCAAGTGTGACACAAGGAATTTTTCTCCGATGCATAAACTCTCAGTGTACATACAAGCAACAAGTTATTTGCATCAGTTTTTCTCTTGCTCTCCCTCCCTCCCTCTCTGTTTAGAAACATAACTAGAAACAAACGTAAATATAACTAGTGCAAATCGCTTCATGCTTCTGACCAAAGCTTTTGGTCATCCTACTGTATTTATTTTGCATATGTAAGTCATCATACTTTATATAGGACACAATATACTGTGGTAGTTGTAAATTCTGGGCAAAGATTGATGAGGTATAGGTCAGATGAATAAATGGATAGTTTTGGCAATAAGCCAAGCAATGGAAGCCTTTCATAGATCTTCCCAATTTCAAAATGTATTTTGCTATTCTAAGGCCTAGACCTAACAACATAATGGAATATGAGATTCCCAGGAATCAGCTCTCATAGCAGAATCAGCATGGTATTGGGCATATACAATTTGTAGAATTTGAAAGCCTCCCACAGAAACATACAAAACTGAAAACAAAAGGGGTGAAGCAGGGGGACCCTTCTACCACCTGGTATCACCCTATAGCAGTGATGGCAAACCTTTTCAGCACTGAATGCCCAAACTGGAACGTGTGTGCACTGGAAAACCGAAGACCAGCTGGTTGGTATGGATGCCTGTTTTGGGAGCGTTTGTGGGACTGTTTTCAGGCCTTTTGGGGCTGTTTTCTGGGCTATTTTGGGGGCATTTTTGGTGTGAAAAATGGCGTGAAAACAGCCCAAAACCAGCCTGAAAATGGTCCAGCAATGCCCCCAAAATGGCCTGGTTTTGGCCATTTTCAGGCCATTATTGAGCCATTTTCAGGCTGTTTTTTGGACCAAAAATGGCCTGAACCCCCCCCAAAAAAAAAAAAACAGCCTGAAAATGCCCAGAAAATGGCCTGAAAAACAGCCTTTTGGGGCCATTTTCCGGCACTCCAGCACCCGCAAAGACCATCTGGCCGGCGCCAGACACCCGAAGAGCAGCTGGCAACGGCACGTGTGCCCACTGGATGGCTCTGCGTGCCACAGGTTCGCCATCACAGCCCTACACTTATTAGGCTCCACAAAAATATTAAAGGACAGAATTGCATGAAGTGCCAGGTGCAGAAAGGAGGATTATAGACATTATGTTCTCACATTCCTTTGCTTTTACTTGCCATTAATTAGTTCCAGGGCCTCCTCCTTGCTTCGTGTGATTTTATCTTCCCTCCATGATGCGGGTCTCCTGGATTGATTGTGTTTCACCAAGAGATGTGAGCATCGCACTTTTGTTGGCTCCCCTTGACCATTCTTGCTGTTGCCAGTGGGGCGTTCCCATTGGCTGGCATTTGTGATATGATTGAAATAATAAACCCGCCCTGCAAAATAAAATAGAATGATGTTAGTTCTAAGGCAAAGCAGATCATTAAGAGCTTTGTTCTTTCTTAAAATAAATTTCCCATGATCTTCCCTTCCCGTCGTGATATTTTGGTTTTAACTTCTTTCCAGCATTTAATCCACCCTCATTCTCTTCCACATCAGCAGGTTGATGTATTACTTCTCAAATTTGTGCCAAGTGATCCAAGATACCCTCCCCAACTAGTATCAAGTACAGCCCCAGTACTATGTTATTTGTGATTTTACTGAATGTGTAAAATTTCACTAAACTATGTGAAAGAACAACATATCCCAGGTAAGTTTTAATAAACTGTTTTTGGTGATATCAAAATGAATTTTTTGTGGAAAAGAAAAAAGGAGAAATGTTCAATGTAAAAAAGCATTAGATACCACATTGATTTTCCAACAGAATGCATGGGCAATGGATATAAGGAAAGAGCATGTAGAAGCTGCTTGGAACATAATGTAAAGATTTACATCACAGAATGTCACAAATGTATATACATTAATGATAGGAAAATAGATGGCTCATAAAATGTAGTAAAAATTTATATAAGGGGATTATTGCTGCAAAAAATTGTACAAGAGAAAGACACTTATAGAGAACACAATTAAAAAGAGCAGGGAATAGCTAAGAGGAAAAGAAAATGCAGAGTGATTTTGATGGGAAAAAATGGGTTTCAGAAGAGGGCTAAACAAGGAGCTTCTAGCAGAGTTAATGTAATTAAAATTGACAAAATGAATTGGAATTAAACTGGCACAAGGCAATGCTAGGAGTATTTTGGAGATTTGTGGAATGACAGGAATAAGCTGAATAATGCAACTGGAATGAATATTTAAAAATGCAGGAAAAAAATTAACTGAATTAGGAATCTTATGGGACAGATAAATAACCTGTTGAAAAGTCCAACTGAAGCAAATGCTATTCATATAAATTCTAAAGAAAACTAATAATGAAAAGTTATACATGCTATGAGAATGTTAAAAATGATAAAGATTGCAGATGTTGAGAGCAAAAATTTTAAAATAAGAATGTGTGGATTACTTATAGAGTGGCTATGGAAACAGCAAGCAAAAGGAAGCAAAGGTGAATGCAAAAACAACAGGGAGATTAAATGTGCTTAGGAAGATGTTCAGCCAAATTCTGATAGGAAGGTTATGAAAGGTGATACTGAGCAAAATTTGTGAAGTAAACATTTATATTAGGCAGAAGGTATGTGTTTTCCTTTTCACCATGTCATGAAAAATGAATATGAGAAATAAAAGATTCTTGTATGTTTGTTGATTAAGAGAAAGTGCCTGACAGAAAGCTTAAATGATGTTTTGTGTGAATATACTATTAAACATTGGTCACTAAAGACAGTGAAAGATGGATAGAAAACATGCATAATAAATGGAATGTTTAACCAGCAGTTCAATGCCAAACATATACATACCAAATGTATGATGTTCCTTTGACTGCTTTAATGTATTTAGAGTACATCTTGAAGAGACCAAAAAAAGTGTTACTTTTGCTGCCCTCTTGTGGTGCCTGGAAGCTGTGGGGGGCCTGGTTGTAGTACATACAACAGGCTTCAGCAGAACTCTGATAAACCGAACTGCTTTAAGTACATGGAGTTTAAGGATCCAGGAGCTTAACATCTTTAGTTCTGGATGGGATTGCACTTCCTGAGACAGATCCTCTGCACAATTTGGGGATCCTCATAGATTCATGATTCCTGCTCAAAGAGCAGGTGGACATTGTGGCTAAGAGAGTGCTTTTGTACAACTTTGAATTGTGCACCCTTTCCTAGATTGAGAAACCTTATGCTTAGTAACTCACCCCCTGGTCATTTTGTGCTTAGACTACTCCAGTGCACCCTACCTGGGGCTATCCTTGAAGAGCATTTGGAAGTCAGCCGCATGAACAATCTTAGGGTGACCCATGCTATACCATGGTTGCACAAACTGCACTGGTTGTTGGCTTGCTTCCCGATCCAATTCAAAGTGTTGGTTATCACATTTAAAGCACTTTATGGAATGAGTCTAGGAACCATCTCAGCCCAATGGGATTGGCTTGCCCCACTTGCTCTGGCAGATGGGACATGCTCTGATCCTGCCAGCCAAGGAATTGCAGCTGGGGGGGGGGGTGTTTCCCAGGAGAAAAGTCTTTTCTACCTTGGTTCCTGATACCCCCATCCTCTTGGCCTTACGAAAGAGACTAAAAACCTAGATTTGCCAACTGGCTTGGGACTGAATGAGGGCATCCCATTTTGGAAGTGACTAATAGAAGATCTCACCTCAACCCCATGCATGCACTGGTTCTTTTTATCCATTTCAATTTTAATTGTAATATTTTAGCTTTTAACATTTGCTGTTTTAATTTTTTAATTCTCTTATTGTTTTTTTTAAATGACCTGATAAGTTGGTCAGAGACGCTTGAGCAGGACACAAATTTAATGAACAAAAATAAATTATTGTGGTGGTATTAGTAGATATGTTGATCAGGAACATGAATATACACGTATCTTGTATGCAGATGATGCTAAACTTCCGGCTAAGAACCTAAATGGTTTACAGTAAATGTTAGGCTGTATGGCATAATGAGAAGCATACAAAAATGAAAATAATGTAATGAAGGTCAAGGTTGTTGTGTTGGACAGGAAAAATGGAGTTAACAATGGCAAAATATACATGAAGGGAAAAAGCAGATTAAATAAATGAATTTATATATGCTTATTTGAATGGTAACTAAAATTGGAGAAATGGATGAAGACAATCTAAAATACAAGCAGGCTGGGTACAAAAGTACAGAGTAGTGTGTTGCCTAGTGTAAGTGAATACTGAAAGAAGCATAAATGGCTGTACATAAAGAATATGTTTCTGCACATTTTTACAAAGAAATGAGAATTCAGTATGAAAAGCATAAAATGCAGATGGGAATGGCCTACTGAAGAAGCTTGAGCAGTAAAGCAAGAACACATGATTATAGATTATAGACTGAATACAAAAAGGTGAGCAAAAAAGAAGTACATTGAGATAACTTGAGTCATATTGAAAGAATTAATGAGGAAAAAATACTGGAAGATTGAATTAGTCAAGAGAAAAGGAAGTCCCAAAAGTTGCAATTGGGTAGAGTACATTAAATCCTGAAAAAGATAAGAGGTTAAAAGATCAAAATGCAATGTACAGAGCACATAAGTAGTACAGTGGAAGCAAGGATGCTTTGCAAGACTAGAATGGTACGAAAAAGAAGAGTAAATGGTATTAAGTTGTTTTACTACATTTTCTTTTTTTGTACTGCATTTATCTTTATTTTCTTATTTGTTCCATTTCTATAGCTTAATATCTTAGGCTTACTATTTTGTACTCACTGTATAATATTGCTTATCATAAAAAAGAATAATATTATAGGTATGTTTCACTGGAAAATCATTACCCCTCAAAGATATGATTTGTAAGCAACAACAATCAAATTTCTATCATTTTGGTAAGCTCAGTTGCTGGAAGAGAAATAGCTATACGAATAATTTTTCCATACAATATACACATCACACACATAATATGCAATTTTACATGATTCATTTTGGCGCCAAAAGATTCAACAAGATTATAGGCAATGTTAAACTTTGCAATTACACCTCCTGAGTCACTAATAGGATAAGAAGAAAATGGTTTTTCTCTGTAAGACATCTTCTTTAAAGAAATTGGGCCAAACTGTCAGGCTGGATAAATCTTAATAACCTAATATTCTTTTTCTCATATTTCTCATACTTTAATCACTGTAATTTACACCATTTGCAGAAAATACTAAAATTGTTTTTCAATTTTATTAAATGACCTGAAAAACAGTCTGGTTTAGAATGAAATTTTAAAAATAAGCATATTGTATTTAAAATCTCTTCACTTCAATCTACCTGTCAAAAATAGATAAATCTAGGTGATTCTTTTAAATACAGAAAGAAAAATTCAGACGAACAATTGATTTTCAGCCATTATGATTTTATACTATTTTCTAACATGTGAAAAAGTTTAACCCACTTTTCAACTACTTTGCTCATAAAATATAGAAGAAAAGCTAATAATAGCTAACTCTCCCATCCCGACTCTGGGGCAAAGGAACAAACTTATTAAGCTGAAGAAGACTGTTAAGCAGTGAGAATGCAGATCAGATTATAATATGATCATAGCTCATCTTCCAGAAAGTACTGTTAGGAAATAACTATTTTGGGTCTGGATTATATTTTAAGCCTTAAATTCATTCCAAGATCAAAAACATTAACAGAAATGAGGCTTGGCTGCATAACACTGCAAAATCTGTTACTTGCTTTTTAAAAACACTGTAGTCAACTCAATAGTTCTCAACTTACAACCATAATTGGGACCAGAATCAGTCCCCAAACAAAGTGGCCATGAAGTGAGTTGTCATATGACCAGATCCAATTTTACAACCATTTTTTACCAGAATCATTAAACAAATCAGCATGGTTGTTAAGTGAATTACATAGCCTTTAAGTGAGTTGTGTGGTTGCTAAGTGAATTTGGCTTCCCCAATTGACTTTGTTAGAAGCTTGCTGGGAAGGTCAGAAATCACAATTAAGTAACAGCAAGCCAACACTACTCTCATAAATGTAAGCCAGTTGCCAAGCACTCAAATTGTGGTTAAATGATCATTGTGTGTGTGTGTGTGTGTGTGTGTGTGTGAGAGAGAGAGAGAGAGAGAGAGAGAGAGAGAGAGAGAGAGAGAGAGATTTGTAATTTCAAAGACATGTAAAGTTTTCCAAGGCCAATGTAACTTTCAACCATTGTTAAATGAAGTTGTAAGTTGAGGACTACTTCTACAGAACTTTACAGAACAAAATTTCTTAGTCCAACTGAGACTGAGAAAACGTCTAATGTAAAATTTTCCCATGTAGTGCCCTGACATTTGAACCTGGTTGTAAAAATTCATTTCAATTTTTTTTAAAAATAAAATAACATGCAAATAGCACGTCCTTCTTTTCTAACGTATTTGAAAACTTCAGTATAGATGCTACATACATAGAGGGCTTCCTACAAACACCAATGAAACTGATTGAAGTTATAGTTTATGTCTTTCCTAATCTGAGGCCTATTGCCTTCTTTTTGAGGATCTCATCAATTTCATTCAACTACAGCCTTCCCTGTTCATACAATCTATTCATGTACTTGCTCATTTTCTTTATATAACTAAATCTTCTTGGTATAAATATTTCTATTATCATTCACTTTTGCATTCAGTCCACTCTCACACCTGATTCTAAGTTTTACTTTCAAATTTACAATGTGTCATAAACTGATGCGCATTTTGATGTCAGGCACCTTTAAAATTTTGTGAACTAGTAAATGTTTGTGAATTTATACGCAAAACTGTATTAAATCTTAACCCTTATTTTTTAAAAAATAGAAGTGTTTTTATTTGCAGCGCAGGTTATGGTAATAACAGTCATTTGCTAACAACATATGAAAGATGGGAGGCAGATGTATAGAGTTAGATGCTGTGACCAACATCAACTCTCTTAACTCTAACACAAGCAAAAGTAATTAAATAAGCAATGGAAGCAAAAAAAAAAAAGGATGTGGTTTACAGCCTGAACCTAGTCTAACTGCAGGAAGGGATAAAGTTAACAGCGAGGATTCACTCAACAATTACCATGAAAAATATAGTAACAGCGAAGTGCAATATTTTGATTACTTGGTTAAAATTTCTTCCTAATGTAAATGGAGAGCACAAACTTAAATCTGTTTAAACAAATCAACAAAGCAAAAGTATTTTTGGATATGTAAATTTTTTTAGAGCAAGGCAATGTTATCTACGATACATTTGCCGGATGCACATTTTTGCACTGTCAATCTGCCTGAAAAAGAAGACAAGTTTACAGAAAGACAACATTATAATTTATACATCTGAAATTCCTTATTTCACATAATTTTGAAAAAGCAGTACCCTTACTTACAGGCAGGGGCAATCTTTTATAATGTGCATTAAAAATAAAACTCTGAACATATCTTAATTCCTCACGCCATTCAATTATCTATTGCCAGTGGTGACAAAGAACCTGTATCTGCTATTTTAATGATCAATACCATCTCCAAGTCTCCACTTAAAATCATAGAATGATGGAGCACACATATAATGTGGAATGAACCACATTTTGCTACAATTTTTTTATCATATCTCTCTAAAAGAATCTTACAGATTCTAAGTCAAATCCCAGGATCACTCTAGTTTTAACTAAGTTCCAAGAATCTTGACTTTATCATAAAATCACAAGATAAATACTGATAGATCCCAAAAGTTATGGGGAAAATTGTGATCTGACACAATTTTGCACCATTTTTATTTCTTTAGGCATCACTATTTTCCAACTGTTAATCCAAAAAAAACCAACAAAAACAAAATGAACTTAAATACAGAATCCATCCTGAATAATGGGAGTCAATTTTCTTTTCCCTTAAACCTTAAGAACAACATCTGAAACAACTTCTCAATTATTTTGCCTTGTTTTAATGCACAATTTTATCCTTATATCTATCTATACATTATATTTTTTGAAGGCAGCACTGCACACCCATGATTTTCAGAAGTTGCTGTGAGCTCCAACAAGGTATTGATGAATGTTATCCGCCTTGTTTTCTTCCCATACTGATAATTATTTTAAAAAATCTAATATATGAAGAAATTAATATTTTGGGCAAGTTCTTATAGCAATAGCACTTAGACTTATATAGTGCTTTACAGCCCTCTCTAAGCGGTTTAGAGTCAGCATATTGCCCCCAACAATTTGGGTCCTCATTTTACCCACCTCGGAAGGATGGAAGGCTGAGTCAACCTGGAGCCTGGTGGGATTAGAACTACCAAATTGTAGGCAGCTAGCTGCAGCAGAAGTAGCTTGCAGTACTGCACTCTAACCACTGTGCTACAATTATATTATTATTATTATTATTATTATTATTATTATTATTATTATTATTATTATTATTATTATTATTATTATTAATTATTATATTATTATTATTAATTATTCTACCTCATGTACATCTTTAGGGACATTTATAAGAGAACTTCATTGTGGAAGCTGAAGGAAGTCCAAAGACAACAAATCAAAATATACAAACGGGTCTGCATAGTTCTGGCAAAGATATGGAACTCAAGAAAACAAAAGCTAAACTATTAATGCTACAAACCTAAGAACAAGACTCAGTGTGCATTATTTACCTTTTAAAAATATTTTTAAAAGCTAAAAACAGTGTCAAAAATTTATCAGCAATATCAAACTGAATAATCAAAAATACAGCTGAGCTTGTGACTGGTATTTGATTACAGTATGGCTTACTTTATCTAATGCAAAGACTGATTAATGCAAACTGTAGGACAGAAGATCTTGTAGGACCCTAATAACAAGGAGATATTGTAACAATCTGAAAATCTAAGTTACATAATTGAAGCTTAGTCTTTGCTATCCTGAGAGTCTCAAAGTGTGAGTAAGATAGCCTTATCTGGATACCATGGTAGTACAGTGATTAGAATGCAATACTAGGGATCAATCCTGACAGAGCTCAAGGTTGACTCAGCCTTCCAAGGTCTGTAAAATGAGGACCCAGATTGTTTGGGGCAGTATTCTGACATTGTAAACCGCTCAGAGACCGTCATAAAGTACTGTGCTGAAAAGCACCGTGAGGCAGATGTAGGTCCAAGTGCCATTGCTATTGCTAGGAAGGTGTCAAGATGCTGGGAGGGAAAAGAAGTTAAACCGTATTTCAGATGTTATGGAATCAGATTGCTGCTAAAAACAAAAAGCCTCAATCAGTTCCACCTGATTTCTTAGGAAAATACAATAGCATAATTGCATATATGACAATCAAAAAAAAAAAAGGAAGTTTGGTTCGCATTGGTTTGCAGACTGCAGGCAGTTTGCACAGCATGTCAAGTTTTATGTTCTAAACTAGGTTTGGATGTGTGAAGAGCTTTAAGGTCACTTTAATCCCCTTCCAAAACTGGAAAAGGGAAGCTTTTAAAAAAATTCTATGCATTCTGCAGGTCACAGAAGGGATATCACGTTTTCCAATCCCGACTTATACAATATGTATGTGTTCATAAACAGTGCCAGAAATATTCTGACCCAAACAGGAAAACTTGGTATATGTTTGAATATATGAACATATATATGAATATATGAGAAACCTTGCAAAATAGAAAGTGTTCCTGGGATATGATTATATTCATGTAGGACACAGAAAGGACACAGGATGTAGCACAGCTGTATATGTATGCTTCACAAATGTACAGAGCCCAAACCTAAAAGCAAATTTCTTTAAGATAAAGAAAAAGCCTACGTACCATGGTCCCAGACCTGTACAATATTCCCATAACCCATTATAAGTTGGGAGAAAATGAACCAGTTACAAAAATCCTATAAACCTGGGTACAATCTTCCTCCCACATTATAGATAAATGGTCCCAAATAAATCATGACATTTGTAAATACTGCACACTGACTATACAACAGCTATTTGTAATTCTAGCCAAAGTGGTGTCATGGACCTGGTGCTCATTGTAAATTATATTGCTATCTAATTTTAAAATTTCGATGCCACTCAGAGTTACTATATCAATTAGATGGGCAGCATAAGAAATTTAGTAATAAAATAAAGTGAAATCTGCAGGGGAAGCCCAATGTGATCATATTTAACTTCAAAAACAGCCATCTCAAAATAGGTATATTAGTTTAAACATAAGTAAAAGCAGACTTACTGCATGGTGTTTCTAGATCTCTGAAAGAAAAAAAAGGTTACTTACAATATAATGAATGCAAACTCAGCTATGAGATGCAAATAGATTTGAGAGAATGTCACTGTGGTTAATGAACAGTCATGAGACAAAAAAGGGTTTCTTTAAAAAGGGGAAGTCTAAAATTAAGAGGAGCAAAAATAATCCAATGCCAACAAAAGCAAATTTGACTTTTTAATAAAGTAGTTAAAAAATTAAAGCAATTTGGAAAGCCTATGTAGGACCTTCAGCAAAGTGCTGCAGAATGGAATGTTCACATTCAGAATTTTACTCATCCAACAACCCTCTCAGTTTCCTGTTTCTTTCTGACTGATACACATTCTACAAGCCTGATTGGCATGTTCAGTCATTATTCATTTGGGGGGAGGGAGAGATAACCCCTTCAGTTTTTTTGTGTTCCTCAAATCTTCAATACATCCTACCTTTTTCTTTTTCGTCTTCCATTTCTTAGCAGTTTTCTTCCGTGGACAATATGAGCCTGTCTAATGCTCTGAGCAAGTAGCTTGCCTAAATGCCTCTGTACTTCCTGATTTGATCTGTAGTCCTTCCTCTTTTTATTCTTTCCTGGGACTCACACATGTAACCCTTTCTAATGCTGTATGGGGAGAGGTTTTACCATTTGCTTTCTCAATGTTTTTTCTAACTCTGCAAATATTAAAATAATTTAGAGCAAATAGTAAGAAAACATGCATTTTTCCAAGTTTGGCATTAATAATCAGCAAGCAAATCCATCAAAAGTAGAGGGAGAAGAATCAGAATAGCTACACAATTAGATTACAAGAATAAAAAGAATACTAAGCAAAATAAAGAGCAGCATTTGCCATAATTGCAGAAAATGCAGTCAGCAAAGCCTTATTTTCTAAAAGAATTATATCAAACAGATGCAACAGAATTATGTTTAGATTTAACAGACATACTAAAAACTTAAAAATCTATAACTTTAGATGGCATATTGTAGTTAAACATGATCAAACTACAGTATTTTAGGGAAAATCCAGCTTCCAATATATACCAGTTATAAAATTTCAAATGGATGATTTCAACCTAGCCTACCTTCTTGCAGAGTGGTTACCAAGATAAAATATGGGCAGGAAACCTGCCACCACCTTGGATGAAAATTGGGGAAGAAATGTCATAATGCAATGTAGTTGCTATAATCAGCCATTATTCAAAAGGTAATACTTTTTTCTTTTTATAAAAATATATAATAGATCCAGAAACTGTTTAAGATAAATCGACTGAAATCAAAATCAAAGGCTGAATTAAATACTCCAAAACAGCACTTTGTTGAGCAAGAATCAGTGTAACTTCTAACATATTGCCTTAAAAACCTTTTAAAATTCAATTAGTTTTAGAAAACATGTAGAGTGGCCAATTACTATACTTTTGTACAAATGCCATGAAAAATTTCCCAAAAGCTTCTATAAAGTATGTGAGAAGAGAATAAATCTTATCAAAAATGGTTTAAGCAGGAAGTTGAGGCAATAAATGTCTAGTATGCATTAGTCTCCCAAAGAACTGTTACATGTTTTAAACGGGCTAGAGAACAAGGTAACAGATAAAATAATTTGTAGAAGTTGAATTATTTAACCTAATGAAATCTTCCCATTTGTATACCTTCGAACTGATGAGCAGGCATGAAAATGGGAAAAGAGATTCAACACATTTATAAAATCCTATCTTCCAATAAGATAGAAAACCAGCTTGGTGAGAAATAAATCAAAGCTAGATATCAAAAAAATAGGATAAAGGTGGAGAGCTCAAAAGAAGTTAAATCATTCTGCAACAGCAGTAGGAACTGCTGATGATAGGAGTAACTGTAAATTTTTCGCAAAATGATGAATATGGAGAAAGCTAAGGGGCACTTTCTGTTGTTGTTTTTAGAAAACCAGAATTTAAGGTCACACAACGAATTGCCACAAGCAAAATGCTTCACAAAATGCATAACTTGGGGAATTCACAGTTCTACCACCAAGAGGGGATTAACTAAGCAAATTCACAGTGAAGATACTGTGGGGGGGTTTTCCCCCCTTAAAATAAAGGAGAGCGTCCATGTTCAGGAATTCATGCTGGATACTGTTTGCATATTTGGGACGGGAGTAGTGGAAAAGAGATGCAACTTGAATAGCTTCAAGTTCTGCTGATTTGTTTCCTAAATGCTTCCGAATCCCCCCCAATTGCTAAAACTCTGATTACTGCAGTGGAGGAATCCTTCCTCTGATTCATCAGAGTTCCTTCCATGGATTTTCAGAACAACTCCTCCCTCTCCCGCCCCAGAAACGCACACAACTCTTATTTTGAATTCACAATATCGGGTCAAAAATGTAACTGGGAGGGTGCCAAATTACATTCATTTACATAATTCTGGAGTTTAAGTCTTGAAAACACAAGATTCCTAATGAAATCGGGGATTTGGGGGGGTTGGAATCCCTTAAGGGCAGGTAGGGATGGGTGCTTATTTCATTGAAACGAATAAGAAAAAACGATGGTAAAATTAATTGGAAGTTTATTGTTTTATTGTTTCAAAACACCGTCAAAAGAAAGGAACAGCTATGGGGAGAGGGGGAGGGGGAAAGGAATGGAAGAAAAGGGGAGGGCAAAAGATAAACGGATTTAACAGGGGGGAAAATGGGAAGGGAGGGGGAAAACGCGATATACATGATGCCCGTTTTATAAAAAGCCTGCACTGGTTTTCGGAAGAGCCGTAGCAGCATGCAGCCCGACCTAACACGTAACGCCTTATTCTGAATACCCCCCTCAGAAAGCCTTCCATCCAAACGCATATGCCTCCGTTCGAGACCGGAGATTTTTCTCCTCGTCTTCAACCGTCTTTTCACGGGAACTCTTCTTTTCCAGAGGGGGGGGGAAGGCCGCCACTCCCCTCGGGCAAAAAGGCCTCATCGACCCGCCACCACCATCACCACTACTAACCCCCCCCCCCGTGTGTCAAGGCCTTCTCTCGTCGCTTCAGACGGGGACGTGCACATTCAAACTCCCCCCCATCCCTCCCGAGGGACACCCCCAGATCCAGCCCTCAACCCTTCCCTCCGCGGCGGTACCGGAGCTGCGGCTCATGCGCTTCTCCCAGCCCGCGGGGAGCTTCTCCTCCTCCGCCATCTTTCCTCCTCTCACAGCACAAGAAAGCGCAGAGCCGGCCACGCCCACTCTCCCTGGCAACGCCACCACCGCGCGCGCGCTCAATAAGCACCACGCGCCGGCCTTTCTCGCGACAACTAAGCGCTTTCTCCCCGCCATTGGCCGCTCTGGCGGGAAAGCCTCGTTCCTATTGGCGGGTTTTGTGAAAAAGAAGAAAAAAGAAAAAGAAAAAAAGAAGGCGATGGAATCCCGCTCGGAGAAAGCCTATGTAACCTGTCCACCATCTGAGCCTCGTTGAAACGATTGGTAAAAGGACCCAACGGTGCTTTTTCAAGAGGCAACTCGGACTTTCTGGTTTTTCTCTGAAGACGTTTCGCTTCTCATGCAAGAAGCTTCTTCAGCTCACATTTTTTCAACATAGACCACCCTTGGTGAGTGGGTGGACTGGACATTAACATTTGAACCACTATAAGTCCATGTATTTGCCACACGCTAAATAAATAATAAATAAATAAAGCTCAGGAAGCTTCTTGGATGAGAAGCGAAACGTCTTCAAAGAACATCCAGAAAGTCCAATTGCCTCTTGAAAAAGCACCTTTGGGACAACCATGACCTGGATGGCTGAGAATCTCCATAAACTATTGGCAGAAGAGAGATGGTGAAGGTGGAGGCTGCTGTGGAAGGTCTGAAAGGAGGATGAATTTGGGCAAAGGCTTTAAAAGGCTAGGTTCTTTTGAAGCATGAGGCACAAGGATGGAAAATATTTTAATATCTACAAATTGGATAGCATTCTCTAAATTGGTGACTCCTGCACCATTTTGAATTGCATCCTCAAAAATCTCCAGTCTTTAGCTGGAAACTCTGAGAGTTAGAGCTCAAGGAAAATTTGCCTATAATGAAATCAAATTACCATTGAGTCAATACTGGCTAGAGATGCAGGCAGATAAGTTGCTCACTTCTCCAATTCCAAGATTAGTGACTTTTGAAATTCAATCTGTAAACTGTAACTGTGCTACACTTAAGTGCTGTATTAGTCTTACTTGAGCCTCCTCACTATTTCCAGTCTTGGCATATGGGTCCTCCGTGAGCTGCATAACACAGTCCTGCCAGGTTTTTATTATTACATTTATAGGCTATTTTCTTTCATTGTGGCTCAACCTGCAGTACAATTGCCAATGTAAATTTCTTGGGTAAATTTTTAATGTCAGACCCATTTACAGTCTGGGTCTCTAGCAAAGATCATTTTCAGCCCTTCAACCGTGAAATTACAGGTAGTGCTTACAACAGTTCATTTAGTTTAGAAATTACAGGTAGTGCTTACAACAGTTCATTTAATTACAGGTAGTACTTACAACAGTTCATTTAGTGACCGAAGTTGCAAATTCACTCAAAAAAGTAACTTCTGATAGTTTTTCACACACCATTACAACATTCTAACTTTCTGTTGACAGCCAGCTGCCTGCAATTTGGCACATCGAATCCCACCCAAGGTTGACTCAGCCTTCCATCCTTCTGAGGGGTAAAAGCAAGCCCCAGATTGTTGGGGGCAATATGCTGACTCTGTAAACCGCTTAGAGAGAGCTGTAAAGCACTATAAAGAGGTATATAGGTGCTATTGCTATTCTCAGTGTCATGTGATCAAAATTCAGACGCTTACAACTGACATATTTATGATAGTGTCCCAAGGTCACATGATCACCTTTTGCAACCTAACAAGCAAAGTCAACAGGGAATCCTGATTCGTTTAACAACCGTGTTACTAATTTAACAAGTGCAGTGATTCACTTAACATCTGGTAAGGAAGGTCAAAATGGGGTAAAATTCATTTAGTTTTAATTTACTTTGTTGTCATTGCACCTCATACAACGAAATTAAATGCCATCTTCAGTATACATTATACATTGTGGTAGTAAATCAAGGACTACCTGTACATGGAAGTGCTTGAAGCTGAAATCTCTATTCTCACTTGTGACAAGCGTCAGAAGATTCAGTCTCCCATTGTAACAAATGCAGTCTGTCAACCTCTCCCACACATGGGCTTGAAGTTGGACCACATAAAAGTGAGTACATTGTTGCACATGCTTAAGATACTTGGTCACTTTGAGCAGTGTTGTCTCAAAAAACAGGGTTGGGTTTGGGTGGAGGAATGCAAGAGACCTGAAACGGGAGACACAAAGTATGACCAGCAACTGAGTGTCGGTATGCTAGAATAATTGCTTGTGCAGTTGGGTAATATAACATTGTTTGCCTAAATCCAGTATGGCATAGTCCAGTGGTCTTAAACTAAAATCACAGGTGCCCTAGGGGGACAAAATAATTTTCCCAAGGGCTGCAATATTGAAGTGTTAAGTACTTGACACAAAAGTCTTTGATAAGTAAAATTTTATGATATGCAATTGATGTTAAAAATATTCCAAACTACAGCTACTCTTGCCCAATAGCAATCATGTTATGTTTGCTCTGTGTTAGTCCTTTGCTTACTTCATTGTATCTTCTGGCTTAGCATTATGGTAGAATAGAGGCAGCAGGTTCCTTTATCAGATTTCAGAGAGTGCAAGAAGGGAGAACTAGAAGAATAAGAATAGAATAGAACAGAACAGAACAGAATTCCTTATTGGCCAAGTGTGATTAGACACACAAGGAATTTGTCTTGGTGCAAATGCTCTCAGTGTACATTTTAAAAAAAGATACATTCAACAAGAGTCAAGAATCATAAGGTACAACACTTAATAATAGTCATAGGGTACAATAAGCAATCAAATCATACTAGGAAACAGTCAATATAAATCGTAAGGATACAAGCGACAAAGTTACAGTCATACAGTCACAAGTGGGAGGGGATGGGTGATAAAGATAAATCTGGAAATCTGTGTACATTTGTTTAGCCCCCATTCTGCATTCCAGGTGCATTTGATACCAAAAGAAAACTGCTCTCACAAAAAGGCAGGTTATTGATTGATTATGTGCCATCAAGTCATGTTTGACTCCTGATGATCATGTAAGTACACTTCATGGTGATCTATCCCTAACTGTCAAACTTTCCACTGGTGCTTTCATTGCCACTACAAGGGAGTCCATTTTGTTGCTGGTCGTCCTCTTTCCTTTTACCTTTTCTGCCATTAGAGCCTTTTCTAAAGAGCTGTGTTTTCACATATTGTGTCCAAAATAGGATAATTTGAGCCTAGTCATTTGTGCTTAAGGGAGAACACAGTGATGAATCACTGAATTGATTTGTTTGATGATCCATTATAGGTAGTTCTCAACTTACCACAATTGAGCCCCAAATTTATGTTGCTAAGTGAGAAATTCGTTAAGTGAGTTTTGCCCCATTTTATGACTTTTCTTGCCACATTTGTTAAGTGCATCACTGCAGTTGTTAAATTAGTAACCCAGTTGCTAAGTGACTCTGGTTTCCCCATTGACTCTGCTTGTCAGAAGGTTGCAAAAGGTGATCACATGACCCAGCAACCATGCAACTGCCATAAATGTGAGTCAGTTGTCAAGCATCTGAATGCACATCACATAACCATGAGGATGCTACAACGGTCGTAAGTCTGAAAAATGGTCATAAGTCTCTTTTTTTCAATGCCGCTGTAAATTTGAATGGTCACTAAGTGAACTGTTGTAAGTTGAGGACTACCTGTAATTTGTTTTCTTGTCTGTCCACCATATATTTAGGAGTCTTCTCCAACACCAAAGTTCAAAGGTGTCAGTACTCTTCCTCTCCTGCTTCTTCAAAGTCCAATTTTTGCTTCCATAAGGTATCTCTAAGAGCCTCGGTGGCACAGTGGTTGGAGTGCAGTACTGCAGGCTACTTCTGCTGACTATCAGCTGCCTGCAATTTAGCCGTTCAAATCCCACCAGGCTCCAGGTTGACTCAGCCTTCCATCCTTCCGAGGTGGGTAAAATGAGGATCCAGATTGTTGGGGGCAATAGGCTGACTCTGTAAACTGCTTAGAGAGGGCTGTAAAGCACTATAAAGCGGTATATAAGTGCTATTGCTATCACAGGGAATACCATAGCTTGCACCATTCTCATGTTTATACTTATAGATACATCACAGTATTTGAATATCTTTTCCAAGACTTTCACACCTACTCTACCAAGTATTATTCTGTAGCATTTTTGTGCTTGTTCCTTCACTGTTGATAATTGAGCCTAAAAGGCAGAAAGTATCCACCATTTCAGTATCTTCATACTAATAAGGTTTAGAGCAGTGTAGACAAGATTCTTTCTATATAGTGTAAGCAAATAAAGACCTGAACTTTGGCTGGATTGTTCTGTGTCAATTCTTGGGCTGGGTCTGACATTTTCCAACTACCTAAAATTTGTTAGTCAAAAAAGATACCAACACTCCTGATTTTTTTGCCACTATAGGTACAAATTTCTTCTATTTTTATTATAACATTTTATAAATTACAGCAGATTCCAGGATGTTAGTAACAAGAGTGACAACTGCTAATGAGGTGTAAATAGGATTGGAAACTTAACTGGAAGCTAAGGAAGGGAACGTATTCTGAACAAGCTCTTTACTAAGGAATGGAATTGATTTCACTTTTCTGCACAACTCCATATATTACTATGATGAATCCGAATTCTAAATTATTTTACTGCTGTCAATAACTCTTACCAATAAATACATATTAAAATGTAGAACTATATATCTGTAGAAAAGAAAATACTCATAGCCTTTGTCAGGCTTAATTATAAATCTTTTTTATTTTTGTGGGATTTAAAGGGCAAACTTGTCTTTTGTCCCTAAAATGTAAGTATACTGGTACTGATTATTAACACCAGGATAGAGGGGGAGAAGTGTTCTATAGGCTAAAAAATGGATCTGGACTGGGACTGCCAAAGTAGCTTGTTCCTAGAAGAGGCTCACGAAAAAAATTACTTGCTTGAATACTTGAAATATAGATTCCATCTATATTTGTCATTTTGCATGGCCTAGAAGGCTTTTCTATCACAGTGTGTGCCCTCAGGAACATTGTGCCCTTTCAAGATCCAGTTTGGCCCCAACACTGCTGGCATTTCATAAAAGCTTTTAAAACATTGCTATGGGGTTGAAAGATTACCTTGATCTGTGAGAGTGATAGGTCATCTGTTGATTTAGGTTTTCTTCAGTTGTCATTAGGTATAGATCTCATTGTTCAGTAACCCTATATTAGCCACCCAGGTTACTATTCTTAAATTAGTAGCCATATAAATTGATTCAAATAATTAGTTTATAAATAATTGCTTTTAATTTAAACATAGGCTTTTTTATTGAAAAGACCATGCTCTGCTATACAATTTATTTTTGTGACTGCGAAAGACTCTCATGTTTATAGGTTACTTGTATTTGTTGTGATTGTGTGACATTGCTTCAATTTTTTTAATCAGTTACTTTGAACAACCCATAATTATACGTGTGTGTAAGTATGTATATATGTATGTAAGTATGTATGTATATGTATGGTATTTAGGTTTCTTCAGGTATTTTCCCATGTATCAATAGTTGTGCTTTTAAAGTTATAGCGATGTTTTGACAGAACCTCATCTGCCATCCTCAGGCTTGTGTATTGGGTTTTTTCCTAATCGTGTGTGTGTCATGAAAAAACCCAATACACATGCCTGAGAATGGCAGATGAGGTTCTGCCGAAACTATAGCTATAACTTTAAAAGCACAACTATTAAGACGTGGGAAAATACCCAAAGAAACCTAAATATCATACATATAAACACCCGCGAAAACACACACACACACACATTTTCGTAGATTTTCATGTGTACCAGTATGTAGGTCTTGGCGTTTGGGTCTTTTCCCGTGTAAGATTGAGAGCATCTTGGCAATGTTTCAACGAAGTCCCACTCGCCATCTTCAGGCTGGTGCTTTTGGCTTCATGCTTGTGCGAGCAAAGCGTGATCGGAGCTGCCGTCTTCCTATATATACTGGTAGGGAGGTTGGCTGTGTTGTCATTTCTTGTATCATGACCTTTGCTAAACTAGGATGTGCGTGGCCAATGAATAATGCATCCGGCCTGTGGGCCGCGAGTTTGACATCCAATATAGATATACCACCCATATATGTAATATATATGCTTAGTTGTCAGTCCCAGCAATAGCCACATACCTATACATGCAGTATATCATTCCCCTGTAATCAATAAGAATGTTCCTTAAGCACATATTAGAATATGTTTTGATAAATCCAAGTTTTAGTTTTTCTAAATAGCTCCCATGTAAAGATGGGAAATATGCTAAATGACTAATATACCTGTGTTTAGGCAAATGTAAATACTTTCTGCAGTTTCATTAATTTTTTTGTGTGTGTTACATAATTGGGTAATTTTTAAACCAGTAATAATTTTTATGGTTATAATGCTATTAAAAATATAAACAATCATGTATGAAATCACTATCCCAATAAAATGAAAGCATTTCAAATTAAAACCAGTTGTCAAATGTTTTTTTAATTTATATTTATTAAGTATTGTAGTTACAGTAGTAAAAGCAAATACAAGTTAAACTCTGAAAGTATAACATGCTTAAAAATCTGTAAAGTATTTCCAATCTTTATCAAAAGTAAAAACAAATTTGATAACTTTTTATCCCCTGTAAGATTACAAACAAGTATGTCATATTCCCATAACCCAGCTATATATAAACTCATGAATAATCAACTTTTCAGTCCTGGTATTAGCAAACTAACTTTGTATTCCTTCCTTTCATTTCTAACAATCTCATTCTTTAATTCATTCAGAAGTTGTCATAGGATTTGGTCTGTTCAGTTTTTCTCCCTTCTTCCCATCACAGAGGCTTCTTCAAGACTTTAGTAAATTTCTTTTTTAAATCTGATAAAAAGTCATTATCCAAGTCATTGTCTTGATTTGTCATTTGTATTTCCACTTTGATTTTCAAAGCTTTAGCCAGCTTCTGGATATCCAGTAAAAAGTCCTTATCAGGATCATTTCCCTGGCTTCTCATTTGTAATTTCACTCTAACTTATCTATTTTATAATCCACAAATAACATTACTGGTTCTATTATTTCTGAATCAGATTTAACATCTTTTGGACATAAGTCTAGCCACAGAAACAGACATTGCTGACATTTCTGGTAACTAGCTACTAACGTCTGTCCCAATTTTTCAAAAGTGAATTATTTCTAATGTTATAGTATTTGTGTCATTTTGTAAATTCCCACATTACTGCCTGGAATCTTTAGTCCCTTCTAGTGTCTCATTTTTTTAATTCATAAAGTTCAAGTTCTTATTTTGACTTAAGAAAGGCAAAAAACATTCTGGTTCCAATGATGCTGTTTATTTAATTATTCAAAATCTTATAGTAAAAGCTGTCTGGACCTTAATTTGTGTATACCTTTCTTAGATCAAACTCTTATTTAATAGTTTGCTCTTTATTTCCAATTTTTAACACATTAAAAAAAATTGTTCAAGGGGAAAAGTAAACTCACCAGATGGTTTCCCAAACATTTCACTTTGAACATATCTACTAGCCTTAAAATAGCAAGTATGCAATCATTGAAAATGATTAGAAAGTAAGGGTAATGAACTCAGTGTCCTTTAAAATAGGGGTCGCCAACTTTTTGGACCTCAGGGACCACCAAACTCATAATTTTAAATCCCGTGGACCAGAGACCCTGGGAAAATCCCAAAAAAAGTCTGCAGGAAAATTCTCCACCCCAATTCTCCTACCAACTGATCATTCTTTATTTGGGATTGCAGGATACCATCTCCAGCTCCGTTCTTGGGGGGGGGGGGAGAGACTTTTGGCTTCATGCAAGGAAAGCAGCAGAAGTCTTTCTTTCTCTCCCACAAAATCCACCAGAAATGAGTCTTTGTGAGACTTGTTGTGCCGGCGCAACCTCTCGAGCAGGATGCCTTGCAGGGTCTCAAAGACTCATTTCTGGCAGATTTTGGGGAAGAAAGACTTTCCTTGCGTGCAGCCAAAAGCAGAAGAAGTGAAAAGAAGCAGCCCAGTGGCCAGGCCAGGCGCATAGGGTGAGTGGGACGAGTTCCCCCACTCCGCCATTTCCCCCCTCCCCACGTTGTTTGCAATGGAAGTGACGCAAGCCTTGTGTTCCCATGGGCCATGTGGGCGGCGTAGCATTGTGTTCCTGCGCAGCCTGGATTAATTGCTTTGGGGGTGTGCTTTGGAGGTGGCATTTCTCTGCGGACCCCCAAAATTTTCTCATGGGCCATCAGTGGTCCCCAGCCTGCTGGTTGGTGACCACTGCTTTAAAAGCTCTACCACAATTGTGAGCTAGATGGCTGGTTCCTTCATTTGGCTTTCAGTCCCATGGGAAACTGCTGTCCTGCGGTCTCCTCACAAGGAGCAACCACCCAAAGCATAGGTAGGTGATCTATCCTTATCCAGAGAAGTTCCAAAAAAACCTTATTTGTCGGTTCTTCAGTCTTCATCTCCATTCTGTCATGCCTCCACCTGAAGTCCCAGATTATCACATTTTAAATTGCCTAGGAAATGAATGATTTAGCCAGATGCTGGAAATGCAATATAGATACAATATACATCTTCCCAGGGAGACATTCTACACTTATAGAGTCCCCTCTAATGCACTACTTTTCTCTGTATACGTATTTGCTGCTATATAATGTACAGGATGAGAAATGAGATAAAGTTGTGTCATCTCTTATCTTGATGATAACTCAGTTCAAATTTATTACCTCATAGCAGTTTCATTAAATGTTAAATGGAATACAACTGAGTCATGAATACTGCCAAAGAGCAAAAATCTTCATCTGTTTATACTACTAAAACTCTCCTATCTGTTTATAACCTTCAACTGGGCAAAACCATGCATTATAGGACATTTTTGAACTAAGATATCTCAATAGGTTATCTTAAAAATGCATCCAAAATCCAGGACCGTTATTCCAGTGGAACTGAAATTTCAAGGATCTTCACATCATTTGTATTAGCAAAGTTGTGGCTACTGCAGCATCACTGTGCTGCCAGAGTCAGCCACAGTCACATAACTGCAATTTCTGACGCTCCTGCCAACATCCTACAAGCAAAGTCAATGGGGAAGCTGGCCGGAAGTTGGAATTCATTCTACTTTCATTACTTTTTGGCCTGCCCGTGGTTATTCTATATTGGTTTAGATAAGGAAGTCTCACTGAAATGACCCAATGGGCCACGGTTTGTCTAGTCTTTATTTCTAGAAACAACCAGCCAAATCACTGGATACAATATATGCAATGCAACAGCTGGTTCAGAAAGATACCATCCAATGCCCCCAAAGTCAAAGAGAACAGAATTATATTCCTGATTCTCCCTCAGTAAGATCATCACATACAGTAGAAACCAAAGCAGATTCTCTCCCGTATTAGGCCTAAAGCCAGACTTTAAACTGACATTGCTCTCTCTGAGGAGTACAGGAACCAGCCAGCCCTCTTTCCTATTTAAATGCAACAAGCTATTGGTGAGCAGCTGGCCTACTTTTTACAACATCACAATTTCAGCACCAATTCCCCCTGCCAGCTGTCAGAATTCAGACTTCCCCAAAATATATCTACACAAGAGATAGTTGTATAGCCTGGAACCAATAGCAAAGAAAGACTCACTGCAACCCCCCCACTTTTTCCATATTAAAGAGTCTTTGTTCTTTTGAAAACCAGCAGAAATCTAGGAAAATAACCCCAAAAATGGGAATGGAAACTGAGGGTACCCTCCACCTCCACAACAGCCACAGAATTAACTGGTTGAAACTTCAAAAACTTGGAAGGAGTAAAGAAAGAGGAGACTGAAGGGATTATCAGAAAAAAATGGCTATTTTTAAAAGGATAACCAACATTTAGCATTGGTTTTTAGTTTCTTCTCGTTAACATTTCTGGCATTTATAATCACTGCACACAGTAAATTGTGTAGTTTATTCAGCTTAATGTCTATAGCAGAACTCCTCTAAATTAGGGGCAGACCAACATGTCTTTTCTGCCTAAACGTTTATGTTCAGCTTTCAGCTGTGATATTAGAATTTTATAATTCTTCCAGTGCTGTTTTTGCTGTAATTACCCAAAGATAAAAAGACATGTTAAGACTTGAGACTGGTTTTAATTCTCTTGTGAAATTCACCTAACTTCCAGAGAAGGGGGAAACCTTTTTTTTTTTAGCCACAGGCTTAACCCTTGAGCCAGGAAATCATGTTACAAAATTGATTTCATTTTTTAATCAGCCTTCTTTTGCTTGGCGCTTACATAGGTTATTTGATCTGTCCTAAATCATGGTTAGCTGATCTGAAGGATTGAATTACCTGGAAGACAGATTGCATCGTCAACAACAACTACTGTATATGTTTATTAAATTTGTCCAAGAATTCTGCATCCTTGGATGATAATTGAATGAACAATACTCAGTAACATAATGACACTAAATATGGAGGTCATGTTGAATTCAAATGATGGTAATTTGGGGCAATTTTTTTTCAAGATTAGCTGTCAGCTATGTGAAACTGTATGGGGGGGACAGACCTTTCTTGCTTATCTCCTGAGAGCTGTATTTTTAAAGTCACATTCACTAACACCATGGTTAATATTTTTTAAGAAAGACAGAGCACATATGTCAATCACATTTATTCAATACAAATACTTAAAACAAGGTTTGAATATGGGTTTCCTGATTTATTGCCATCAAGGAGAAAATATTCCTGACTTAATGTCAAGCCACAAAGTAACCCATCTATAGATTGAGAAATTCAGAACAAGGAAACAGAGCAAAGATACTACTTGTCATGACCAAAACACTACTGATAATATAGCTCCAGATTCATGCCATCGTGGATTTCATCTGAAAGTAAGGAGTTAAGGTTAATTTTTACAAGAAAATATTAACAAGTATTAATTATAAATAGGCTTAGCTTTTGAAAATAACATCATTTGAAAGTGACCATTCTTTGGAAATATTGTCAATATGGTTCAGATATATGCAAACGTATATATTTATAATATGATAATTTGTATAATGTCCCAAGTATCTTTTCTCCCCAGTTATTCAGAGATTTAAAGCCCAATTCTATTTTCTTGAGACAAAGAATGGTAGTGCACTTATCAATTTAGTATCAAGATCTACCATTTCCATTTCTTTCAAAGTTCAAGAGAAACAGAATAGTGTGGGGATCAAGCAACAAGGTACACAATTTTCATAGAATAACAGAGTTGGAAGGGACCTTGGAGGTCATCTAGTCCAACCCCCTGCTCGAGCAGGAGAGTCTATTCCAAATATTAGCCTCTACTTAGGATCGACCTCACAGACTCCTGATTGTGAGGCGAGAGCTCCACCTCTAGACCAACGGAACTGCCTATTCCTAAAAATGACCCAAAAAATGGCATATGGAATCCTTCAAACAATTTATGTCTTAAAGGCTTGATAAAAACTGGAACGATTTATATTGCTGAGGATTCTGGGCTCATAAAAGAAACATACTGAATGGAAAAGGTGTGGGAAATGGGAAAGACAGAAGTCTAGAAAGCCTTAATTTTCAAATTGAACTGTTGAGTACAAAGTTTCATGCCATGTCTCATTTTGAACATTTCAGAAGTTCTTTATGTTCGGAAGAAAGCTGTTTCATATATGGTTTTTTTTTAAAAGCCTTATTTGCAAAATTTAGTCCTCAAAACAGTTCAGCGTATCTTTAATTTTGAGACTGAAATATTCTGATCTTAAAATAGGCTGCTCTGTAGGCTGCCCAAAAGTGGTTCAACCTCAGAAGCTGATAAAGATAAAACAGTCAATTTGCAGAACACTTTCAATGTACTTGAAATGGATGTTTTGATGGCGTAAATGTTTTGACCATTGAACATTCTGAGGATGGAATATTTCAACATCAAAACATTATGTGGAAAACGTAAATACTATATACAGTATATGCATGTTAAAATGTCTGAAATATCTAAAAGTGGATACAATCAATTAAGATGATGTTTTTAAATATGCACAGAATAATGATTTGGTATTTGACACTTAAATGCCTCCCCCCAAAATAACAAACCATGCAAGAGAGAGATAATTTTAAAGAAAATTTAAAATGTCACATTTCTTTCCTCTAGTCATCTGACCATTTTCTTCATTACTGTCAGTTTTTTAAAGGATACAGTCTGCCAGCATCACATGGTCCTTGAAAATTGTATACCTATAATATATATAAAAATATAAGTATAAAAATAATACCTGTAGCTGTTACACAGTTCAATAAAAAATAACTCAGTAAATATCACAATCAATACAATCAGGCCTTGACTTATGACCATAATGGAGCTTGTCTATCACAACCATAAGTTGTGATCATCATAAAACAGACCTGATTTTATGACTGTTTTCATAGTGGCCATTCATTCATATGATCGTGGGGGAGGAAGAACCACCATAACTTCAAATCTTGCTCATATGTAAATAAAGTAAGTTCATCATAACTTTGAACAGCCGGTAAGGGACTGGTCATAAGTTGAAGATTGCCCATATAAATAATCACAACAATAAAATGAAGGCGAATCAGCATTAAAGAGCTGGCACTCTTGAGGGCCATCACAAATTTGTTCTGTTCCAAAGTAAAAGAACTCATTCATCAAATTGTATCAACTTAAATACTTATACAGATTATCAATCTGCTGCTAGTCACAATTCAAGGTTTCTCTTTCAAGCATGAATCTGTTTGTTACAATTTTTTACAATATTGTTTACAATCAATTACAGACTGCAGTGGCTTCTTCCTAAACTATGAGATAAAAATAGTCCTTGACCTATTATTGTAATGGAATCATTAAGCCAGGTACATCCATGTTTTCCCTGATGTGGCCAGTAAATGGAACAGGATCATGGAAGCCCTGGGAGAACTAGAATGGGCTCAGCTCACAAGTGGCCTGCCCTGGACCTTCTCTACTCCAACTCATCCCATGCTCAGTTTCCTGCCTCTCTGGGTCCCTGCAAACCTTTGGCCTGCTTTCTTGCTCTATCAGTCTCTGCAGGGCTTGGGCTTGCTTCCCACCCTGCCAGGTCCCACATCCTCTTTCCCATGCCCCGTCACTGATCAGTCACTTGCCTTTTACTGTAGATCTTCTAGAAACCGTTGCTTCAGTGTGTGGCTTTCCTACACAACGGAAGCCGCATGGCTCCATTTCAGAAGCAGACACTATTTCGGAACAGCCCCAATTAAGTGCAGCTGTTCCCAAATTGGTGGCCATTTCCAGGACGCAGCCATGTGGCCTCCACTGGGTAAAAACAGCCACACAGTACAATAGCTATTTCGAGAAGATCTACAGCAGTGAGGGCTAACCTTTTCGGCACCAAGTGCTCAAAGCGTGAACATGCATCCCCCAAATGCAATACACGCACATCCCTCTGCATGCTCCTCACCCCCCCCCATGCATGCCCCCCCCCCGCATGCCCAGTAGAGACCTGAAGACCAGTTGGCCGGCATGCATGCGCAGCAGAGCTGTGA
Organism: Notechis scutatus; assembly: GCF_049901735.1. Taxonomy (NCBI): domain Eukaryota; kingdom Metazoa; phylum Chordata; class Lepidosauria; order Squamata; family Elapidae; genus Notechis; species Notechis scutatus. The sequence goes on from NC_142010.1 coordinate 147,762,973, forward strand.
TGGGGCGATGGCTCATGTGCCCACAAAGAGGGCTCTGCATGCCACCTCTGGCACACGCCATCATGGATCTACAGCAGAAGAGATGTCACTAATCAGTGACAGGAGTATACAGGAAGGTCTCAGCAGGCTGAGAAGCAGGCCCAAGGCTTGAAGGGACCCTGTGCGGCAGAAGGGAGGTAAGATGACTGAGCATTGCAGCATCCCTGTGATCAGTTGTAATGGCAAGCAGATGGCCAAGTGCCAGAATTTTATTCATGTGACTGTGGGAGGGGAGATGCAGCAGCCATAACTTCAAAACCAGGTTGTAAGTAGTCTTGGGGAGGTCAATCAGAACTTTGAAAGGTTGCTAAGCAACCAGTTGTAACTAAATTTCTACAAAATGAATTTCAGATATTCTTTCTCTTCCTTTTAAGTAGAGAAACTTCTCTTTGTTATGACTAAATTGTGAAATGAATTATCAGCAGAGGATATCATTGTAAATCTTAGTGTGTTTTTTTTTCTTTTGCCGTTGCTGGTTGATTGCTACCCAGTCTTTAAGCTATACATACAGAACCAGTGGGGAGTACAGCTTAACATACTGGCCTAGAAAACAGGTTTAAAAATAACAAATTAAATGACGTTGGGACAGTAACTCTTTTTCAACCCAACTAACCACACAAAGTTGTTGTTGTGGGGAAAATAAAAGGCAGAAGACTTATATATGTTTGCTGTCTTAAATTATGTATTAAAATGGTATAATAATAGTATGTCAAAATCATCAATTGCAAAAAAGAACTTTACCTGGAACATCTTACATTCTGCAATAATAATTTTAACATCATGGGACAACAATATCTGCCTATCAGGTCTTTGGAAAGGATTTGATGGGTGAATAAATATGCCAAATCCAATCTAACCATCCGACTGACTAATCATCTGAGGAGTTATATTCAAAGCATGTTATAAGTAAGTTGGAAAGTCTACTTACCACTTCTTCAGAACTATCTTGTCCCAGCGAGTACCAGTCTGGGCAGCAATAAGCTTCTTAAGATCCCTGATGCAATCATCAGTGCTGAGCAGTAATATTGGTTAAAGAAATGAATGAGAAAATAGGGCCTAGTATATAGTAAGCACTAAATAAGCTATTTGTTATGCACAACTGCTTATCAAAAACAACTGAACCTCTTGTACAGTGTGAAATGGGAGACGGATGCAGATATACTGTACATTGCTCACATAAAAACATGATCAAAGGACTTTTATTTGTACTTTCAAAACTATGCACAAATATATCTGCATGTAGTGTCTATAGACAATCCCTGGATTAAGAACATCCAACTTGAGGACCCCTATATAAGAAACTATTGTTAAAAATGGTGGATAACTGTCTCCTTCCTTGAGCTGACAAAGCACTGAAGCTACGCTGCTTTCAATGCTTTCAGGAACTGCTTAAGCCAAATATATTTAATACAGGTAGTTCTCAACTTATGACTATAACAAAGCCTGTAATTCTGGTCATAAGTTGTGACAGTTGTTAAATGGGTCATCACATGACACCTGATTTTACTTTTTGCAGAGGTCATTAAGCAAACCCATTGGGGTATTTTTTGCTTGGAACTGAAAGTTAATGCCGGTTTCCACCAAAAACTTTATACATTGTGGTGCTGTGACCACAGGATGCCACAAACAGCCATAAATGTGGGCCAGATGCCAAGCATCCAAACTGCTGTCATGTGACTGTATGGGTGTGTGTGTGTGTGTGTGTGTGTGTAAATGGCTGTTGGAACCTTGAATGCAGGTCATAATTGTAATTTTGAATGGTTGCTAAGCAATTGATCAGTCACCCAAAGAAAGCAGTCATAAAGAATTCATCACTCTCCATCAATTTCCCATGCTACTAGCACAACACATTTTTCACCTCCAAATTGGAGATTCCTGTAGATTCCTAAGATTCCCATCTCATAATGTGGTTATGCAGTGAAAAAGATTTCAAAGCAACAGATCCCAGTTATCTGGGCTTGTCTGGGGAAATACAGTGGATATAAAAAGTTTACACACCTGTTCAAATGCCAGGTTTTTGAGATACAAAAAAAATCAAACCAAGATGAATTTTTATGGGGAAATAAAAAAAATGACAATAATCTGGTTGCATTTTTTTACATCCACTGTATATACAACATCAGACAGAAGCAAAAAAAATCTAAGCCACATTCGCACTCAAGTTAATGGCACCCATAATACATAGTTTTTAATCTAGAATCCGTTTCTTGCCATTCCACAGCCCAAAAGATCAGCTAAAAGGGAAACAATTGCCATCCCAAAGCGGTTTCTTTGGTCTCGGATACTTGCACTTCACTCTAACTTTCTTGCCCAGCCGATCGTTGCAAACTACTTCAATCATCTTGATCACGGCTTCACGTTCGGCTCTGCTAGAAAGCTAAACAAAATAATCAGCGTCAACAAAAAAAAAAAGTAATCGGCAGCCTGATGTAAACCCCGAATAAAGTTAAAACCTATTTTAAGTGGAAGAACGGGAGTTCTCCAGCTTAATGGCCACTGTCTCTCAGCGTTTCTCAGCCTCTGGCTGCTTGGGATGTGTGAACTTCAACTCCCAGAATCCCCCAGCATCCTCAAGCAGTCAAGGCTGATGAATTCTGCTAAATACAGTATACTGCACACACCTCGAAACTCCCCCTCTGCAACTGCTTTAGAAGCCACCGTGTACCAGACGCAGAAGCCTAACAAAGCCCCAGTCCCTGAAGCGTGGACAGGTGGGAAGGAAAGCATAATTCCCCGATTCCCTCAACGACCAGGCCCAACCACCAACGTGTCCCCGCTCCCCGCGCAAGAGCCCGTCTCACCGCGGAGGAGGCTTCCTTGACACCGAGGAATCTGAGCCACCACAACCCCCTCAGCGGAATATGGAGAATTCTCGTCGCATAAAAACAACCCAGGCTCCCCAACCCGGAAGTGCGGGGGTCACTCTGAAAACCGGAAGTTGTACGAACCCCTTCCGCCAACAGTTTTGCCGCTCTTCTATACCTCGGGAAGATACGCTTGTAATAAATGATGGCCGCGATAAATGATCCTCCGACTCTTTCTTCTCTCCCGGACTCGCTTCTGCTCCAGATTGTGGTCTGGCTGCCGCCGCGTGACCGAGTGGGCGTGGCCAGGTAGTAGTCGGCTCCGCCTCGCGTTCTCCGTTTCCATGGGAACCCTCCTCATCTGAACGTCAACTACGCTCTCCGACAGTCCTGTTTTCGGGATAGGGTCGGTCGCATACGTAGCGCTTGGTCAAACGCCGATTGATAGCTTCGTCCGGGCGCTGTGCCTGTGGCGCGGGGGCTAAACTTGTCACAATGCGAAACAACGCGTCAATGGGAAACGCTTTGCGCAAGGGGCAGATAGCTCCCGTGACATCCATGTAGGAATGCCTGGCGGGGCGAGGGGAGGAAACCAACCGTCCGGGTCGTCTTGATCAATTCCTTTAGGGGAACGTGCCTGCTCTAACAAACTTTTTCTTTCTGCAGAGTTTGCAAAAAGTGGCGTCGCTTGGTGCGGGACCACTTCTTGTGGCGACACGTGGATCTCTCTTCTTGCAGGGTCAGAAATGCCTAACTACCTTTGGTCGCATATGTGGGAAGGGCGGCTATATAAATTTACCAAACAAGTAGTTCTGAAAATAGGAGGTAGATGTTTTGGGGAAGGCATGGGAGGGAACAAGGAAAGTGACCCAGGTCAGACGCAATACAACAAATATACTTACAATTTAAAAGAGAGAAAGACATTTTCACAGTGATGTAATCAGTAGAATTTCTGGCAAAATGAATATTAATTTGTGTAACGTAGCATGCTTTATTATAAGCAATGTTCTATCTATAATTTGATATAATTTTATTCTAGTTGTGATAAATAAGAGGTACATTCACAAATGGCAAGGTTTTATCAGACCAAAATCTAACCTGATCAGGTTTAAACTATAGAATGCGGTCATTTCTGCACAAGATATTGAAATTGGCACCATTGCCAGGGAAACATTGCAACCCATCCTTTTAGTACATGCATGCATCAATTTCATATGAATGTTTAAAAGGGGCAAAGTTTGCAAAAAAAAAATGCATTGTCTGCCATTTTGACATGTCACACACTACATAGATGCCACTGATACAAAGTTTAAAACATTGGAATACCTCCCTCTGAAAATCAGGTTGAATTATGGACCTCCTGGATACTTGAAAACTGAAATATTCCAGAGGACCAATGGTGAATGATAGAATATCTCGTGTTTTTGTTTGATTTTATTAAATTCTGATTTACTGATGTTATTTTATATTTGCTGTTTTAGTTCCTGCTGGGGATGTTTAAGTTCAGCTGTTGCTTAGTCTCAACTATTGGTAATCTAGTGAGTCTTTTAATTGTGCCTTACATAAGTTCAATAAATAGTAATAAGTTTAACATTTATTTTAATTCATTTAAAGTTTAAAGCCTTTATTGTCATTGTACATCAGGTATACAACAAAATTGGTTAATTTACTTAATACATTTACTTAATAAATAGTAAATAAAAACTCTCTTATATGGTTGATCAACTGTCCTTTAGGTTTCCAAAGATGTTATTAACATAATTTTATATATCATAAGAAGTAGGACCATGATGGTGCATTTTTTTCGTACATGTGAAAGAATGTAAAGCTAATATTATTGTTGAAGCAGCTCATTTTGTGGCCATACTACTTTTCAGCTATATATCCAAAACTGGAAGGGGGAATTAAATAAATGTTTGCTTCTCCATATGGCTTTGAATATCATGCAATACCACTATCAACAAAAGAAAAATCAATGTGATGCTGTAGTGCAGTGGCCCCCAACCTAGTGACCAATTCCATGGAGGGTGGCTTTTCCTTAGAATAGGAGGCTACAGACTGGTGCCAGGCCATAGACCGTGGTTTCTGCCTCACTATTTGAGTCTGTAGGAATCTAATTGGGGGGAAAAACAGGCTTCAATTCAAACTTATTAAATCTGAGTTGCTTAGGGTTTTAAGGGCTCTTGGATTCTGTTATTTCCCTTCTTTAGTTCTGGATGGGTGTGGCAAAACCCTAAACAAAATTGAAAATTTGGAGATCCTCCTGGATTATGGTTCTTGTCTGAGGAACAGGTGGCAGCTGTGGCCTAGAGGGCTCTCACACAATTTGTGCACTTTCCTGGATTAGGAGATAACTGATCATGGCCACCCAAGAGTTTGGTCACCACCCAAATAGACTATTCATATGTGCTACCTTAGAACATCCAGAAGCTGCAACTTGTCCAGAATTGCAGTACAGACAGTCATGGGCATACTTCAATACATCCATGTTGCACCTTTGCTCTGTGAGCTGCATTGGCTCCCAATATATTGTTGGGTGCAATTCAGAGTGCTGGTTGTTACCTATAAAGCCCTTCATGGCATGGGGTCAGTTATTCATGGAACCAGCTTTGTCTGATTGTTTCTACCTGCCTCATCAGGTCCAATAGGAGGGGCATGTTCCAGGTCATGTGAGGAATATATCAGACAGGAGTGAGGAATATATCAGACAGGACTGAGGAAAGAGGTCTTTTCTTTCAGAGTGTATTTGATCCCTTTGGAACATCATACATGTCACGACTAGGTTAGCCCTGTCTTTGCTGGCTTTTTAGAAAGCTTTAAAGACCTGGATGTTTTTCTGGCCATGATGTCTGTTCTATAATCTGTGTCAGCTTAACCATAAACTTATTCTGGTGATAACATGCACTTATCCAATTAAGATTTTTCCCATACATTAAATAATCTACAAATAAAGGTGAGTATTTGTAGCTCAGGGTTGATATGAGGTGTCCTTGGTGCTCTCTGAGCTTGCTTGTTTTGCAGATGTTTCATTACCCAAACTTGGTAACATTAGGAGGACCCAAATTGTTGGGGGCAATATGCTGACTCTGTAAACTGTTTAGAGGGCTGTCAAGCACTATAAAGCAGTATATAAGTCTTAAGTACTATTGCTATCATCAATGCTAGTAAGGAGTGCAGTTTGCTGTCAGATTATATTCTGGTGGCAACACTGACAAGGGCAAGCCACCAGAATATAAACTGACAGCAAACTGAACTCCTTACTAGCACTGCTGATGTTACTAGCAGACATGATATTATTCCGATTAAAATCGGAATTCTGATTTTTTTGGGTGGGCGGGCAGGCGGGCGGCGCGAGCGGCGGGGGGGTCTCTTTTGGCCGGCCCCGATTTTTTTTTCAGAGGGGAATATCATGCCTGTACTAGTTTGGGTAATGAAACATCTGCAAGAAAACAAGCAAGCTCAGAAAACACCAAAGACCCCTCAGATAAACTACAATTCCCAACATTCTCAAAACCCATATTTATTTAAAAAGTTATACAACTTTTTAAGGTTTAGGCTAAACATTTGGGTGCTGCCTAGCCTAATCCTATTTATTCATCCACTTATTGATGCACTGAGCTATTTCATACCTAGTTTGTGGTCATAGGCTTAGAAATTAAGTTTGTTTCTATGCCAGTTATAATTTTCAGTAATTATATGCATTCCAATATTTTTTTCCAGTTGCCAATTCTATTGTTTTTCCTTTCCCTTTAGATATCCTCCAAGATCTTATGGCATCTTCTACGGAACTATTTCCAAGGCAGCTTGCAGACTCTGAAGCTACGAGGCTCCCTCTTCTCCTTTCAAAAACAAGAAGTACTTACCTCAGCACTGCTGCAGGCTTTGGGCAAACAATGTCCCAAACTCCACCAATTGAGCTTGATGGAACTAGACCTCCGTTCATTCCAATACGGCTGTATGCCTTCCTCTCTTACCACCCTGGAGCTGAGATGTTGTGAGATCCCTTTTGTTTGGTTCCAAGTGCCAGAGACCCCCTGCACTTCCCCAAGAATCCAACAACTTTCAATCTGGAATGTCCCTGCTTTTTCCAACCAGCACCTATTGAATATTGCTACCCAGGGCACTCTCAAGACTCTTATCCTTTCAAAAGTGTACCGTATAACAGACGTGGGGATCCAGGCAGTAGGACCACATCTGAAAGACCTTCAGCACCTTGCCTTGTGCCATTGTAGCATTGGTGATTCAGCCATGTACTTCATTGGGCGCTACATGAAGCAACTGCATCATTTAGATCTCAGGAGCAATTCTTTGACAGATGCAGGTCTTCTTTGCTTAAGTGGTTTACCAAACTTAGGGACCCTTTGTTTGAGAGACTGCAGTCAGCTTTCTCCTGAAACCATTTTAATTGTTTGCCAGTCACTCCCCAGTCTGAAGCATCTCGATTTAAGCAGGATAGACTTTGAAGACAAAATATTCCAAAAGATCCGGTTGAGTTTACCAAACTGTACAGTGGCAAACACCATCCTTTGCACAGATTCCAGTGCAGTATCTTAGAAGATAGCAAATTTTCCCTGTGCTTGTTATTCACAGGTCAAAAGATGGCAGCACTCAGATACATCTTCTCAGCAGCTTTTTGTCTTTATAGCCCAAATGTTTGTAGCAGGCTAAAAATGGAATAGATCAGACCAAACAAGTAATATATCTCAAGGGCCACTAGTTTAACTGTTGTGCAAATTGTATGGCCAGTATTTGTACTGTAGATGTCTGCCGATGTTGACATATAATTCAAGCTTAAAGAATCCACTCTCTTCCAGTTTTTTTAATATACCTCTGAACTCTCACTAGTTCCAGCAAATATAGTCAGCTGTGCACGCTGATGGGAAAAGTAGCCAAGAATACCAGGAAACTGCCAGGTTCTAAAGTAGGACATAAGTGACTGGAGAGATTAAAAATTAAAATAATTTATGCACTGTGGGCAGAAGATGTTATTAGAAACACTATGCCATTTTAAAAACGCTGCACAAATTTCTGGACATCTAGGACAAATTCCTCTTCCTGAAGAACTCATAGTTGATATATTTTAAAAAGCACAAAGGTTACATTTACAAAAGTGCATAATTTTCAAGGCTGACCACATTTTATTGTTTTTAAGCACCATCCTATTTACTTGAAATCTGGTACAAGAAGTTTGGCTTTTTAAAAATTATCTGAAGTTTGTATTCCACATTATTTTTTCCATGAACTCTGAAACTGATTAACTTTCAGACATGACTTATGGATATTCCATCAAATGCTCCATTAAAAAGCCTACTATCTGGTGCCTCAAATGCATACAGAAGCTTTGGGAGTGGCCTGCACAGCCCATTCCAAAAGTTGGTTTGTGTGGTTAGGCTTAAAGTGACAGAATAGAAAAGCTATTAAATACTTAGGGAATAATACCATGGTATTGAATTATCTTTAGATTTAATTTCTGTTCTGGTTCCTTGGTTCCAAGGAACATTTGGGCATTCTACCCAAAGCCAAATGTGATCCTCAGATTGAAGGAAAAAAATCATCCTTGCACTATTTGACCTGAAATTAGAGTGAGACATATTATCCATATTTGTCATATTACTCATAAAATGCCTTTTTCTTTCCCATCCTACATCTTCTCTGCTCCCAATCATCTTTGCAGCATTGTAATACTGATCCAGCTTCCCAATATCACCTTGGTTTTCATTAGCGTTACTACCAGCAGAGAATAGAAATGCCTTTGGCTGTTACGGACAATGCCTGGAACACATTGAACCATTCATTGAGGTACCACCAAGACTTCTATTTTCTGCATTCCTTAATCCTTTCTTCCCATTAAGATATAATTTTTGCTATAATATTTTCCAACAATCTCATGAGCAGCCGGTGCTACACTGCTTTGTCCTCATAGCTGATGATGGGAACCTCAGGTATGGTAGGACCTTCTTGCATCTACTGTATTTCAATTTTCTTTTTGCACACATTAAACTCTGCCTTCATAAGCTTGTTGGATAGAATGAACTCCACATTAATTGTATCATGTTTGCATGACTTAATTGTATTATGCTATTGTATTTGCACCGTCTTTGCCTTTTTTCATTCTTTTCATCGCTGATTGTTGTGTCACTACGGTGACTTAAAAAATAAAGTCCTTCAAACTGAACTAGACTCCTAGTGATTTAATGAGCACGTTTATATAGATTGTTGGTTTTAGTTTTTGTAACAATATGGAATTAATTATGTCAGTGCCTTCTGCTATGTTTTATCTACTAACCAACCTAGGCTATAGTCCTAGGTTTTCCTGGTACTTTCCCATCTAAATCTTAATTGGGTGATTCTGTTTAGCTTTGCTGCTGCCACCTAGCTGACCCTCCTCATAAATCCTACATTCTCATAAAAAGTTGCTGACCCCTTCTGGTCATGTTTGTCACAATAATTTGCTCAGCTTCTGTATTCACCTGTAGCATAGCATTTTGGGAGAGAAACCAATTTTACTTACATTTATTGAGAATTTTACATACAATAAAAGTCACTCTAAAGCAGGGGTGGGCAAACTTTTTGGCTCGGGGGCCTCATTGACTTTTAAAATTTGACAGACGGGCCGCCACCTGGTGTCAAAATGCCTGTCATTACAAGTCAAAATCAAATGAATGCAATCATTCAATCATTCACATCAAACCTTAATTCTGTACCAATCTTGGCGGGCGGATTAAAAAGACCAACGGGCCGGATGTGGCCCGGGCCGTAGTTTGCCCACCCTTGCTCTAAAGGAAAGAAAGGTGAAAGGAAAAAGTTATTAAATATGACTTCCAACCTCCTCAATAGATTTACAGTTCTATAATCCTTCCCTCTTAGATATTATACAAACCCCTTTAACCCCTCACTTAGTCCACCTCTTTTTTAATCCCAAAATCATTTTTTTTAGCAAAAAGTTCATACAAGGTTTCCAGTCTGTTGAGGTAGATAAATACTGAGTTATTGAAGTTCATTTGCCACTGCAATTATTTTTCTATTTAGGATATATACTATTAGATTATCAGGGACCATTGGAGTAAAAATATATGGTTAGCCTAAAATTTTAATGATCATTCTGGTCACATCAGACTGCACTGCCTTTCTTTCAAAGGATGACCCAATATGTCACAGGATTGCCTGGTATTATATAAAGTTAAAGCACTAAATAACACACGTCGGAACAAAATCTTTTACTGTCGCCTTCTATCCTCTAGAGTCATGAGGTCTGTAATAGCATATTGACTATAAGTCTCCTTGAAATAGAATCTTGCTAGTTCAAACCTTGGCAGAAAAAAAAGATTATTCTTATTTCCTCTGCTTCCTGTCTTTTCCTGTGCTTTTTTAAAAAAATAAGTCTAACAGTTCATTGTTTTATCATTTTCCCAATCACTCATGAGAGACAGGTTTCATCTTCAGTTTTCAAAGTACAAAGCTAGGGTGAACCCTTCTACCACAGGTAACTGGAAAAAATAGTGAAATGGTATAGACTGGATTTAAAAATAGGTAAAAATAGGAATCTCAAGGAAAGAAAAATACTTATTTTTTTTAAAAATGACATTTTTGCTGGGTTTCAAACCATCAACTTTCTGTTTATAAAGAGTGATAGTTTTTACAGCACTTGTGATCATTCTAAAATGTACTAGTGTCATGGGCCATGATTCATATTCAGACTGACTTGATTTGACAACCTTCCAGCTGGGTCTCAACTGTCAGCCTCAGGAATCTTCAAGCCATGATTCATCTGAGGAAGCTGTGCAATCACAGACATCTCCTGATAGCTGGAAAAATCAGATGAAGAGAGAGAACCCCAAGTCCTAGGTCTCGATATAGGCAACAGGGAGCAGAGCAATGACAGTCAATGAGGCTCCTCGCTTGGCAAAGAGTGAGGGCTGATTAATTGCAGCCAGCTACCTGCATGTAGTTTTATGTAGTTGTGTTGCCTTCAGTCTTCCTTGGAACCAACTGTTCAGAATTCCAGCTTGTGACTTTTGTTCATTTATTTACTTGTTCTTGAACCCTTAACTTTGGACTGGCTGACAGTTTGATTCCTGGAAGGATTTTGTACCATTATATTGCTGCTTGAAATACAAATGGACTAATTCAAGCAAACTCTTTTTGCACAGACCTTGATTTATGATCTTGTCTACTGTTACCTACGTAACTCCTTAGCAACTAACTGTGTGTATCTGCAAAAGGAGACATAACAATTAGACATCATAGTAACCATTGACTCCATTGACAGGTGTTCCAGCCTTCTAAAGTGGTCTATGAACTGCCGTAGCAGGGTAGCCTTCAACAGATAAAAAACATGGTTTCAGAAATGGGCAGCCATTTTGATAATGGGGCACTAAGCATTGCAGGTAAAAGATGATGGGATGTTCCCAACATGTAATTATATCTTCTTCTTCCATTTCAGCTTAAGTATACAATGTCTTTAATGATGGAAGACACAAATAGAGAAATTTAGAAAATAATGTAGCTTGTGCATTTTTAAATAAAGCAGTATTTAAATAATATATTTATTCAAAACATATTTAAAATATGGATATACAAATATTTTTAATGATATACCCTCTTACTCCTTTACTTGTTTATTTTTTAACAAAGACAGAATTAAACTACTGGCTGGAAGAGAAAGGGGAATATCAGATCTAGAATTTCTGTATAAATTCATGTTCATTAATTGAAATTGAGATGGAAGAGAAATTAAGAATTAAATTGGTTGCGATAGATGCAAATGGCTGCGATAGGTGCAAATTATTTTTTAAAGAGACATTTTTACCCAAAGCAGTAAACCATTTACACAATTTAAGCACATGCTTAATATATGTGTATATATATGTGTGTGTGTGTGTGTGTGTGTGTATATGGTATTCAGCTTTCTTTGGGTATTTTCCCACATCATTATAGTTGTGCTTTTAAAGTTGTAGCAACATTTCGGCAGAATCTCATCTGCCATCATCAGGCTTCTGTATAGTGTATATAGTGTATAGTGTATAGAACACTATACAGAAGCCTGATGATGGCAGATGAGATTCTGCCGAAATGTTGCTACAATTTTAAAAGCACAACTATAATGACGTGGGAAAACACTTGAACAAAGCTGAATACCATACATATAAATACCCGCGAAAACTTAAGAATATATGTGTGTGTGTGTGTGTGTGTGTGTGTGTGTGTACAAAATGATAATTCAAATATTTATATTTTACCATTGCCATCAGAGAGTGGAGTTAAGAGGTATAGGAATTAGAGAATTGGAATAGAAACAAAAATGGGGGGGGGGGACATTCCTAAGTGTTCCCTCAACAATTTTGCAGCAAATACATTGAGACTTTACACACAGACGTTGGTCATCATTGGACACAACTATGATGAATTTGAAGCAAACTTCTCTGCTTGGTAAAGCTGAGGAAAGGAAAGGCAATGGATAAGTGGATGAATGGGATCAGAGAAATGACAGGATTGTCCTTAGTCCAATGTATAAGGTATTACTACAGACATAATGAGATAGTCAGCATTTACACGTGCAGTCACCAGGAGTTGAGCAACTAACTAATGTAACTAGAATCTTCCCAAATAGTATCAGGTTGCCTGGTTTGTAGATCTCTCTTCTCCCTTTTAAAAGACAGATAAAATTTAATTTCTTCAATTTAGTAGTCTGGCCCTTCATCAATTTTTCTAGGATTTCTCCATGATAAATGGACATAGGTTTGACCACACTGTTAGGAAGATCCTTCCATCCGCTAGAATGCTTTTCATCGGATAATTGAAATTTATTCAAGCTAAATTAATAGTTGCTGATTATCTTGCCATCAAGCTGCTAGCTTACTCTTCACTGATGCTACCTAAACGGAGCCAAAATAAAATCTGAACTATTCTACCTCTTCCTTGTTCTTTTTAAATTTTTTGTCATCTGCACTAAATAGATTTTCTTTTTATTTTGAACACATCTAAATGAGTTTCCTCTGATCTAGGCTGGATCCTTTGCTTACCTTGGCTGACTCAAATTGCACCTGGTTTGCCAGCTGTGTCCTTTCCTGGAAAAATAAGAACAGGCCACTTTTAAATATCCCAGTCACTTCTAGACTTCATCGCTGCAAATTATGCTATACTTTTGTTCATATTAAGCCATAGTGTGATCTTTGCTTTTTTTGGTTTAAGGCGGGGTGGGATTCAAATTTTTAACAACCGGTTCTGTGGGCGTGGCTTAGATGGTGGGCGTGGCTTGGTGGTCATGTTATTGGCTGGGTGTGGCCAACTCAATATCACTCACATCGAGGCATGCATCTCCTCGCCTGGCCTGTCATGACTGTGGGGATGCTGCAACAGTCATAAGTGTGAAAAATGGTCATAAGTCACTTTTTTCAGTGCCATTGTAACTTTGAATGGTTACTCCACACAAGCAAAGTACCAGCAAAGGAGGGGAAAAAAATTCCAGAGATGTTCCTGAGACAGGAAGTCTAGTCCTGCCAAGAATGTAATGGGTTAACGGAGAGACAGTTTCTGTAAGCAACACCAGAATGTTTCCTTCCTGCCTTCCTTACAGGATTGAGCCAGTAATTTCTTCTAATAACCAGTTCTCCGAACTGCTTAACAACCGGTTCTAGTGAATAGGTGCAAACTGATAGAATCCCACCCCTGGTTTGAGGAAACCAAATTAGTCAATTATGTTACTTTTAAAAAAAATGCTTAAGCAAACCATGACTTTGTATCTGTGTGTGGCTGCTTTTACAAACTGTTCTGAAATTACTGTAATGCAAATTAAAATAATGAGCTGCTTACTGCTATAACAGTGAATACATTTGTCAATATTACATTGACGTCTCTTTTGTTCCAATCAGTTCTCTGTGCTAGTCTTAATACAGGAAATTTGTGGGATTGTTTACAATTCTTTGCAATCAGTAAGGTATTATTCATGGTCTTGTTCTTATAAAGTTATAATTAGGTGGATGAGAACAAAGAATAGGCCTTTTATATAATTAAGGAAAACCTGATGATATTAGCAGAACTCTTTTAATTCTCCCATTCATCATATATAGGAGACATTGTGATTTTTGTGCAAGGAGTAAGTTTTGAAAGATAGCTATATTCTAAAAAGAGATGGGCAGAAGGGCAGGAAAGTTAAGAATCACCCTGAGCTAATATTTAACTATTATTTATTTATTCTGTAGAGCAATTCCAGCAAAACCACAAAGTCCCTATTTGGGGAAGTGTTTCCAAATAACGCAAAAGGTGCACAGCTTTCCAAGATGGATGAAGAAAAATTTGCAGATAATTTCCGGACGTATAAAGGTATCAATTTATCTTTCCATTCAGGATGTAGTGGCTTTCTAACTGAGATATACATTTAACCTAGAGGATCCTTTGCCTTCGTATCAACTTGGCTTCCCTAAGATCAGCTTTTTGAAGCCTCTTTTCCAGATGGCTCAAGAGGTGTGGTGAGTGGCAACCAGAGAGCGAAACTTTCAGTTGCCTTTTCAGCACTGGGTAAAAGATCTTTCCACTTCGACTTTTAAAGTTCTTTGATGCTCCATATTTCAGGTGATTTTCATGCTTGATATGATGTCTCATATTTTATGTTCAGTGTTCCTTCATTAATTTGTTTTTCCACATAATCCCATGTCTTTTTTTTCCCTTTGAAGGCAACCAGGTTTCAAATAAATAAACAAGTTGCTTGAAATGAGACTTCCAAATTCTCACTTATCTAAACTTTTTATCTATTTGCCAGAAAATAACAAATAGGTGCTGTAGCTAGTAATAGCTGAAGAAAAATGAGGGGTGACACCGTGACAGCATTCAAGCAGTTGCACGAATGGTTTTTTTAATGACATGTTTAGACACAATTCCAAACTGCATCAAGAATTCGGACAGTGTGGGGATGGAAATACATTTTCAAATTTTGCTCCTCTCAACTCCCAATCCCACTCAGTATGATTTGGCACTCAGGTATCTTCAGGACTCCCTCCTCTAGTCTACACTGACCTGATCAATTAGCTCTAACAGGAAGAAACTGCTGTAAATACCACATCAGAGAAATTCAGGGGGATGAAACGGGGCCGCCGTGTTGCTTTTCTGTAGCATTGCTGACATTGTGTGTATCAACAACTCTTTCTCAACCTTGACAATCTTAAAATGTGTAGACATTGCTGGCTAGAGAATATTGGGAGCTGAAGTCCACACTTTGCAAAGTTGCTAAGGTTGGGGAATATTGGTATAGAGTAAATAAGGTTACCTTGACAAAGCTACACAGGAACGAACTATTACCTAGGCAAAAGAGACTAAAGGAATGGTTGAATC
Organism: Notechis scutatus; assembly: GCF_049901735.1. Taxonomy (NCBI): domain Eukaryota; kingdom Metazoa; phylum Chordata; class Lepidosauria; order Squamata; family Elapidae; genus Notechis; species Notechis scutatus. Next base: position 147,778,143 of record NC_142010.1, read on the forward strand.
CTAAATCACAAGATAACATTCAGAGGCAGCTGAGGCAAACACTTCCCTAATTCATTAAAACTGTAAAAAGGAGGAAGGCGCTTAGCAGTCAGTCTCAATAAAAGACTTTTGCTTTTTAAAAGCCATTGGTCAAATTGCTAATTGTTTGAAAAGGTTTTTTGTAGATTAGTCATACCCCTCGAAAAAAATCTAGCTAAAAACGTATTACTATAGAACATGGGTCTTCAAACTTGACAGTTTTAAGACTTGTGGCCTTCAACTCCCAGAATTCCTCCTCCAGTCATGTTAGCTCAAAAATTCTGGGAGTTGAAGTCCACAAGTCTTAAAGCTGGCAAGTTTGAAGACCCTGGCAATAGAATGAGGCCCATATCTCCTCCTATGCAAATTCCAGCAGGACAGTCAATAAGGCATTTATTTACTTACCATTAGGACAAATGGGACTGATTAGGTTGCAGCTTTATGCACATTTCCAAAACACTGCAAGATTCAGCAGATCTGAATTGGGAGCTGGACTTTTGGACTGTGACTTTCACATTTTGCCATGGAAAGATGACCTGTTGACTTTCATTTCAGTTTATCTTTCAGGGTGGCTTAAATGTGTGTCAAGCTGACTCTTGTCAACCACCTGAACCAATTCCTGCAGTTTTCTTAGTGTGGTTTTGGAAGTGATTTGCTCTTGCCTGCTTCACAAAGCTGACACAGGGTGACTAGCACAAGGATCTCTAGCTGACATTATGCGTAACACACAGGACTAGAACTCATAGTCTCCTGGTTTGTAGCCTGGTGTCTTAACCACCATATCCAACCGCCTCAATTTTTAGGGTAGTGTTGCAAAATGAACTTGTTATAAAGTTCTAGAGAAGGTTATTTAAACACACATATACATACACATACAATCTTTCTCAGACACATACTGCAAAGCCCTTAAGTTAATCCTGTCTTGGCCTGATGCCAGTGAGACCCTAAAATGACTTAAGTAAATGATGTTCAGATGTGGATGCTTTGTCAACAAATTGCTATGTATTCAGTCCATGGGCTATCATAATCCCTGGCAGAAAATCAGGGGAATTGTCTATGGCGAAGTTTCTCAATCTTGGCAGTTTTCAGATGTGCAAACTTCAATTCCTAGAATTCTCTACGTAGAATGGCTGTCTGGGAAATTCTGGGAGTGAAGGTCACTGATGTGAAAGCTGCCAAGGTGGAGAAAAGCTGTCATAGACAATTCACCTGATTTTCTGTCTTACCAATCATAAGAGATGAATCAATCTCACAAAAAGTAAACAAAATGAAACTTTATTTTTTAAAAAACTCACATGATACAACATGAAGCATCATTTGCAAACATGTTTAATTTTCATCTATAAATTACTGATCATGGGGGAAGGACAGCTTTAAAATTATTTTGTGTTTATATTACAGATCAAAACAGCTTTTTAATTATAGATCACCTCCCAAAAAACGAATAAAGAGAAAATAAGTCTTGAACTCAGTTTGAAATTGAAACAAGTTTGAATTTGAAATACTTTCTGCCCCCCATGTGATAATTATTTTAAAAAATCAAGAACATATATCAAATTACACTTAGTTTCCACTTGCTTTTCCTGTATACCAAGAGTTTGGAATACAATTTCCAGCATGCTATTAAAAATAAGCCTTTTAACCGAAAAAAGGTTCCCCATTCTAAAAATAAATGAGAAGACTTGAATAGAATAGAAGTCCCCCACAAAACAAGGTCTGTAAACCATTTATTAATGAAAGCTTCATTCTCCAAATTGTTGAAATAAACATAAGGTGACTGAGAAAGCACATAGCTTAGGCCATTTCTCTTTTTTTGCTATAAGGAACATCCACAGAAATTCCTACTCATTAATTGCATAACATTTCTACATTTTCCCTCTCTCCTTTCACATAAAGGAGGAAGAAACCTGATCCCGAGATCATACTATCCCATTTATGCGCTACTGGGTATCTCTTATTTGCTAATTCTCATTGGCTATGTGGTGACCTTCTCCAAAGGTATGTTTTCCTCTTTTATGTTTTGCAATATTTCAAGTAATAAAAGAGGGAATTTCTGAGGAAAGCTGAGAAACTCAGAGCAGATTTCCAGTTTTTCCTGTTTGATTTTGGGCTCAAATGGCCAGAGGAATATTGACTCTAAAGCAAGGTGGAAGATCTTTGTGGTAAATTATGTGTAAAAGGAGCCCTGGATAAATCTGCAGCATTGAGCTAGAACAGCCTTTCTCAACATTGTATCTTCCAACTGTGTGATACTCCCTGCTCCCATCTCTACTAACCAACACAATCTAGAGATCTTGGGAATTGTATTCCAACAGATTTCAGGAAGGCTTCTTAATACAGTTAGTCCTTGACATATGAGTATAATTGGATCCAGATTTTCCATTACTAAGCAAGGTACTGGCTTCACACCTGATTTTATGATCTTTTTTGCTATGGTCAAGTAAATCATTGCAGTTAAGTTAATAATGTGGCTGTTAAGTGAATCCAGGATCTCCCATTGACTTTGCTTGTCGGAAACCGGCTGGGAAGGTCACAGGTGGTGATCACATAATCCTAGGATGCTGCAACCATTGTAAATCCAATGCTGATCGCCAAGTGTCCAAATTTTGATCACATGATCATGGAGATGGTTGTGAGTGGGAGGACCAGTTATAAATCACTTTTTTTCAGTGCCATTGCAACTTCAAACAAACACTAAGTGAATCGTTGTAAGTCAAAGCCTACCTGTAAGCAGCCTCCTGGTTTTTATAGACTCTTTAGGACTCTCTGGTTAACTGAGATGGGAATGAAGATGTTTTGAGGAAACTCAGACATGGAATCTACAGTTTTTACCTATCAGTCTTCCTCAATCTAGAGCAGGGGTGTCAAACGGCGTCACTTTGTTGTCACGTGATATATCGCAACTTTTTTTCCCTTCGCTAAAATGGGGGTGGGCATGGCCACCACGTGATGCATCTGGACCGTGGGCTGCGGGTTTGACACCCACGATCTATTCTAGAGTCTTCCATTTATATTGGATTTTAATTCTCAGTTTGCTCCAGCCAGCACAGTCAGATCAGGCAATCTGGGGATATATGAAACCTGGTATATAACACATATCTGCAATGTAAATACAGCTTTAATCCTGCAAAGAATTTGCCAACAGTTGTTCTCGTTTAGTTTTGTATTGTTGTTTGGTAGAATTTAATAATTAAAAACTGAGTTTCCCTGGCACAATGACATTTCCTTCTTATTCTCCAATGCCATTCCCGCTGCTCTTGGTTAGCACATTTGTACATAATATCTATTGGAGAACGATACTATACAACACAGTATAGGATTGTATCCTTCATTCCTGAACACTTCTATACTTCTATATTATTGTGGATCAATGCCACCTTTCAGGAAAAAGTCTTATCAAAACAGTGTGTAAGGTGCACCAATTTCATTAATAAAATCATAGTTAAGTAGAACTTTGGAGATTGTTTCCACTGAAACATTGAAACCATTGCCCCAATGATGTTGGGCAATCCAACTGGAACAGACTCTGAGGTGGGCTTTATCTGCTTGCCTTCTCTTCCAGGAAGATTCCCAAGGGCCATTCGTGGCAAAAATTCTGTGGTGAGCAGAATGAAACAGTTCTACAAGAGCAACTTCTGAGATAGGTGTCATCTGCCCTTCTCTTCCGATTACAATTCTGTTCTTACTATAAAGCAGAGGGTCTTCAAACTTGACAGCTTTAAGACTTGTGGACTTCAACTCCCAGAATTCCTCCTCCAGTCATGTTAGCTCAGGAATTCTGGGAGTTGAAGTCCACAAGTCTTAATCTTGCCAGGTTTGAAGACCCTTGCTATAAAGAGTGACATTGCAAGATTTCTAACATGCATTTCTTTCCCTTCCTTTACAATCTTAGTCTCAACAATTTCATCCGAACTCAACCAGATGACAGTCAATTTTTCAAAAGATCACTATGGCCACGACTTTCACTGTAAGTTTCTCTATTTCCTTTTCTGGTCTCTACTTCATGGGGCAATTCTGCTCTGGGTTCTTTTTTCTTTTTTTGACAATTTTGCTGCAGGTCAAGAAACAGTACTACTTTAGTATAGGGACATATCTAGCTTTGTCTGTGCAGTTTGCTTTTATCAGTCCTTATCATCAGAACAGTCTTCTTGATCTTGCATGCATTGTCAAGCCAAGCCAGTATCAATTTTTGACTTTATTTTTTTCCTCCTGTTGCTCAGTGTTCCCATGTGGTGCTGACACCAGACAATGGGAATATTTTGGTGGAAAGTGCTACTTCTTCTCTCTGAAGACAATTCCCTGGCATGCGGCCAAGGTAGATTGTGAAAACAAACAGTCACAGTTGGTCGTCATTGATAGTCTTGCAAAACAGGTAAGATGGGACACCTACAAATTGGATGTAAACTTTCTTCCCAGGACAAAACAAGCATGAATAAAGCTAAAGTATCATTTCTTTGCTATCTTGGGTGCCTTGCTCTGGTTCAGATGGCATTCACTCCTAGAGTTTATAATGTTATGCAGGTTCACAGGTGTGACTCAATAAAAAATTAAAGACTGAGTCTGGGTTTGTCTTAATAAGTCAGATATGTTTATTCAGCTGAATAAAGATGGCTCCTCCTAAAGGTGGAGGAACTTTGAACACAGTGTGAGGCAGATATTTATACATTTCTTTGTTTTCACTTAAAGAGAAAGCTGGCACACAGTAGATAACGTATAGAAATATAGACATTATAAAAATAGTCAAGCACACCTTTTGTGGTTTTGGTCACATGCCTAATCCAAAGGCTGGTTGTTTCCTGTGAAACTTTCCTTGGCCTCAAAGGATGGCTGAGGCCTGAACTTTAGCCTTGCCATCTTAACCTCTGAGCAATCATCAAATTCATCAGATTCCTGATCAACAATAAGAAGTAACTCAACCCCCATTTATTTTTAATTTTTATTGGTTTTTAAAACAAACATAAACAAACAAAACATAAAAACATCAAATCATCTTCTATATATGTACATACGGTGTGCCGGTTGGTTTACAAATTGTTTTGTGCTTCCATTTCATAGTCTTCAATTATAATTACATTGTATATAATCTCGTATTTTCAATCAATATATTAAATACATTAGTATCATTATTAATCAATCATTTGACTATACTTTTATTCATTCATATTTTCCAAAATGATCATATTTTACTTAATTTGTTTTATAACAATTCGTATCATTGTCCCTGATCTATCCTAGAATCATTTTGTAGATATAATTAGAAAATACATCTTTATATATTTATTATTTTCTAAAAGACTACATATTTCATTACTATATTTTATTGTCTAACCATTGATAGAATAGATCCCAAATTTTATAAAATTGTTTATCATCTTGTTCTCTAATTTCAAATGTCAATCTACTCATTTCAGCACATTCCAATATTTTCTTAATTATTTCCTCCTGTGATGGTATTTTCTCATTTTTCCAGTTTTTAGCAAATACAATCCTAGCCGCTGTTAATACATTTACAATCAGGTATTTCAAGTCTTTACTATATATTTCAGGTAAAATTCCCGATAAAAATATTTCTGGTTTCAAATCTATATGCTTTTTTGTCATTTTTTCCAACCACGTGTGGATTTAGTCCAGTATTTTTTAGCATCCGCACAAGTCCACCACATATGGTAATATGAGCCAGGTATCTGATGACATTTCCAACATTTTTCAGATTTATTCTTGAACATTCTTGCTATTCTTGTCGGGGGAAAGTGCCACCTGTAAAATATCTTATACAAATTTTCTTTATATGCTGTTGACATTGTCATTTTATAATTTTGAGACCATTTCTCAAGATCAATCCCATATCCAAAATTCTTCCCCCAAGCAATCACAGTTTCTTTAACTTGTTCTTCTTCTAGTTTAATTTCTAATAAATATCCATACAATTTTTTAATCACCTTTTCATCAGTACCTGTCAAAATCTTATCTAAGTCAGTTAGTTTATCATAGAAACCTTCTGTTTTAGAATCTTTATCATACCTTGAATGTATTTGCGCATGTGAAAACCAATTCATCTTTATACCTTGTTCCTCTAGTTTTTGTATAGATTTAAGTTCACCCTTTTCATTCAATATTTCACCATATCTAACTGTTTGTTCCTTTTTGTATATTATAGGATTAAGAAAATGCTTCAATAGTCGATAGCCAGACTAGAATTTTCAAATAACATTGTCTTTTAATCTTCTCCCAATTTAACCACAGAGACTCCCGTATATAATGTCTTCTAAAATACCCCTGTGTTTTAGTTCCTTTATACCATAAAAAAGCATGCCACCCCAACAACAGGTCATGTCCTTCTAATGTCAACAATCTAGTATTTCTTAATGTTATCCATTCCTTAACCCACATCAAATTTGTAGCTTGATAATACAACTCCCAATTAGGCAAACCAAATCCTCCTCTTATTCTAGCATCTTGCAAAAGTTTTAACTTTATTCTCGCTTTCTTACCTTGCCATATATATTTCAACACAATTTTACTTAAATCTTCAAAGTAGTCTTTTCCAAGCCTAATTGGAATAGTTTGAAACAAATATAAAATTCTGGGTAATATATTCATCTTGATTGTTGATATTCTCCCTATTAATGACTGTTGTAAATTTTCCCATTTCGCCAAATCTAGCGCTATCTGCTGTTTAAGTTTAATATAATTATTCTCTTTTAGTGTACTGCATCTTGCTGTCAAATGTATCCCCAAATACTTGATCTTATTTGTGACCTGAATAGACAAAACATCCACCAATTCTTCCTTTTGTCTTGATAGCATATTCTTTGTCAAGATCTTTGTCTTATCTTTATTTATTTTCAAACTAGCCACCATTCCATATGTCTCTATCTTTTCTATCAATTTTGATGCTGTTTCTAGTGGGTCTTCTAAGATAAAAACCAGATCATCTGCAAATGCTTGCAACTTAAATTCTTCCTTTTTAATTTTCATCCCTTTTATATTCTTTTCATCTCTAATATTTCTATTTAGCACTTCCAAAGTTAACACAAACAACAGAGGTGATAGTGGGCACCCTTGTCTTGTTCCTTTTCTTATATCGATAGATTCCGTCAGTTCTCCCTCTATCATTACCTTTGCCGTCTGCTTATTATATATAGCTTCTAATGCTTGAATAAATTTTCTAGCAAAGCCCATCTGTTCCAGCAGTAATAACATGAATCGCCAATTCACATTATCAAATGCCTTCTGTGCATCTAGAAATATCAAAGCCATTTGTTTTTCGGGATGTGCCTCGTAGTATTCCAAAGTGTCCAAGATTACTCTCATATTGTCTTTGATTTGTCTCTTTGGCAGAAATCCATTTTGGTCAGGATGAATAAAATTATTTAAATATTTTTTAAGTCTTTCTGCCAATATTGAAGAAAAGATTGTATAATCTGCGTTTAGTAGGGAAATTTAATTTGTAATGGATCGGCCTCCTCTTTTGGAACAAGTGTGATATAAGCTTCTGACCATGATTTAGGTATCCTCTTCTTTAACATAACTTCATTCATAACTTCTAGCAATGGAAAATTCAATGATTCTTGTAATGTTTTGTAAAATTCTGCCGGAAGTCCATCTGGGCCTGGTGCCTTTCCATTATTTTGTTTCTTAAGTGCTTCAGTTAACTCCATCTTCATTATATTGTTTTCTAACATTGTTACAATCTCTTTAGGTATCTGGGGTAAATTAGCATTCTGTAAATACTGTTTAACTCTTTCTTCATCCATACTCTCTTGTGTGTATAGTTTCCCATAATAATCTCGAATAATTTCTTCTTCTCTTTACTACCATAGCAAACTTGGCCTTGATCATCTATTAATTGCAATATTTTCCTTGATTCTTTCTCCTTTCTCAATTTATATGCTAACCATCTACCTGGTTTATTTGCATCTTCAAAGTAGTTCTGTTTCGCACCTCTAATTTTTTGCGCTAATTCTTCTTCTTCTATTAGACCCATTTTATATTTGGTTATATCCATTTTTAGCTTAATGTCCTTTCTCTGTGGCATTTTCTGTAACTCTTTTTCAAGTCCTTTATACTCATCTTCTAATGCCTTAGAGGCTAATCTTTTCATAGTATTTCTTTTCCTTGTATAGTCTATTATCAAGCCTCTGGCATATGCCTTCATTGTATCCCATACATTCTGGATTGATGTATCTTCTTTTTTGTTTTCTCGAAAGAAAAAGGCCAATTCTTTCTCCATCCACTGTGTGAAGTCTTTTCCCTTTAAAATAGTATTATTTAACCTCCATCTAGATTTTCTTCTTTCTCCTTTCCATTTAATTGTCATTGGATTGTGATCTGCCCAAGTACTTGTTTCAATATTTATTTCTTGAATATTAGTTAACAATTCTGTTGATATCCATATCATATCTATTCTGGACCATGATAAGTGTCTATTTGAGTAGAAGGTGTATTGTTTAGTTTTAGCATTTCTTTCTCTCCATGTATCTTTTAAGTTTATCTCATCTACCATTTTAAAAAAAGATTTAGGGAGAGTCTTTCTATTTTGCTTTATTGTTTTCTGTGTTGTGTAGTCCAGTTTATTGTCTACAATTCCATTAAAATCTCCCATCATAACTATATTAACATAGTCCAGTTCAACTATTTTCATATGTAATTTTTTTATAGAATTCTTCTTGATTGTCATTCGAGGCATAGATTGCAATCAGGAGTGTTTTCGTATTATTGTCCATTATTCCCACCATTAATATTCTTCCGTCGTCATCAGTATAAATCAATTTTGCTGAGATGGTCTCTTTAATATATAAAACCACTCCTCTTTTCTTACATTGTGTCAAGGAAGTGAATATTTTCCCTAATTTTGGCTGTATCAACAATTGTTCATATTGTTTTTTAATATGTACTTCTTGTAGGCAGATTATATCAAATTTTAATTTCTCTAATTTATGAAAGATTTTCCTTCTTTTAACGGCTGAGTTAAGTCCATTTATATTAATTGTAATCAATTTTTTCTCTCCCATGGTTATATTTTGTAATTAGGTTTGACAGCTCTCGTGGATCTTGGTTCACGTTGTTCTTTGGCTTCCTCCTTTCCACCTACTACACCTTCTTCTTTTGCAGTCGTCATTTGGGAGTCCTCTTGGAATTCAATTAGTGAAATTTCTTTTTCTGCCTCTTCCTCCCCTCTGAAAAATTCTGTGTAAAATGATTCAGCTTTCTCAATTGAATCAATTCTATATCTCTGTTCTTGCCATGTAAACATTAAACCTTTTGGAATCAGCCATCTATAATTCACCTCTTTTTTAAGTAACAATTTGGTCAAGAATCGGTATTCTCTTCTCATCTCTCTCACTCTTCTGGGTACTTGTTTCAAGACCACAATCTCCTTATCTTTGTATTTCAATGTTTTCTCTCTTGCCACTTGCAATATTTGCATTTTAATGGCTTTCTTTGTAAATCTGATGTGAACTTCTCTTGGTAAGCTATTTCTCATCGCATATCTTGTGAAGACTCGATAAACCTCATCTATTCCATCCATCATCTTCTCTTCAGTTATTTCCAAAGCTTCAGCCAATATTTCTATCATTATCTCAGCTAGATTTTGTCCTTTTTCTTCCTCTATGTTTTGGAATCTAAGATAAAATTCTGATCTGTCCATCTCCCATCTCAGCATACCATTTTTATCTTGTTCAACCACAGTTAATCTGTTATAAATGTCTCCAATCTTCTTGTCTCTTTGTTTATCTTCTTCTTCAATTTTTTGGAGTCTCTCATCATACTTCATCATCATTTGTTGGATGTTCTCCACTTTTACATCGGTTTTCCCTGTTCTTTGTTCAATATTGTCTGTTCTTTGTTCAATGTTCTCTATTCTCTTTTCAATATTCTCTGATCTTGTTTGAATATTTTGAATTCCTTGCATAATCATCTGTAGGGTCACTTTTTCTTGTTCTTTTTCTTGCCTCAACATTGTCTGTATTGAACGTTGTTGATGGTGGAGAGGAAGAAGTAGAAGTTGAGGGACCAGGAGCTATTAATTTCCTACTCATTTTGAGCAATTCAAAATCTTCAGGTTCTTCTAGACCTTAATTCAATTGTGGTATAACCAATTGCAGTTCCAAATAAAAATAGTAGGAAAAAAGAAGCCAAATAGTAATAATAATAAAAAAAAGAAAAAAAAATTATTCAGGTTCTTGTATACCTTAATCCAATTGGTTGGTTAGATAACAATAAAAATTCAAAAATGAATTTTTGAAGGAAAAGACCATAAACACACACAAAAAAGAAAAAGTTGTAAAATCCTAAAAAAGATGAAAAAGTGAAGAATAAAAGGTTAAAAAAAGAAAGGAAAAATTCTTCAGGTTCTTCAACACCTTAATCCAATTAAGAGGTCTCAAATATAAAAGGATGCATAAAAATAAACCAAAAAAAAAAAAAATCAATATGGAAGGTAGATGGAAAGACAAAAATACCAGAAAGGGAGAGAAAAAAAGCTACTCCCTTAAAAAAAAAGGGAAACATTAATACTAAAACTTTTCCTTTAAAATAAAAAGCAAGCGTAGAAATTCAACTTCCAAAGACAAGAAAAAAAACAAAGACAAGTTCCAAAGAGCCGAAAATCCAAATAGCTATTACAAAAAAAAGTAAACTGATGAGGAGGGGTAGCACAGCTTAGAAAAATTAAAAAGAGCACACTGCACTTTGTTTAATTATCCAAGGCTCTTGTTATAACTCTCTTCTCCAGAGACTTATCACCTTTTCTTTTCCTATAAGCTTCAACACCAGACTCCAGCTGTTGATAGAAACCCAGAAGAGCACCTGCAATAATACTCTCCCATGCTCTTCCCTCTATCTTATCAAACAGGCAATGTCCTTGAAAAGAAGTCTCAGTTCTTTCTCAGCTTTGTCTGGTCAAAAGAGAGATAGAATATTTCCAAGCCTCTAGTTGGCAGTGTTACAAAGTTTCTTTAGCTTTCACTTTCCCCCTCCTTTTCCAAGTAAAATATAATAAGAATTAATTAAAAAAGAAAAGATATTTTTAGAAAAAATAACTAAAAGGAGTCTCTGGCTTAAAATATTATAAAGTCAAAAAGGAGAAAAGAATAGATAAAAAGAAGAGAAAAAAACCAGGTCCAGTTTCAAAATATAAGATCATGTGTAGAAAATCCAGCAATGAAAAAAAAAAATATTACTTTGACATTCCTGTTTAAAATTGCCACTTAATCAATTCTGTGAAAACTTTTACAGATTCTTTCTTTTCCTTAGGGTGTCCTTTCAAATCTTAAAATAAAGAAAAAGTTCTCACCAAACCGGCACATTCTCTCTTTCCGTTCTCTTTTGTCTCGGAGCTGTCACAACTTCAGCAGCTTTAATGGCTGCCTCTTTGCCACTAGCAAAAGAGCTTCTCCTGGATCTACCAGGGACTTTGTGGTATCCCTGGGATCAACAGGATGCGCTCTTTACATTCACCGTCTCTTCGGGACGGTTTAGATCCACTTGGACCGTCCAGGAGCAAAGATATCGGCAGCGATCTCAGACCTCCAAGATCGCATGCCGTATCGTCGTGACGCCAGCTTCGCCCTAATCCAACTCAACCCCATTTTTTCTCCTTTCTTCTGTTTTATGGTTACAAAGGAAATATTCTCCAGCATTTTCATTCCAAATGACATTTCATATTTCTTGGATTTGTCACTTGCAGAATTTCATACAGACTCGGACCAGAAATGAACGTTTTGGATCGGTCTCCATGACCAACTTACAGAAGGAGAGTGGAAATGGTTGGATGGCAGTAATTACAGAAATGGCTTTCAGTGAGCACTGAATATTTGTTGTTGTTGTTGTTGTTGTTGTTGTTGTTGTTGTTGTTGTTAGCAGAGTTGGGGAACATGTGGCTTTTCAACTGTTGCTGAACTTCACCTCCCAGCAATATTCAAGGTTGAGGATAATTTGTTGATATCCATATCATATCTATTCTGGACATGATAAGTGTCAACTGTATTGTTTAGTTTTAGCATTTCTTTCTCTCCATGTATCTTTTAAGTTTATCTCATCACCATTTAAAAAAAGATTTAGGGAAACTTTATTGTTTTCTGTGTTGTGTAGTCCAGTTTATTGTCTACAATTCCATTAAAATCTCCCATCATAACTATATTAACAATCCAGTTCAACTATTTTCATTGTAATTTTTTTTTTATAGAATTCTTCTTGATTGTCATTCGAGGCATAGATTGCAATCAGGAGTGTTTTCGTATTATTGTCCATTATTCCCACCATTAATATTCTTCCGTCGTCATCAGTATAAATCAATTTTGCTGAGATGGTCTCTTTAATATATAAAACCACTCCTCTTTTCTTACATTGTGTCAAGGAAGTGAATATTTTCCCTAATTTTGGCTGTATCAACAATTGTTCATATTGTTTTTTAATATGTATTTCTTGTAGGCAGATTATATCAAATTTTAATTTCTCTAATTTATGAAAGATTTTCCTTCTTTTAACGGCTGAGTTAAGTCCATTTATATTAATTGTAATCAATTTTTTCTCTCCCATGGTTATATTTTGTAATTAGGTTTGACAGCTCTCGTGGATCTTGGTTCACGTTGTTCTTTGGCTTCCTCCTTTCCACCTACTACACCTTCTTCTTTTGCAGTCGTCATTTGGGAGTCCTCTTGGAATTCAATTAGTGAAATTTCTTTTTCTGCCTCTTCCTCCCCTCTGAAAAATTCTGTGTAAAATGATTCAGCTTTCTCAATTGAATCAATTCTATATCTCTGTTTTTGCCATGTAAACATTAAACCTTTTGGAATCAGCCATCTATAATTCACCTCTTTTTAAGTAACAATTTGGTCAAGAATCGGTATTCTCTTCTCATCTCTCTCATTCTTCTGGGTACTTGTTTCAAGACCACAATCTCCTTATCTTTGTATTTCAATGTTTTCTCTCTTGCCACTTGCAATATTTGCATTTTAATGGCTTTCTTTGTAAATCTGATGTGAACTTCTCTTGGTAAGCTATTTCTCATCGCATATCTTGTGAAGACTCGATAAACCTCATCTATTCCATCCATCATCTTCTCTTCAGTTATTTCCAAAGCTTCAGCCAATATTTCTATCATTATCTCAGCTAGATTTTGTCCTTTTTCTTCCTCTATGTTTTGGAATCTAAGATAAAATTCTGATCTGTCCATCTCCCATCTCAGCATACCATTTTTATCTTGTTCAACCACAGTTAATCTGTTATAAATGTCTCCAATCTTCTTGTCTCTTTGTTTATCTTCTTCTTCAATTTTTTGGAGTCTCTCATCATACTTCATCATCATTTGTTGGATGTTCTCCACTTTTACATCGGTTTTCCCTGTTCTTTGTTCAATATTGTCTGTTCTTTGTTCAATGTTCTCTATTCTCTTTTCAATATTCTCTGATCTTGTTTGAATATTTTGAATTCCTTGCATAATCATCTGTAGGGTCACTTTTTCTTGTTCTTTTTCTTGCCTCAACATTGTCTGTATTGAACGTTGTTGATGGTGGAGAGGAAGAAGTAGAAGTTGAGGGACCAGGAGCTATTAATTTCCTACTCATTTTGAGCAATTCAAAATCTTCAGGTTCTTCTAGACCTTAATTCAATTGTGAAATAACCAATTGCAGTTCCAAATAAAAATAGTAGGAAAAAAGAAGCCAAATAGTAATAATAATAAAAAAAGAAAAAAATTCTTCAGGTTCTTGTATACCTTAATCCAATTGGTTGGTTAGATAACAATAAAAATTCAAAAATAAATTTTTGAAGGAAAAGACCATAAACACACACAAAAAAGAAAAAGTTGTAAAATCCTAAAAAAGATGAAAAAGTGAAGAATAAAAGGTTAAAAAAAGGAAAATTCTTCAGGTTCTTCAACACCTTAATCCAATTAAGAGGTCTCAAATATAAAAGGATGCATAAAAATAAACCAAAAAGAAAAAAAGAAAAAATCAATATGGAAGGTAGATGGAAAGACAAAAATACCAGAAAGGGAGAGAGAGAAAAAAGCTACTCCCTTAAAAAAAAAAAAAAAGAAGGGAAACATTAATACTAAAACTTTTCCTTTAAAATAAAAAGCAAGTGTAGAAATTCAACTTCCAAAGACAAGAAAAAAAACAAAGACAAGTTCCAAAGAGCCGAAAATCCAAATAGCTATTACAAAAAAAAGTAAACTGATGAGGAGGGGTAGCACAGCTTAGAAAAATTAAAAAGAGCACACTGCACTTTGTTTAATTATCCAAGGCTCTTGTTATAACTCTCTTCTCCAGAGACTTATCACCTTTTCTTTTCCTATAAGCTTCAACACCAGACTCCAGCTGTTGATAGAAACCCAGAAGAGCACCTGCAATAATACTCTCCCATGCTCTTCCCTCTATCTTATCAAACAGGCAACGTCCTTGAAAAGAAGTCTCAGTTCTTTCTCAGCTTTGTCTGGTCAAAAGAGAGATAGAATATTTCCAAGCCTCTAGTTGGCAGTGTTACAAAGTTTCTTTAACTTTCACTTTCCCCCTCCTTTTCCAAGTAAAATATAATAAGAATTAATTAAAAAAAGAAAAAGATATTTTTTTAAAAAATAACTAAAAGGGAGTCTCTGGCTTAAAATATTATAAAGTCAAAAAGGAGAAAAGAATAGATAAAAAGAAGAGAAAAAAACCCGGTCCAGTTTCAAAATATAAGATCATGTGTAGAAAATCCAGCAATGAAAAAAAAAATATTACTTTGACATTCCTGTTTAAAATTGCCGCTTAATCAATTCTGTGAAAACTTTTACAGATTCTTTCTTTTCCTTAGGGTGTCCTTTCAAATCTTAAAATAAAGAAAAAGTTCTCACCAAACCGGCACATTCTCTCTTTCCGTTCTCTTTTGTCTCGGAGCTGTCACAACTTCAGCAGCTTTAATGGCTGCCTCTTTGCCACTAGCAAAAAGAGCTTCTCCTGGATCTACCAGGGACTTTGTGGTATCCCTGGGATCAACAGGATGCGCTCTTTACATTCACCGTCTCTTCGGGACGGTTTAGATCCACTTGGACCGTCCAGGAGCAAAGATATCGGCAGCGATCTCAGACCTCCAAGATCGCATGCCGTATCGTCGTGACGCCAGCTTCGCCCTAATCCAACTCAACCCCCATTTTTCTCCTTTCTTCTGTTTTATGGTTACAAAGGAAATATTCTCCAGCATTTTCATTCCAAATGACATTTCATATTTCTTGGATTTGTCACTTGCAGAATTTCATACAGACTCGGACCAGAAATGAACGTTTTTGGATCGGTCTCCATGACCAACTTACAGAAGGAGAGTGGAAATGGTTGGATGGCAGTAATTACAGAAATGGCTTTCAGTGAGCACTGAATATTTGTTGTTGTTGTTGTTGTTGTTAGCAGAGTTGGGAACATGTGGCTTTTCAACTGTTGCTGAACTTCACCTCCCAGCTGTCAAGGTTGAGGGATAGATTGGGAACTGCGGTTCATCACCAACTGAATGGCTACCACTTGCTTACCCATCATGAAGTAGAAACTCACCTTCAACTCCAGATTTTTTTCCCAATGTCTTTGAAATTCTGACAAGCAGAAAAAGTGAAAGACTGGCTTCAAACATCATACCAAGCTATAAAAATGATTTTATGTTGGCTTAACATGATGTGTGAACCCAACCAGCAATCACTCATAGCAACATAATGCCCCGTGACATCCTTTAGACTTGTAATCCTATAATCACATGCCCTAAAATAAGCCACATTTATTTCCAGGGAAGGTGATTTGGGGTCTATTCCATTTAGGTCAGGGGTCTTCAAACTTGACAGCTTTAAAACATGTGGACTTCCACTCCCAGAATTCTTCCTCCAGTCATGTTAGCTCGGGAATTCTGGGAGTTGAAGTCCACAAGTCTTAAACTTGCCAAGGTTGAAGACCCTTGATTTAGGCAATCTATTTTGCTGTGAGACTGATGAGGAATTTCAGCTTTCATTTAGAAACATTTATCAGTAAAATGTTTAGGAAACAATAGCTTGATGGCTGCAGAGATATGTTAATTGAACTTGAGATTATTTTTGACTATTTGAGATAGAAAAACATGTATCATCTCTTGCTTCTATCTCAGGAATTGGAAGGAAGGTGAACCCAACACTTACCTGGGTCGTGAAGAGGACTGTGGCCAAGTTTGGATTAATGGTGAATGGAATGATTACATCTGCTCATCCGAAAGCTTTTATGTCTGTGAAAAGCCCAGATCGAGCACACCCAAAGCTGCCTCAAAGCGGCCCTGAGCCTTGAAGCAGAATGTCTAGAAAGCAATTTGGAAGGCAAGACTGCAGCCCTCACATCATGATCGACAAAGCAGCACTACACTTTTGTTAGACTAAGATCTCAATTTAACATGGAAACAGTACTATATTGGTAGCTCTAGATTATCTGGCAATTCTGTAGCTAAATCAAATTATCCATGTAAATTTTCTAAGCAATTGTTTCCTGCAACCTGGAGGAACCAAATACTAAGGTCTGGAAAGTCTGGAAACTATCCCTGAAATCATTATATATGGGAGATAAATTTAATGCCATTGGGCATAATATAAATGTTCTTGCTATTGCTATGTCATTATACGTCACAAAACAATGTGAAAATATTAAACTTAAACTACCCAAAAAAAATCACCAGTTATACCTCATATTTGCCCAATAGTAATTACAACCACAGGGGAAGAAGATGAGTTAAAGTTAAAATGACCAGGGTTCAAGCATTGTATTAAGACCTATTTACTAAACTGTGTGTTATTGAATAAGCCCCAGTTGACTTTGTACAACAGGCTACAAGCTAAGCCATAACTTATAAACTGTAACAGCTGGTATTCAATGGCATGCTAATACAAAACCTAGCACAGCATGTCATGTTTTAGTGATCCTGGCTGCTTCCTGTGCGATTCTACACTCCAATTATACAAATGAAAGTCAAGAAACACATTGTTTCTTGGACTGCAAAAGGCCAAGGTATGTATCAAGTATGAGTTAGTTTTTTTTTAAAAAAAAACAAATTTTATTAATTTTTAAAGACATACAAGACATAAAACATAAGAACATAAAACCTCTTTTCTGAAAGTTATTTGTAAATTTTAACAAAACAAATAAGACCTTTTATACACCATTGACACATCTCCTTATAGACACATACATATCCTTTCAAGTTTCTCATTATTTCTCCCTTTACTTTTATTCAATTATATTTCTTTTCTTATATTTATCTATTTTATATGTTTTTATTCAGTATACTTATTTTTCCTTCTGACTTACTTTATTCTCTTCTATCTTTTATTCTCAATTGTCCTCTTCTAACATTCCTCCAAGGTTTTATTAACTCAATCAAACATAAAACACACAAAAACACAAAACATAGAAACATAAAAAACATCTTTTCTGAAAGTTGCTTAGTCCCGGGTTACAACTCTTGGTACAGACACAAATTCAAATTCAGATTCATTTTGTATACAATTCCATATCTTATTACCATTTTCAATTTTCTATACAGCTTCTCATCTTTTAAGTTTTCTTAGCTTTATTTTATTTATCTCATCTCAATTCAAATCATAATATTTATTATTCTTTGTCTG
This sequence comes from Notechis scutatus, assembly GCF_049901735.1. Lineage (NCBI taxonomy): Eukaryota > Metazoa > Chordata > Lepidosauria > Squamata > Elapidae > Notechis > Notechis scutatus. The sequence continues at coordinate 147,795,766 of NC_142010.1, forward strand.
TTCTATTTCCAGCTATCCATTTATCTTTCTTCTTTAAACAAAACTTCTCCTGTACACTAATTGGAGTATGACGCCTTTATCTCTTTCCCCTACATTTATAATACTTAATATAAAATACATAGCTTACGTTGGGATTCTGTTTGGTACATTCTAAAATTATACAATATTATCAATGCCAATACAATCTATTCATTAATATTAATATTCATTTATATCTTAAACACTTAACACATTACTTTTCAGTTTTTTCAGTGAAAAAAAAGAAACAACGCAAAAACTTGAACTTCCAATAGCTACAAACCACATCTCTACCCAACAACCACAACCCAATCCAAAACCCAATCCACAAATAAACACAACCCAGACAAATATTGATATCCCAATCCTCATCAGAGAAGCTGTTGAGCGTGAACGGAAACGTCAAACGCCATCTTATTTGGTCTAGAGGTCACCAATAACAATGATGACATCACAACTGTCCGAAACATCATCAGGGATTATCAAGCATCAACCATCTCCGCTGATGAAATACTTGACATTTCACGCATTGGCCGAGAGCTCAATAACAGTGACGGCTCTGTAGCCCCACGCCTGTGCAGAGTCATTTGCAAAATGAAACAAGCAAACGTAAATTCATTTATACTATAAACTCACTCGCCAAAACCAACACCAACCATAAGAACCTCCGTTGCCGCCCTGACCTAACCATACAGCAACGTGCCCACTCCCGTGTACTCCGCATTGAACTCAAAAACCGTCTAGACAATGGAGAGAAGGACCTGTACATTGACTACCATGCTGACTGTATCAAAAGTAAGCCACGCAACCCAATACTCAGCTTTTACCCTCAACCACAACCCTACCTCAACCGATCCACCATCACCCAAGACTAGCACGCACGCCCCAACTACCTCAATTCCAACTACTGCCGGCCTTAAATGCAAACTACTCAATGCAAGAAGCCTCGTGAATAAAATACCTGAATTTCTCATCCTCCTAAATATGGCTAACTTTGACATTATATTTGTCTGTGAAACATGGCTCAATGCATCTCTCCCGACTCCATTACCACAGTAAGAGACTATCATGTTTACCGATCAGATCGTGAAAATCGTCGAGGAGGTGGTGTTGCTATCTTCTATAAAAATCCTTACATCTAAAAAATATCCAAGTTACCCAGGAGCTTGCTCTTCCTGAGACCATCATCTGTGAGCTATCCTTAAATATCACAATTCGATTCTTACTATGTTACAGAGCACCTGATTATGACATCGAACATGTAAACAAGCTAAATACATTACTAACATGGGCTGCATCCTGCCCATACCCTTTTATCTTTCTTGGTGATTTCAATCTACCTCATATTGACTGGACCCTAAATGATTGTACAACTGAAATCATACACACAACCTTCTACAATGCTACTACAAATCTGGGACTGGAACAACTAGTAACCAACAACACTAGACTAAACAACTGCCTCGATCTCATCTTCTGCAATAGTTTGAATTTAATTTACGGAATACAAACTAAAGAACCCTTTTCCAGTAGCGACCACAATATGATTGACTTTTGTCTCAACATACGTCCACACAAAAATCACCACAATGATGTAATTCCCAATTGTAACTTCAAAAAGGCAACTATGATCTTATACACAACGATCTCTCATCCCTTGATTGGCAATCTCTATTCACTGGATGCAATACTGTTGAAGACCATTACAACATATTTTTACTTGAAGTCAAAAGAGTCATCAAACTATATGTACCAACAACAACTCCCAAAACAAAACAAAAAGCAGATTACCCATATAAATAAGGAAACTTCAATCCAAAAAGAGATCACTCTGGCGGAAAAACAAATCTGGTCACGTTGCCAATTTCAAAAACCGATACAAAAATTTATGCCACCAGATAAAGACCGAATGCACCAATTATCACATTAAACAAGAGGAAAACCTTCTAAGCACCAATTCCACCCGTGCTTTTTACAATTTTGTAAACAACAAACTAAAAGACTCAAGGTCCATCCCTCCCTTGATAGGACCTGATGGTAAAGACTGCAACGACGACACCATTAAAGCCAACATCTTTAACACATTCTTGGCTCAGTATTTGTAAACAGCAATGGATCATGCCCAGTATTTCCTAGCCGTACCACAGATAACAACAATGATCTAATACATATCGATTTCACAGAAGACAATGTTGAAAAAGCACTACGCAACCTAAAACCATCTCTATCTATTGGACCGGATGGAATATGTGCCTACTTCTTAAGAAAGCTATCCACTGCCATAGCCAAACCTCTAAGCATAATCTTTGAAAAATCTTTCAGAACCAGCTCCTTGCCTAACCTATGGTCACAAGCCACAGTCATCCCCATCTTCAAAAAGGAGACCCAAGCCTAGTTGAAAATTACAGGCCAATCTCCTTATGCTGCGTCACCTGTAAAGTCATGGAATCAATTATTAACCAATCCATCATCCTTCACTTAGAGACAAATAACCTACTCTCCAATAAACAATTTGGTTTCAGAAAAAAACTATCCTGTAATCTGCAACTCTTACACTGCAAAAACATATGGACGACACAACTCGACCAGGGCAAAGCAATAGACACAATCTACATAGACTTCTGTAAAGCCTTTGATTCAGTGGTACACGACAAACTACTCCTAAAAATAAAATCCTATGGTATCTCTGGACAACTGAATAACTGGATAGAAGCATTCCTGTCAAACAGACAACAAATGGTCAAAATCGGGAGCGTACTATCAAATCCAGTACCTGTCAATAGTGGTGTTCCCCAAGGCAGTGTTCTAGGACCAACTCTCTTCATACTCTACATAAACGACCTCTGTGATCATATTAAGAGCAATTGCGTTCTCTTCGCTGATGATGTAAAGCTGTTCAATACCACAGACAATACTGCTACCCTACAAAAAGATCTTGACTATGTATCAGAGTGGTCAAACAAATGGCAACTTCAAATCTCAACAAATAAATGCTCTGTCTTACATATTGGCAAAAAAATCAGAAAATAAAATACAAGCTGAATAGTCAAGATCTTGTTGATGACTCAAGCTCAGTAAAGGACCTTGGAATACTCACCTCTAATGATCTAAGTGCTAGAGCCCACTGCAACTACATAGCCAAAAAGGCATTAAGAGTTGTTAACCTAATCCTACGTAGCTTTTTCTCTGGTAATATCACACTACTAACCAGAGCATACAAAACATTTGCTAGACCAATACTCGAATACAGTTCATCAGTCTGGAACCCACACTACGTATCTGATATTAGCACAATTGAGAAAGTCCAGAAATATTTCACAAGAAGAGTTCTCCACTCCTCTACTCGTTGTAGAATACCTTATGCCACCAGACTTGAAATTCTAGAACTTGAAAACCTTGAATTACGCCGTCTTCGGTCTGACTTAAGCATGGTATATAAAATCATACATTGCAATGTCCTACCTGTCAATGAATACTTCAGCTTCAACCATAACAACACAAGAGCACACAATAGATACAAACTCAAAGTAAACCGCACCAAACTTGATTGCAGGAAATACGACTTCAGCAATAGAGTGGTCAATGTCTGGAATACTCTACCCGACTCTGTAGTTTCTTCCCCAAACCCCAAAAACTTTAACCTTAGACTGTCTACTATTGACCTCACCCCTTTCCTAAGAGGTCTGTAGGGGCGTGCATAAGCACACCAACGTGCCTACCGTCCCTGTCCTATTGTTTCTCTTATTCTTTTATTTTTCTTATATGTACCCATTTCATGTATTCACAACTATGTATACATTTATACTTATTATCTTGTAAACAATTGGCAAATCAAATAAATAAATAAATAAATAAATAAATAAATAAATAAATATCATACTTTTATGGGGACACCTATTTTCCATAGTTATTTCCCCCCCACATCACATATTTTAAATCATTATTTCATTAGATTGTTCCCCAAATCTCTCATTTATTTCATTGCTTTCTTTTTCTTCACAAAAAATTTCACTGGGATAACACAATCTAATCATTAATATTAATAAACATTTTACCCATTTCAATTAAATATCATGCCTTTACGGGAACACTTATTCTTTCCATAGTTATTCCCCCCCACATCACATATTTTGAATCATTATTTCGTTAAAATGTTCCCCCTTCTCCTACTCCAATTCTCCCATTTATTTCATTACTTTCTTTTTCTTGACAAAAATTTCACTAAATTACACTAAATATTTTATCACATTTTAAATTACATATTATTTCCCATTTTCTAAAATTATTTCTAAGTACAAATATAAAAATACAATCTTATGTACCTTTCCAGAATCCCTTTTTCAATAAAATTTACCCATTATCTCTAAAAGACTTTTGTTTCTTTGCATCTAGCTCCCCACCATTGAGGCTTCTCATCCCTTCCTTTGTCCCTTGCTTATTCTTCTCCTTGCCCTCTTTACCCCCTTGTCTCTCCACCTCCCTTTTGTTCTGCTTTCCTCCTTTCTGTTGTTTTCTAACATAGTATCCACTTTTCACCTTATTCTTCTCTTTTTTGGTTGTTTTTCCAAGTCTTAAAGTCCCCTTTTCCTTTTTCTCTTTCTCCTTTCCTTCCCCAACTAAAGTCACTTGTTCATCAAAAATGGCTTCTTCTTTATCCCAGTCATCCTGTTGCGGAGTCAGGTTTTCATAAGTACAAACCGCCATTTCTAAAAATTGAAAAAGAGTGCCAAGAGAATCTTCCTGTTCTTCTTTTTTATATTTTTGGTATTCAAGTTTCAATGCATCCACAAGTGATGCCATTATGAGAGAAAAGGTTTTTCCAAACAACCACCCAAGTGCTTTTAATCAAAGATAGTTCTCAGAAGTTCCAAAATCACCAAGCAATCCAAATAAGCTGTTTCTTTTAAGTACTTTCTCCTTCTTCACTTTCTCTTTCTGGAGTTAGTATTTAGTCACCAAGTTCCATTTAAAATATATCTTTTAGAAGTCTTATTAATGTTTAATAACTCTTTAAAATTCTAGGCAATATTCTCCTTGTTTTCAAATTCTGCTCCAATTTTTTTTCCTCTCCCTTCCCACTCACAGCAAAAAAGTTTTTGTTTTTTTTAAAGTTCAGAAATCCTTATCCCATCAGCATTTAGTTACCTCCAATGCAGGTTTTCCGATTTCTCTTATAGTTCCATCCACTGTCACGTTAGGAAGGAGAGTGAAAAGAAAGAAAAAAAAACTTTCCCTTTTAGGATTCCATTCGCCGCTTGTAACTCTCTCTGGAAACAATTTATCTTGGCAACTTTCAAATTCCAGGGTACTTTCCCTTACTTTATCCCCGTCAAAAACCACTTTCACAACTCTTCCGACTTTCTTCCTCCTGCACAATCTTGTCCAGCTGCAGGTTTCTTTGTGGCGGCCATTACTGACCGCCGCTCCTCTGCCTTGGGAAAAGGGGGTTTTGCCGGCTGGGGAGGGGGTCTGCAACACCCCCAAACCCCTATCTGGATCCCCCCTGTCTTCAGCTGCCTCTACGGGGCAGCTATATCCCCCAAATCCAAACGGATCGGGGCACCTTGGCAGTGAGCGCAGCAGGGATCGTGCGGTATCGCAAATCCCTGCCGCTGCCGAAGCCTTGCAAACCGGAAGTCCCAAGTATGAGTTAGTTTTTGACACCATGTAAGTTGGTAGGTTTGGACCACACAAGAAGGAAAGACATCATCTCTGGAAACCTCTTTTGGACAAGTGTAAGTCAACATCTCCATCTAATCTCACACATTAGCAAATCAAGGAACTCATCAGGATAGGACACATTCCCAGCACACATATTCGCTATCTATGAAATCACACACAAGACACCAGCAATCAAGTTCCAGCAAGTTCAACCAGCAATCTCCATCCACCTTTACAGACAAGAGTTTGAATATCCTTTCTTTCCCAACAAGCATTGCTTTGAATCTTAACATGGAAAAAGATTGTAGACAGCAACCTTTCAGTTCTTTTGAGCAGAGCTTCCTTTGTTACCCAGACCTTTTCTTTTGTTACCCCAAAGCCACCTATCCAAAAAAAGCCTTTTCACCACTTATTAGAAAGTTCTTATTTAAACTTTCCTGTTGTGATTGAGCAATAGGTTCATTTGTCATTATGCTTTTTACCAAATTTGGGGTAATTTACTCAGGTTTGGGAATCACTGTGTTAAGATGCTAAATCAGAGACATCACAAGCATCTTGGATCATAGAATCATAGATCCATCAGATGGGGGAAAATAACATTTTTTTCAAAACCAGGTTGCTGAGGGAGAGATCAGGAAACACCAGAAGGGGGGTTGATGTCTCACTAAATGTATTGGGAAAGGGTTTTCTTTTTTTAAAAAAAGAAGTAATTTAAGTACCTTTAGCAGAAAAGAGGAAAACTATGACTTTTCACACAGGAAAAACATGCACATTAAAGGGGAAACTTAGTGGATTTTTTTTAAAATGTCCATCAATTTTGCTTCTCTAATTTTGGAAGCCCTCAAAGGTGAGAAGCCACACACAGCCTGGGGGCAGATTTCCTATGTATGAGGTGTGTGGAAAAGGAATTGCTTTTATTGAGTCCCAGTCTGATCCATAAGTAAGCATTGTCAATGCTTAATTCCTGGAGTTGTGAGTGCTCTATTGCTGGAAGTTTTAAAGAATACAATGGACAGCTATTTCATACAGTCTCCTGGCTTGAGCAGGGAGTTGTACTAGAAAATCTCCGAGACCCCTTCTAGCACTATGATTCTTTTTTTTTCTTTTTTGGTAAAAGTTTTATTTGGGTTTTCACAAAACATAATGGGAAAAGAAACATCTTTTTTGGAGACCAGCATGAATCCAGGTTATCACATCTCCATACAGACATAATCTCAGTTACATAATCATCTTATATATTCAATTTCATATCTTGTCACCATTTTATCAATTTCTCTCTAATTATTCCCTTCCCTTATTTTCCTCAACCTTATTTTATAATTATCTCATTCCTTTCAAATTCAATTACATATCTTTTTCTAAATTTCTGTATCTTTCTAATCATACTTTTGTCTGTCCTGTTTACAATTTCATATATTCTTTATCTATCATCATCCTGAAAAGGAAAGGAAAAAAAAAATTCCCTCCCCTTTCAGGCTTTAAAAAGCAAGGTTTCTCCTGTAATTACCAAATAGAGTGTGTCGCCTTTAAATCTTATAATTATCCTTTCAAATCTCATTAAACATTTAATTTATACATTATACAATTATGACATTCAATTTCTAATATCTATTTTATATCATATACCTCTTTTCAATTGAATTCCACTTGGTACTTTCCCTTAAAAATACACACATAATTCTAAAAAAAGAAAATATTTATAAAATAATGAATAAAATGATTATTCCATTCAAGTTCATCCTAGCAACTGATATTGATTTCATTATAAATCTTCACATTTCTTTTCAATTATATTTTATAAATTATAAGACATTAAAAACAATTAAAATATTTTAAAGAAGAAGCACAAGACAGAAGAGGATCTTTTGGCTTCATATTTCAATTTTTAAAAATGGAGATCTTGAACTATGAAAAACAACAAGAAACGCTGGCAGAACAAGAAGGGCAGGACAACGAAGAAGCCATCTTTAAAGACCAAGCAATTTTAAGCAGGGTAAAAAAGGGAAAGGGGGGAAAGGGAGTTAAAAACTTAAGCACTGAAGCAACAACAAAAAAAAATAGTAATTTGAAAAGTAATCATAATATCAGGAAGAAGCAGAAGGGAGGATCACAAAAGGGAGAATCAGATAGAAAAGGGAATAAAAAGGGGAGGGAGAAGAAGAGAGGGAAGAGGGAAAGAAAAAGAAGCTACAAAAGACAGAAACAAGATATAGAGGTACAGGAAAAATGTTCAAGAATTAAAGGTATAAGCCTATTTAAAAGACATAGAGACAATGGTTAAAATTTAACTTAAGGAGAGGATTCTGCAAGGGTGCATGGGATAGCATTGTTATATTAGAAATAGAAAAGGGTTAGAAAATATGTTAGATGATTAAAGTGATAGAAAAAATTTCTATTGATGTATAGTGGAATATTTGTTTGTAAAGAGAATAAGGCTCTCAATGGTTTAAAAAGAATGTTTAAAAAAAACTGAAAAGAAACATGGAAGATTTTTATCAGTTGACAAGATGAACTTGAATAAGAATAATAACTTTATTGACTACTGTTAATAACTATTGTTTGGTTTTTTATTTAAAGACAGTAATAAGTAAAATATGAAATATAGATGATTAAAGTGAAAGACAACTGATATTACTAGGTAATGTTTGTTAAAAGAAATAGAAATGTAAAAGATTGTTATTAATATTAATGGCAGAGCTGTACTTGAATAGAATAATTATTCCGTTTACTATTGTTACACACACACACACACACACACACACACACACACACATATATATATATATATATCACACTGCTTGCACTGGCATGAAGCCGAAAGCACCAGCCTGAGGATGGCGAATGTACCAAGCAGAATTCGATTGAAAATAGGTATGTGTTATAAAATAGAGGTTAGAAAATGAATGTTATAACTGTAAAGATGTAACTTAAATTTTTAAATAAGATTTGAAAAAAGATACAAAGGTGTTACACTCCAGTCTAGTAATTACAGGGGAAAATTTGTTTTATGTGAAAAGATAATATGAAATTGTAAACAGGACAGGCAAAAATATAAAAACTTTGATTAGAAAGATTTTAAAAATTAGAAAAAGATATGTAATTGAATTAAGAAAGGAATGAGATAATTTAAAATAAGGCTATGGGAAGTAAAGAAAGGGAAAAGCTATTGAAAAAATTGTGAAAATAGTTATAAGATATGGATCAGAATGTATAAGATAAATATGTATTGAGTTTATGTCTGCATGGAGAAGTGATAACCCGGGGCCATGCTGTTCTCAAAAAAAGATATTTTATTTGTATTTGTATGTTTTGTGAAAACTTAAATAAAGCTTTTATTAAAAAAAACAAAATATTTTCATTCCTTCCAGTCCTTTACTTTTATTCCCTTTCACTTTTTATTACATTTGATTATTAGTGAACCTACCATTACATAACAATACCAGTTTTGTCTTTCACTTCAATTGCCTATATTTCATATTTCATATTTTCTAGATCATTACTATTTCTACTGTAATAACACCATCTCTTGTACCCTTGCAGAATCCTCTCTTTTAATTTAAATTTTAACCATTATCTCTATGTATTTTAAATAAGCCAATTCCTTTAATCCTTGTACATTTCCCCTGTTTCTTTATTTCCTGTTTCTGTCCATTGTAACTTCTTTTCCTTTTTATCTTTCCCCTCTTTTTCTCACAACCCTTTCCGTCCCCCCCTCTCTCTAATTCTCCCTTCTGTAATTCTCTCTTCTGCTTCTTCCTACTATTGTATTTACTTTTCAAACTATTCCCTTTTTAGTTGTTTCCTCAAATCTTGAATTTTTAACTCCTTTTCCCCCTTTCCTCATTTTAGCCCACATTGCATTGTTTGATAATTAAAGATGGCTTCTTTGTCCAAGCCTTCTTGTTCTTCAAGCATTCCTTGTTGTTTTTCATAGTTCAAAATCTCCATTTCTAAATGTTGAAATACGAAGCCAAAGGATCCTCCTCCCTTTTGGTACTCTTATTTTTTTAAGTTCCATTTTTAAATCCTCAAGGAGTATTGCCATTTTAAGGACTTTTAAACAACCATCCAATTGATTTTAATTCAAGCCTCTAAAAATCGAAAGTTCTAAAAATCACCAAGTAACCCAAAACTGTTTCTTCTTGCTTCTTTCTTCAACTTTTCCTTTCCGGGGGCTCTGTTATCTTTTAGCAAAGTTTCAGTTCCAATGTATCCTTTGGAAGTCTTTTTTAAAGTTTCACTGTTAATCCCTTTTGTTTCCTGGTGGCACGCTCTGTTGTTCTATGTTCCTTTTGTTTCCTGGTGGCACGCTCTGTTGTTCTATGTTCCAAGCTCAACCCTTTCTTTTTTCCTCCACTTTCCTTCTTTGAAAGGCTTTAAAGTATCCAAGAAAGAAACTTTTATTTCCCTTTGACACTAATTCCAGCTTTAAATTGCCTGTTAGTGTCAAAGTAAATTAACACAAATTTCTTACTTAAGTTTCTTCTTTTTAATATTCATAGCTGATTGTAACTGTCAATATGAGAAAGGAAGGATTTTTTCCCCCTTTTCCCCTCTCTTCTCCACCGCTTAAAATCTTCTTTTAGGAAAACACTCTTAATATTTTTAATTCCAGGGGGTACCTTGCATAAATGTTGTCTCTGTTTAGCCCGGTCTCTCAAGCTTTCCTCTTTGTCTTCCCTCCTGCTCAATCTTGTCCAGTTGGGTTCCTCTTTGAGGTGGCCATTTCTGACCACCGCTACAACTGCCTTTGGGAAAGGGAGTAATGGCCAGCCAAGGAGGAGAGATGCGGCTCCCCTCAACTCCACTGGTGTTCTCCCCCCTCTTCACCACCTCTATGGGGTGGCTTCAGCCCCAAATCCAAAGGATCGGGGCACTCCGGTGGCGAGCACGGATCAAAACCATGCACGATCGCGGATTTTGGTCCATCACCGAAAAAGCCCAAACTGAAAGTTTCTCCCTTCCAGCACTATGATTCTATGTTCTAATTTCAGCTACTCACCTTCAGAAACGATTGTTTGAGAGTATTTAGCTGACCTTAGCTAATCTAGAAAAGCTAAGGAAAATATTTGGATAGGAGACCACAGGAAATTCCATGACTGTAGAGTCTGTTAAACACAGACATTTGTTTGTGGGAGTCAAGCTATTCTCCAAAGCCCCAGAGGGCAGGACAAGAAGCAATGGGTGGAAACTAATGAAGGAGAGAAGCAACTTAGAACTAAGGAGGAATTTCCTTACAGTTAGAACAATTAATCAGTGGAACAACTTGCCTACTGAAGCTATGAATGCTCCAACACTGGAAGTTTTAAAAACATGTTGGATAACCATTTGTCTGAAGTGGTGTAGGATTTCCTGCCTAAGCAGGGGGTTGGGCTAGAAGATCTCCAAGGTCTCTTCCAACTCTGTTATTTCTATTCTATTCTATTCTATTCTAAATTCTAAATAAGACTAGGCTAGTGGGAAACAGACACAAAGTGAATGAAGATATTTCCCCTTATATGTCATCACCTGTCCTGTTGGTAGAATCAGCTCATAGGTACAAAAAGATGGTGCAATCTGCAGCAATTCTCAGGGACACAATGAGAAGCTGAGGTCACACTGAACTGAGTTCCAATGGAACACTCTGCATGCAAGGGCTGGTTGGTTGGCTCCAGATTTAACAGATTTAACAGATAATCAGAGTTGGAAGGGACCTTGTAGGTCATCTAGTCCAACCCCCCGCCCAAGCAGGAGACCCTACACCATTTCTGACAAATGACAGTCCAATCTCTTTTTGAAAGTTTCAAGTGATGGTGCTCCCACAACTTCCAAGGGCAAGCTGTTCCACTGGTTGATTGCTCTCACTGTCAGAAAGTTTCTCCTTATTTCCAGGTTAAATATCTCCTTGTCCAGTTTCCATCCATTATTCCTTGTCTGGCCTACAGGTGCTTTAGAAAATAGCTTGACCCCTTCCTCCCTGTGGCAGCCCCTCAAATATTGGAAGACTGCTATCATGTCTCCCCTGGTCCTTCTCTTTACTAGACTAGCCAAACCCAGTTCCTGTAACCGTTCGTTGTATGTTTTAGCCTCCAGTCCCCTAATCATCCTGGTTGCTCTTCTCTGTACTTTTTCTAGAGTCTCAACATCTTTTTTATAATGTGGTGAACAAAACTGGATGCAGTACTCTAGGTGCGGTCTTACTAAGGCTTTATAGAGTGGTATTAGTACTTCCTTTGATCTTGATTGTATCCCTCTGTTAATACAACTTAGGATTGCATTAGCTTTTTTGGTGTCTGCTGGCTCGTATTTAGCTCATTGTCCACTAAGACTCTGAGATCCCTCTCACAGTTACTGCTATTGAGCCTGGTTTCACCCAGTCTATATGTGTACTTTTGGTTTTTCTTGCCTAAGTGTAGGACTTTACTTTTCTCTACACTGAATTTCATTTTGTTAGATATGGCCCAGTGTTCTAGTCCATCAAGATCCATCTGGCTCTTGAGCCTATCTTCTTGGGTGTTAGCTATTCCTGCCAGCTTAGTGTCATCTGCAAATTTGGTAAGTTCCCCTTCTATTCCCTCATCTAAGTCATTAATGAAGATATTGAAGAGTACTGGGCCTAAGATGGAACCTTGTGGCACCCCACTGCTTACTTCCCTCCATGTAGACTTAGACCCATTAAGGACTACTCATTGAGTATGGTTTGCCAGCCAGTTGCGAGTCCATCTAGTGGTGGTGCTATCTATTCCACTTTTTTCTAGCTTACTAAGAAGTAGGTTGTGGTCTACTTTGTCGAATGCCTTGCTGAAATCTAAATATATTATATCCACAGTATTTTGCTGGTCTACAAATTTAGTCACTGTGTTGAAGAATGAAATAAGATTGGTTTGGCATGATCTATTTTTAACAAACCCGTGCTGACTGATAGTTATTACTTTACTTGTTTCTAGATGTTGGCAGATCTGTTTTTTTATTATCTTTTCCAGTATCTTCCCGGGTATTGATGTTAGGCTGATTGGTCCATAGTTTCCTGGGTCTGTTTTTTTTCCTTTTTTGAAGATGGGAACCACATCAGTTCTTTTCCAGTCCTCTGGTAGTTCCCCGGTGCTTCAGGATTTTTGAAAGATATGGTGCAATGGTTCTGAGATGACCTCTGCCAGCTGCTTTAAAACTCTGGGATGTAATCCATCAGGCCCCGGTGATTTGTGTTCATCAAGATCAGACAGGTATTCTCTTACTATTTTTTTGCTTATTTTAACTTTTATTTCTGGTCTGTCTTTTACAGTTGTTTTTGGTGGGTTGAGCTATAGTTTCTTTTTGTGTGAAGACAGATGCAAAGAATGAGTTAAGCAGTTCTGCTTTCTCTCTGTTGCCTGTTACTTCCTTGCGATCTTCTCTCTTTAGTGGACTGACTGTTTCCTTGATTTATTTTTGTTATTTATATGTTGGAAGAAACTTTTTTTATTATCTTTGACTTTTGTTGCAAGTCTTTGTTCGTTGTGAGCCTTTGCTATCCTGACTTCGTCTTTTCAGATTCTGGCTATCTGCTGATATTCTGCCTTAGTTGTATGTCTTTCTTTCCATTTTTTGTACTTGTCCTTTTTTTCTTTCAATTTGCCAGAGAAATCTTTGTGCAGCCATGCTGGTTTCTTCTTGGATTTCTTGTTTTTCTTTCTCAGTGGTATTGTGCTGGTCTGGGCTTCTATGATCATACTTTTTAGAGTTTCCCAAGGTTCTTGAGTTGTTTTCCCCTTCAGGATTTTCATCCATGGAATCTTTCCCAAGTTCTCTCTGAGTTTATTGAAATCAGCTCTTTTAAAATCCAAGACTCTGGTGTCATTATGTTCTGTTGCTTGTGTTTGTGTTATGTTGAATTTTAGTATGACATGGTCACTTTCACCCAAGGTTCCTTCAGTTTCAACTCCCTCTAGCACTTCTTCTCTGTTTGTAAGAATTAAGTCCAGTATGGCTGTCCCTCTAGTTTCACCCTCTACCTTTTGGACAACAAAGTTGTCAGCTAGGTTGGTTAGGAACTTATTTGATTTCTCACTTGGTGAAGAATTAGTTTTCCAATTGATATCAGGATAATTGAAGTCTCCCATTACTATTGTTGTGTGTTTCCTGCATATGTTTGTTAGTTGGCTGGCTAAAAGGACATCTATATTTTCTCCATCATTTTGGGACTGGGATCCTGCAAAGGAAAAAGGCTCATAAGTTGGCAGTGGCTGGAATGGTAAGGGTGCCCTTTCACATCAAAGGGCTTGAGAGATCAATGCTTCCCACATGGAACATATGCTTTTGCCACTGGATTAAAGCAGGAGGTAGAAATGTAATAGAGCCCACTCTTGGCCCAGAGTCACATATCAGGGAAGGACTAGAAGTCACAGTCTCTTGGTTTCTAGCCAAACATCTTTAGCTAAAATGGCAAAGGAGTTCCAGGAAGACAAACATAATAGCAGCAATACCCTCCTAGAATGCTTACTTTTATCTCCCATCATGCCGAACATGACGAGGGCACATGGAAGATGTTCTTCAAATAAATAGAAGAGAACAGGTTGCTGATTTCTGAGTTAAGGATTTCTGCTGACATATCACCAGTCAGTCTAAATGTCCTCAGTCAGGATCTACTGAGGATATTTGAGCCACTGAATTCTTGTAATATTTTCATTTTAATATATTCCCTACTTTGCTATTATTGTAAGCATCTTATAATTGAGAACAAAATAAAATCTGAGCAAAACAACATTACCAATAAAAGCAACAATCAGAATTATACTTTTCGCTTTTATCTGCTGCCAAGATTAGGAGGAGGCATAATATTTACAAGGTGCCTAAACCAACAAGACCTATGGATCCTGACTCAGTTCATGGCTTTCAGCAATGATCTTTGCCAACTGCAAAGGTCTGAAAAACAGAGAATGCTCCTTCTCCAGCTGTTCCAAATAATATAGTGTTTTCTACCTTCCCAGGTTATAACCATCCCCGATGAGCTAATTACTACAATGAAGCAATTAATCCTTTGGGAGGAAATAGAACGAAGAATAATAAAGTTGGAAGGGACCTTGGAGGTCATCTACTCCAACCCCCTGATCGAGCAGGAGACCCTATACAATTTCAGCCAATTAACTGTTCAGTCTCTTTTGAAACCCTCCAACATTGGAGCACCCAGAATGTCTGAAGGCAAACCCTTCCATTGGCTGATTGTTCTGACAGTTAGGAAATTTCTCCTTAGTTCTAGGTTGCTTCTCTCCTTGGTTAGTTTCCATCTGTTGTTTCCTGTCCTGCCTTCTGAGCTTTGGAAAATAGTATGACCCCCATATCTTGGTATGAACTCCTCAATTATTGCTATCATGTCTCCCCTAGTCCTTTTCACTAGACTAGACATACCCAATTCCTGCAACTGTTCTTCATATGGTTTAGCCTCCAGCCTGTTGTTCTTCTTTGTACTCTTTCCAAAGTTTCAACATCTTTTTTAATTTTGTGGTGACCAGAACTGGATGCAGTATTCTAAGTGTGGAATGCAGATCTTTCCCGTGCTCTAGCGCAATGGCTGACCTTTCAAATTGTAGCAGGCACAGTGAAATGTTTCTGAAGCCACACACTTTCCACACACGCTTTTTATTTTTTTTTTTAGCTTTTTCAGTTATTTTCAGTCTTTTATTTTCCACCATTCCATACACTCCTCCCACGATTCCTAGAGAGTGGAATGGGGAAGGGGTTCCCAATTTCTATGGAGATTCTCCATCATCCAGGTCATAGTTGTCCCAAAGGTGCTTTTTCAAGAGGCAACTGGACTTACTTGTTTTTCTTTGAAGTCGTTTCACTTCTCATCCAAGAAGTTTCTTCAGAGCTGAAGAAACTTATTGGATGAGAAACAAAACATCTTCAAAAAACAGAAAAGTCCAGTTTCCACTTGGAAACTGTCTCTTTGGGACAGTTCCCAATTTCCTTTTCTCAAGCCATGAAGCAAAACTCATCGACAAAAGGTCTGCTAGGAAAGTTCAAAATCCCCTCCTTCCATTGGTCTGGAAACCCATGTTAAGAACCAGGTGAGAATTAAGAAGGGAGAGTGGCTCAAGGGGATAAAAGAACTAACCCGAGGGGCAGGAAGAAAGTGAATAGCCAACTGAGTAAGATATAAGCATCTTGCCCATTATTAGGAGAAACAGAGCAATCAATGGGGAGAAGCGGTTTCATTCTGCTTGTTACTAGGCAATATAAAATATATTTTCTAGATAAGTGTGATCAATTGTTGCAGTAACAACCTACCGTCCCTGTCTTACTGTCCCCATTTATCTGTACTTACTTCCTTTGTTCTTGTTTATGTTCAATCTTATACTTATCTTGTACATGTTTGACAAGCAAAATAAATACAATAAATAAAAATAAATAAAGTCACAGCAAACTTTAAAAAAACAACTTGCTGTTCTACATATGGAGCATTCTTTTCAGAGTTAAATGGGTTTCAAGCAGTTTCTTTTTTAAAAGGTAGATAAAAACCTATCATAGCCTAGTTACTTTTTAATGATATTACTTTTCAAATGATTGAAGGGGTTTCCCCCCCCCCCCCAGAAAAATGTGTTTAGGGTATTACTGTTTATGTGCAATTATGGCATACCACATTGAATCCTTGATAGCAAGATGGTATGAAAAGTATAAATAAAGGCAAATATGGGTCTGAGCTTGAAAGCACCAATTTCAAGGTATTATGTCTATTGTATAGCAGCTGTTGGATGTTCTTTCAAGAGCATCTTTTGGGAAGGTCAACAAAGCTCTGAAGCTCTCCCCCCCCCCCCCTTTTCACGTTTACTGCATGCATGTTAAAACAAGGGAGAGTTTTGGTCACACAGTTGTGGTTCCTATCTTGACTTTTTTTTTAACCACCTCAATGCCCCCCCCCATATTCTTGTGCTCCCTTTTCTTTGTGACTGATGGACCTAATATATAAAAATGATGTTCATATTTAATATTTATTTCATTAATTAAATGGAGTATTATTTAAAGAGTCAGATGGACATCCCTAACCTGATATTCATGTAGGTGTAACATTCTCTGGCCGCATCGGACTCTGAAGCTGTTGTGGGACACTCCAGTGATAAATTAAAAAGTTATCAGTCAAATATAGCATTTTTTTCTAAGAGTGCATGTTTGGCAGTGTACTGAACATATGTATGCCTGTATAGTGGTACTAAATAAGCACTGCTCATTGGATTTGTCCTGCAGAAAAATATGGTATTAAGGAAGATGCTTTCAAAAGAACTGCACACATCAATGAGAAGAGATCCCATTCCATTATTCTGGGTCATCTCATTTCTACTTCATATGTCAACTTCTTAAGTCTCAAGAATTGACAATGCAATGAGGCAATCTAGCCTTGCCTTCAATGTCATCAAGCCTTTAAGTCACACTAGGGCCCTTGGTCAACAATGAAAGTCACCTAGGAAGAAGAAAGGGGCCAACAATCAGGAGTGAAAGGGCCATTTTAAAAGCAAGGAACATGGAGCAAGCTACAAGCCTCTAGATCAGCAATTGCCAACTTTTTCAGGCTTTGGTTGTAAAGCAGCAGCATCCATGAAATTTTTAGTCAATAATTTTGTTTTGTTTTTATTCATCTTAAGGCCTGTGACCTTGCCAAATTCCTCTATTTCCTTTATTAATTTTACTCCCGTATCCTCTGGATCTTCCAGAAAAAATACTATATCATCGCCAAATGCCTGTACCTTATAATGCTCCTTTTTAATTAAAAAGATAAGCAAAAAAAAAAAAAAAAAAAGAATTAGAAGGAAAATTGGGAATGCAAAGTGTGAAAAAGGTAAAATATTTAGGCATTTGGTTAACATCAAGATGCTCTTCAATAAAAAAAGATAACTATGACAAATTAATAATATAAATCAAAAAAGAATTGGAAATGTGGGAGAAATTACAGCTATCACTACTGGGGAAAATTGTGGCAATTAAAATGTCTACCCTACCAAAAATACTATATCTTTTTCAAACTGTACCAATAAGATTGGATAAAACCTTTTTTAGAGAATTAGATCGAATAATAAGTAAATTTGTAAAATGAAATTGTTACAGGAAAAAAGAGAAAGGGGTGGTTTTGGACTCCCTGACTGGGAAATGTATTATCGGGCTGCAGCTATGGTATGGATTAAAGATTGGATCAACCTGGAAAATAGAAGAGTATTGTCAATAGAGGGTCACGACTTGCAGAGAGGGTGGCATAGTTTCCTATGGGATGGGAAATGGAAACAGCATGCATATTTTCAGAGACGCATGATTAGAGATTCATTAATTCGGACATGGAACAAGATTGAAAAGAACCATTATACTAAAATACCGAACTGGTTGTCAACTACGGAAGCACAAATCTACTCAAATGCAATGGATCTGGGGAAAAAGAGGAGTTACAAAGACCTATTAGACACACAAGGAAGATTAAAAACGAGACAAGAATTACAGCAACAAAATATAAAGATAGATTGGTGGCCATACATGCAAATCCAGGTGAGATATCAGAAGGACAAAGAACGATTTGGTTTCCACATGGAAAAGCATCAATTAGATAAAATTCGACAAGAAATGGAAAAGAAAATGATTTCAAGAATATATAACTTTCTTCTAGATTTTAAAATGGAAGAGGAGGTGGTCAAAAAGACGATGGTGGTATGGGCGAAAAATGTTGGCCATAATATAGACCTGGAAAATTGGGAGAGAATGTGGGGATCAAATTACAAACTGATTACATCCACAGCATACAAGGAAAATCAATACAAAATGTTCTACAGATGGCACCTTCCTCCCACTAGATTGACAAAAATGTTTAACTCAGACCCAAATTGTTGGAAATGTGGAAAAGAAAAAGGCACTTATTTTCATACCTGGTGGACATGCCAGGAAGTGAAAAAATATTGGAATACAATTAGACAATGGATAGAAGAAATCACGAATCAGAAAATTGAATTTAATCCGGAAACTTTTTTATTAGGTATAATAATACAAAAATGCAATAAATAATAAAGATATATTATGTTACATATATTAACAGCTGCAAGGATTTTAAATACGCACAACTCTGGAAGGAAAAAGGGTTCCACCGAAGGCATGGTTATTAAAAAATAATAGATTGTATAGAGATGGACAGGCTAACGATGAAAATAGAAGACAGAGAAGATTCAATTTATTATAGGGCCTGGGATGCCTGGTATGAGTGGTTTAGAAATAAAAAGAAAATAAAATGGCAATTAGGAAAAGAATGAGGGAATATGTAAATATGTAAATATACCATGGAGAAGATTAAGATGTAAGGATAAAAGATATTGATTTATAGTAAGAGTAAGATGCAATGGTAAAGTAATAAGTAAATACATATACTGAAAAATGTGAGGAAATGCAAAAGATGTCTTGATGTTGATAACAATGTATAAAGTTTTGTTTTATGTTTTTTAAAATTTGGAAACTTAATAAAATTTATTTTAAAAAAAAGCAGCAGCATCCAGACACTCCCCTCATGTGAGCCTACTACAATCTTTTTTTTTCAAGTTTTTATGTTTTTGGCAAATACAATCCTAGCTCGGTTAATAAATTTACAATCAGATATTTCAAGTCTTTACTATATATTTCAGGTAAAATTCCCAATAAAAATATCTCTGATTTCAAGTCTATGTTTTTTTGTTATTTTTTTCCAACCACATGTGGATTTTAGTCCAGTATTTTTAGCATCCGCACAAGTCCACCACATATGGTAATATGAGCCAGGTGTCTGATGACATTTCCAACATTTTTTGGATTTATTCTTGAACATTCTTGCTATTCTTGTCGGGGGGAAATGCCACCTGTAAAACATCTTATACAAATGTTCTTATATGCTGTTGACATTGTCATTTTATAATTTTGAGACCACAATTTTTGCCATTGCTCTAGATCAATCCCATATCCAAAATTCTTCCCCCAAGCAATCATAGTTTCTTTAACTTGTTCTTCTTCTAATTTAATTTCTAATAAATATCCATACAATTTTTAAATCACCTTTTCATCAGTACCTGTCAAAATCTTATCTAAATCAGTCAATTTATCATAGAAACCTTCCATTTTAGAATCTTTATCATACCTTGAATGTATTTGCGCATATGAAAACCAATTCATCTTTATACCTTGTTCCTCTAGTTTTTGTATAGATTTGACTTCACCCTTTTCATTCAATATTTCACCATATCTAACTGTTTGTTCCTTTTTGTATATTATAGGATAAGAAAATGCTTCAATAGTCGATAGCCAGACTGGAATTTTCAAAGAGCATTGTCTTTTAGTCTTCTCCCAGTTTAACCACAGAGACTCCCATATATAATGTCTTCTAAAATACCCCTATGTTTTAGTTCCTTTATACCATAAAAAAGCATGCCACCCCAACAACAAATCATGTCCTTCTAATGTCAACAATCTAGTATTTCTTAGTGTTATCCATTCCTTAACCCACATCAGATTTGTAGCTTGATAATACAACTCCCAATTAGGCAAACCAAATCCTCCTCTAATTCTAGCATCTTGCAAAAGTTTTAACTTTATTCTTGCTTTCTTACCTTGCCATATATATTTCAACACAATTTTATTTAAATCTTCAAAGTAATCTTTTCCAAGCCTAATTGGAATTGTTTGAAACAAATATAAAATTCTCGGTAATATATTCATCTTGATTGTTGAAATTCTCCCTATTAGTGACAGTTGTAAATTTTCCCATTTTGCCAGATCTAGCGCTATCTACTGTTTAAGTTTGATATAATTATTCTCTTTTAATGTGCTACATCTTGCTGTCAAATATATCCCCAAGTACTTGATCTTATTCGTGACATGAATTTTCAATAGGTCTGCCAGTTCTTCCTTTTGTCTTGATAGCATATTCTTTGTCAAGATCTTTGTCTTATCTTTATTTATTTTCAAACCAGCCACCTTTCCATGTGTGTCTATCTTTTCTATCTAGCCTACTACAATCTTCTGTGAGATCAATGTGCTTTCATAAGATTTCCGCCATTTCAACTGTGAGTAACAAATTTAATAGGGAGGGGTTGTCCTTGGGGGAGGATGAAACAAGGGGGAAGAAACAACTTTTAATGTCAGTAGAGTTTAGGGCAGCTTAAGGCAACATCAAATGAACATCCATTTCTCTACCTGAGCCTGCCCAACATTTTCAATCATGGTGGGAGAAGCAACTGGTCTCTTCCATTTTGGGAAGATGGGGAAGGGAGCACAGTCTGGAGGCATTTTTTTTTTGTAATGGAGACAGTCCTCTGGAACAGCCTCCCACAGGAGGTTCAGTTGGCTCCAATACTCCCCCTTAAAAAAAAAAAAGCTGAAGGTGTCGATTTTCTGGAAGATGTTTGGATTTGTCATCAAACTTGGCATCATTATTTGGGATCTCTATTTACTGTATCTTTTATGATTTGTGATTCATCTATCTTGTGTGTGGGGGTGTGTGAGTGTGTGGGGGTGTGCAATTGGGGTTTGCTAAGTCCAACATGGGCAAAGATATTCTTCAAATATGAGATTCTTCAAATAAGCTTTATAGAGTTTGGGCTATACATGCCAAACAACAACTTGAAAAGACCCATCCCCCTCAACCACTCTCTAAGCTACTAATTTCCATAGCTGGAGCAACATGAAAGTCTTTTTCCCTGTCTAATTAAAATATTATAAAATAAATAAATAAATCAGGACAGTTTTCAATAATGCTCACTTAGAAACCAACTGATGCATGCAAAGAGGTGAAAGTATTGATTTCTGGCCAAGAACATTCTGAACAGGAAAAAAAAATCATTATCAAATTTCCCAAGGACAGTTTTTTTTAAAATACTGTAATGTTCAATCAATGAGGTTGGAGGAGGTGACCACATTAAAAAAAGAGAGAGAAAAATAAAGCAAATTGAGGCCAGAGGGCACCAGAGCTGGGGTGTAAACTGTTCTGCCGTGAGCAGTTGGAGCCTGGCCTCTCAGCAGAATTGACAAGGTGAACTGCGGTGTCCTTATTTTACAAAATCAAAATCTGCAAAGAAGGATCTCAACCAAATGGAGGATGAAATATATCCAGATGATCTTCGCACTGATAAAAGTAAATATTTTTTTTCCTTCTTGGCAATCAGTAATCAGCAGCTAAAGCATCAGATTTCATCTGAAATTGAGATTTAAAATTTACATTTTTAATTTGTAATCAAAGAGATGGTGTACTTAAGTCGTGATTAGTGTGTGTCATATTTTCCGGAGGCAGACTTCTATTCAAAAAGACGCTAGAGGACAATCCTCTATTGCAGTTCTTCTTTCATTTTCTTTCATAATGGATAAACTACCAAAATTAAAGATTCAAAAAATAAAGCTGATTTAGAATATTTCTGATTATGCATGTTGAGCTCTAATGCAGCTAGAGAGCACAGATATTTTAAGGAGTTCTAAGCTAGTGCTGCCCTGATTTGATTGCACTGAAGACATATTTTCATTGGTGGGTTGTTCTGTTGATCTATTAAGCAGGTTAGTGGACATTCCTTATTTCCAACATGCTGATGGTATATGTGGATTTCAGCTAGAATTGTTGGATTTCCACCAAATCCAAGAGTCCCTCCCACACACACACTTTTGAATATGTGCATATGCCTTCAAGTCCTGTCTGACCACTTAAACTACAGTACTCCCTGAAATTTTGGGGAAAAATTTTCAAAAGTGGTTGGCCCTTGCCATCTTCCTAAGGGAGAGAGTGACTGGCCCTAGTTGTCTTTGTGCTTAAGGTGGGACTAGAACTCACGGTCTCCCCTTTTCTAGGCTGGTGCCTTAATCACCAGACCAAACTGGGTCTCCTTACAATTCTTTTATCACCATATAATACCATAATGGCAAGTCTCACTTTACCAATCAGTAAAGATCAAGGGAATAATATACAACCACAGACAGTATTTCCAGAAAATGAATTGTAATATTTCATGATGTCATGCAAGTTCAGCCAATGACATTGCAACATTGGTTCAGTTCATACTATAGGCATACGACAAGAATAAAAATCCATACATGATTTCACTGACAAAGAAATAACTTTCTTTCTGGATTCCTAACGGCAATGGAACAAAATTCCTGCTATTTCTTTGACCCTTCTCCATTTCTTTTTCTCTTTTTTTGAAGAAAGGAATTACCTTTACTACACCCAGAGATCTGACTTCCAAATCTATGTTCTGCTGGCAGTCTCTTTTCTCCTAACAGTTATTTTCTACACAGCATTTCTTTCCAAAGGTATGTGTTTCATAATTCTGTTCTTTATTGAGTAATCCTTGGCTTGATCTCCTTCAGTTGGAAAGAGAGGTATATGCTCAGGGGTGGGATTCAAATTTCTTAACAACCGGTTCTGTGGGCGTGGCCTAATTTGTGGCCGTGGCTTGGTGGTCATGTGACTAGCTGGGTGTGGCTTGTATGTAAATATTATAAATATTTATGTAAATATTGATTTTTTTTTATAAAAAAGAGCAACTTTTACCTAAAATCAGGGAAAGCAGGCAGGCAGATTGAGTTGCTCACAGAATAACAGATTCATTCAGAGATCTATGTTTCTGCAATTGGCTACCTGAGTCTGTCACATAAAATTTGCTTGCAAGCAAACTCACAAAATTAACTCACAACACACCATGTATGTAAATATTGATTTCTTTTTATAAGAAAAAAGCAACTTTTACCCAAAACCAGGCAAAGTAGGCAGGCAGATTGAGTTGCTCACAGAATCACAGGTTCACTTAGAGATCTATGATTCTGCAATCTGCTACCTGAGTCTGCACTGAGCTGATATGAAAGGGTTGAGGATCCAAGGAATCCTACTTACACTGGATCGTGTTCCATTTTGGGGCTTTCTGAAATGATAACTCTTGGGATCTTGATGTTCCTTCAAGAAAGTAGATGAGAACACTCAGTTCCTAAGTCCTGACAAACCTGCTACAGCCTGCACAAAAAGAGCTTTCTAAGGGAGGCTCCACCCAAAAATATACGAGGCTATCTAGACAACCAACAGACATACAGGTTGAGACTGAAATAAGAATTGGCTCCTCTGGAAAACAAGCAAATTGGAGAAAATTGATGTACACTGACTAGACAAGCCAGAGTTTTGATAGGGGGAGATCTTGCTATTTAGCCAGAGATTGTATTCTGCCTCTCTGCTTCCTTCCTCTGAACATCGTGACTGGGTAAATTGCAGTTAATTTGTGAGCAGACTGAAAACATTAGAGCAGGCATGTCCAACCCACGGGCCATGGGCTACATGTTACCCTGGGACAGGTAGAAATGTGGCCCCACAAGATCATAAGCTTTTAATATTATTATGTGATATGTTATTATATATGTTATTAAAATATTATATATTTTATATGAAGCCTCAAGGCATTTTTTTTCTCTATTTAATGCAGCCTAGGGAAGCCAAAAGGTTGGATACCCAAACCCCAGAGCAACTAAAAGTATCAGAGATGGCACTTCTATAACTCAATAATGGAGAATATGTTTTACATGGATTAATTCCCAGACCCCTAGCATCTCCATATGGAGTCTGGAAAAATTCATGTCTGAAATTTTGTTACTATTTCTGGTAGCTCTTAATAGATTTCTGCGAATTAGGATTGAATGATTTTATAATTTTATTTTATAAATATTTTTATAAAATTTTATTTTATAAAATTATTATAGATTATTTTAATTTGGGTTTATAATTTGATTATTGATGAGATGAGGTATGGGAAGAAGATTGTTTTTACTGAAATAATAATGAAGATGGTACAATATATGGTACCATCTTCACTAATATTTCAGTAAAAACAGTACACACACAAAGACACACACAAACATACCATGTTTCTTTGAAAGTAAGACCCAACTGAAAAATAAGCCCTAGCATGATTTTTCAGAATGCTCGTAATATAAGTCCTACCCCAAAAATAACTCTCAGCCAGATAGATGCATTTAGTACGGTATTTCACCCAAAATAAGACCTAACTGGAAAAAAGTCCCAATGCATCTTTTGGAGCCAAAATTAATAAATGAAATGCTGGAGAACTCCCAAATTTTAGTACTGATAGCACTGGATTAGTGAACTAGCAAACTAACTGATGGCATATACTTTCAAACTTTCTCTTAGACTAGATTCTTGAAAACTTACATGCAGTGTTTATGTTTAAACCCTTTTTTTCTGAGGCAAAACCCATTTTTCTTCTTTTTACTGAAGCAGAATTCTATTACAGATAAAAATAGTAGCAAAATATTAGAGTTAGTTTAGCATGGCACAGTCCTCACACAAGTACCAAGAATACTTCTGTATCAAGGCTTGTAAAAATTGTTCAACATCTGTTTGAACCTTGCCCAACTAAGATAAATCAGAGCTGCCTATTTCAGATAACTTCAACATGTTTCCCTTTTCCTAAATTTATATTTGCTGAATTATTCATCTATCCATTTATAAACAGGTACCTGAGGTAACACCATCTTCTTTCCTGAACAGAGAATAGTCTTGTGTCAAAACTCTTTATCAATGTATATCTTTTCTGAGAGAGATTTTCATTTGGTAGGTAGACTCATGCTCCAAATATCTGTGTCTTCTTTGAAATGACTTTTCTGTCATTCTGCAGAAGTCTGCTTACTTAATAAGGAGTTTATGACTGTAACACCCTTATTTTGATAGCATTTTCTAGCTCTAAGCTCCACTGATAAATGTTTCTTTAGATACCAAAGTCAGAATTAGGACCTGCAATGAAAAGATCTCTTCTATCCCACCAGCTGATGTTTCATTCTCTCAGAATTATTTATTATTTATTTATCCATAAAATTTGTATAGCTGCCAGCTCACAAATGAAACTCTAGGTGTATAGCAATAGAAGAATAAAACACAAAAAAGATAAAAACTGTAAAATCCAGATTGAAAATTAAATATCATTTTAAAAAAAGATATTCAAATCCTAGGCAAAGGGAGAATAAGCATGGTCATGGAAAATGGAGCCATCTGAGCATATCTCCAGTTCCCTGGGAACCCCAACTCCAATTATTTAACTAGGTCTCGCAGGATATCTGGAATATCAAAACGGATGGGCCCAATCTAATTTTAGAGGAAATAATGTTTCAGAAGGTGGATGCCATAGCAGAGAAAGCATGTTTCCTGGGACCCACCAAATGTAGGTCCTTAGTTGATGGTATCCGCAGCATGTTGTCTCCAACAGATCTAATGGGCAGGCTGATGTAATTGGGGAGAGGCAGCCTCCCCGCCCCCAAATAGCCTGATCCCATGCCGTGAAGAGCCTTAATAGTGAAAAACAGCATCATGAATTGGACAGTAGTGATAGGCAGAAGAAAGTGTGGCAGGAACTAAGGAATTTTTCTCTCCTTTGAAAGAAGAAGATTGGAAATCTAAAGCCAATGTCCATTTTTTTACCCTTTTGCCTCGCTCCAGAGACAGTTCACTAGGCCCATAGGATCAAGCTGCTGCTTTTAGTTGCCTGAAATATCTTTCCTCGTCTAGACCTTGATGGTGTTGTTTAGTTTTACTTTAATGATTAGCCCATGGGCCATATCAAAGTACAGAGTTCCAAAATTACTAAAATCCAATAAAACCCATTTAAAGTGGAATTGGGATTAAAATGCAATTTAAAATGAGATTTGAATAAAATACAATGATTTAATATATGGGTAAATAAAATATGATAAAATTGTATTTCAATGTCACCCCTAAAATCTACCCCAATCAATCCCACATATGCCAATCTCAACCGAACCATTTTGCTCAAGTACTGTGCTATATTAAATATTGTTTTCAAATTCTGGCTACACATGAGGTAAGTTGTTTTATATGGGGTTCCCAATGGATCTTTAATTTAGTATATAGACAGAGGTACCTGTCTCTCATCCTCTTATACAGGCAACAATCAAATAGGATGTGAGCTAGGTCTTCTACTTCTGCTGCTCTGCAAATGCAGAGACTTCCATCTTAGGGTATAGAATGGAATCTCCCCTATCTGATCCTTTTGCCAAGCCTTGATGGTGGATGAGAGGCGAGATGTGGCTTGTAACCCTAAGAACTGAAGGGGAGAAGTGGAAGCAAGTGCTTGTCTCACAAAAATGCCCACCTGGGAATCAAGACTGGCATCAACAGGGAAGCAGAAAGGAAGGAATAGAAGTGGCAGTTGTTGCTCATGAGGACCTGCAAGTTGCCAGAATCAGATATAAAGTTTTGTTTTTGAGCCTGGGCAATCATAATTGATAACAGACTCAATAATGACAGACTCAATAATGACTGGGCAGTCATTATTGAGTCTGTCATCTGCACCTCTATAGCTGTCTGGTTTGGCTCTGCAACCAAACAAGACAGACAGAGACTTTTCAACAGATAATTAGAACTGCAGAAAAAAGAATTGCTACCAACCTGCCTTCAATCGAGGACCTGTATACTGCACGAGTCAAAAAGAGGGCTGTGAAAATATCTACAGACCCATCACATCCTGGACATAAATTCTTTCAACTTCTACCCTCAAAATGACACTATAGGGCACACTGCACACCAGAACAACTACTAGTCACAAGGACAGTTTTTCCACAAATGCCACTCAGAGCATATGCACCAAAGGCAAATTCCTTGTGTGTCCAATCACACTTGGCCAATAAACAATTTTATTTCATTCTATATGCCCTGGAGTGAAATTCTCTTGTCACTCATCTCTGGGGTTATAATTTCCCTCTGTGGATGTTTAAGAGTCCGGGCACAGTTGGCTTACGTGTACCAGTTTGATGCCACAATTTCTAGGCTCAATTACTTGTTGATTGAATCACCTGTGACTCTCACTCATCCAGCCAAAATGGTTATGTCATTGATCTGATCAATGGGCTCTTTCAGACCTGACTGCTGGTTATCCACCCAGTTCCTAGCTTCACCAAAGGGCCCTGCTATTGCCAGGAGATCTACCCATGGCTGGAATGAGTTGTCAGTCTGCTATGGCCAGGCTGCTCCTCACCTGGGAATGCTTCCAATAAACAGCCTGTGTATTTATGCAGAACTCTGCACCAAGACCATGGTCTTGTTGGGCAGCATCCCCAATTCCTACAACAATTACAAACTATAGGAAATGTGGGTGCTCATAAGTCCTACAGACCAGTGGTCACCAACCGGTGGGTCATCCTGGAGCAGCTACTCCTCCACCCAGGCCTGCCATGGACTAGAGGAGCTGCTCCAGGATGACCAAAGGGCCAGTCCTGTGACTACTGCAGCTCTGGAATATGGGACCAACTTTCCCACCAATGTCAGCAAGCCACCGCCAGTCAAAATTCATATTAGTGGTCTGCAGGATTTAAAATTATGAGATTAGTGGTCCCTGAGGTCCAAAAGGTTGGTGACCCCTGCTACAGACCATCTTGACCTTGAATAAGTCAGTGTGGACTGGATCCACTCATTATGGTAAGATATACACAGGAGCCTTGGTGGTGCAGTGGTTAGAATGCAATATTACAGACTAACTCTGCCCACAGCCAGGAGTTCAATCCTGATGGGGCTCAAGGTTGACTCAGCCTTCCATCTTTCCGAGGTCAGTAAAATGAGGACCCAGATTGTTGGGAGCAATAGGCTGACTCTTTAAACTCTTAAAGAGCACTGTAAAGCATTAAATAAATGAGCCTAGGTGGCGCAGTGATTAGAGTGCAGTGCTGCAAGCTACTCCTACTGCAATTTGGCAGGTTGAATCTCACCAGGCTCAAGGTTGACTCAGCCTTCCATCTTTCTGAGGTGAGTAAAATGTGGACCCAAATTGTTGGGGGGAAGAGGCTGACTCTGTAAACCACTTTGAGAGGGCTGTAAAACACTATAAAGTATATAAGTCTAAGTGCTATTGCTATTGCTATTATGGGACGGTTTTAAGTCTAAGTGCTATTGCTATCATAGTTTGAAAATCCCAATAGCTGGGATCTTTCACAGCCTTAAACCATAACAAGCTAGATAAGCGAACCAATCAGTTTTCAAATGTGGAAAGTTACAGAGTCTAAAATGCTGACCTTCCCTCCCTTTGTTGTATTTTTTTCAGCCACAATTCTTTCATCAGAAATGAACAAAATAAGTATGCATTTTTCACTGTCAGTGGATAACCTTGATGACAAATGTAAGTCTTGATGATAACCCTTCCTAGTTATCTTCCTGGAGTTCCCATTTAGTTTTCTAGGTATGTTAAAATGTTGACGCTTAACACACCACCTTTTTTTATTTGAAACCCACTGGAAAAAAATCACACCTTCATTTTCCACTTACAGGTAGTCCGTGAGTAACTACCATTCATTTAGTGACTGGTTGAAGTTATTATGGCACTGAAAAAAAGTGACTTATGACTTGTTTTTCACACTTATGACCATTACAGCATCTCCGTGGTCACGTGATCAAAATTCGGATGTTTGGCAACTGGCATGTACTTATGACAGTTGCAGTGTCCCAGGATCATATGGTCACCTTTTGAGATTTCTGACAAGCAAAGTCAATGAAAAAGACAGGTTCACTTAACAACAATGTTACTAAGTTAACTGCACTGTTTCACTTAATAACTTTGGCAAGAAAGGTCATAAAATGGAGCAAAATTCTCCTTCTGGCTTAGCAATGGAAATTTTGGGCTCACTTGTGGTCATAAGTCGAGGACTACCCGAATTCGTTACTAAATTTTGGTGACACCATCTTGCACAGAGGATAACTCTCTGTCTTCCATTTCAATACTTATATAGTGATCTTTTTACTATGGTGTTAATGAGCCTCTAAATATCTCATACAAATCCCCTAGTGGCTTTTCTCTGATGGACATAAGACAGTAAGGCCATAAGAACAAGAGCCCTGTTAGAACAGGTCAAGGCCCATTTTAGCTCCCCATTCTGCTTCTCCCAATGGCCAACCCAATTAACCCAGCTGGGGTAGGAATAGGAGGTGGTAACGCACCTCTCTCCCATCGTGGTTCTCCTGTAACTGATATTTTGGAGGCATATGCTGATTGCAATGGAGAGGTAAGAACTGACAGAATTGTAAAAAGAATGTTAAGGTGCCCAGAGTCAGCTTAAGATGGGTGAGCGCAAACATTAATTAAATAAATAAAAATCCAAAGAATTTTCAAGGCAGTAGACTTTAATAGGATTGTTTTCTATGAGTCTGTTGTTCTTTTCTTTTTTTAAAAAAAAAATAAAAGCCACTAATTCACAGTCCACCCAGCGCAGATCAGCAAACGGAGAATGAACAACCCTGACTTTAATTCTTGTGAGCCAAATTACACAGGTTGATTATTATGATTTGCAGGAAAAGACACCTTAGACCTCAACCTAAACCTTGTTGTGCTGTTTTCTGCCAAAATCCTGACCCACAAACTCTGTCCCTCAAGATGCTATTTTTGAAAACATCAGGGACAGAGTAAATTTTCCCATGGATAATGGCTTTTCATAGGAAAGGGACACACAGTACAAGATTTGAGACAGAGGTGTGATTTTTGTGGTTTTTTTCTTCCGTAGAAAAGAAATTAACCAGATTAAATATGATTACAATGCATATTTAATAAAAATAGTTTTGGCCACCAGCCACAGAGACCAGGGGAGTCATAGCCAACTTATCTTCCACCTCTATTCCATACCTATAAGATTGAACCATTGTTGATAGTAATTAAAAATAAAAGAATCATTCCCGAAGATGACATGAGATTTTGTGGCTTACTGGCAAAGAGATTTTCTCACATACTATAAAAACATTTTATGACATTAATCAATGGTTTCTTTCAATGCAGTGCCAGTCAGCCACCTAGTGGATTAAACAAAATTGACTTCTTTCGGATTAGTCAGCCGTTTTAGATTTCAGCTTGTGTGGCAGGGTAGGAATTAATTTTGCCATGACTCTCAGAAACTGGCAGTCTAATTAAAAACCTAGCGAGTCAGATGTCTCCAGGTCTTTCATTGCTGGGCAAGATCCCAAGCGTGCACATCCAAACATGTACAAGCTGTACTTCCTTAATCCACCCCCACCCCCCTTTATTTTATAGATATTCTATCCTTCTGCCCCAAAAGTTTCAGATTGATTCTGGCATTAAGTGCTTGCTTGGTTGGATCTGCCCAAGGAAAACCTGGAATTCTCACTTGAAAATGGAGATGGAAATTTTAATTGACCAAAAGTCACAGAGATTGTATGTTAAACAAATCCGGATTCCAGTTTGAATTAACACTCTCTTTTTGTATTTAACCAGTGTTCCCTTGTGGCCCTAACCACACACAGTGGGAGTACTTTAATGGGAAGTGTTATTACTTCTCTCTGAAGAAGGGTACTTGGAGATGGGCCAATGATCAATGCAAGGACAATCGTGCCCAACTGGTTGTCATCAATGATATGAGCGAACAGGTAAAAAGAGGAGACTGTGGTTGTTTTCTTGGAGAGCAGACTGGTCTCATAACTATGAGATATGGAAAGGTTAAGAAGCTTGCTACATTCAGAGAGACTTTCTCTGCCATGTCTACATGCAAGATGGATTTGGACTAGGGAGACACAAGCATAATTCCCCATCCTGCCATGAATCTTAGGCAGTTATCTTGATTCTAATGTATCCTCTTGGCCCAATCTATCATCCTGCAAGAATAAAATGAAAGTGGAGAGAGAAAGCAAAAGAACCATACCTACCATCTTGAGTTTCTAACAGAAAGAATGACAAGCAAATGTTATGGTAAATAAATGGAATAAATAAGGCAAAAATTAGTGGCAGCCAGAATATCTATATGAGACATATGGCTCAAAGAATCAATGGATGGATGAGTGAGGACTTAAAAGCTTACCAAAGTCATGGCACAAAATAACACTCATATTTTTATAAAGCCTAATGGTTGCAAGGATGGGCAAAGTTTTTGCTCCAAGGGAATACATGACATTTGGCAAATATGGAATCAGTAATGTGCAGCAGTCATGCATATAGACAGAACTGTCCTCTATAGAGATTATCAGTCATTCCAGGTCATGGTTGTCCCAAAGGTGCTTTCCAAAAGACAACTGGACTTTCTTTGTTTTTTCCTTGAAGATGTTTCCCTTCTCATCCACCAATGCTACAGAAGAATAATAGAATAACAGAGGTGGAAGGAACCTTGAGGTCTTTCCCTGCTCAAGCAGGAGATCCTATACCACTTCAGACAAATGGTTGTCCAATCTCTTCTTTAAAACTTCCAGTGTTGGAACATTCACAACTTCTGGAGGCAAGTTGTTCCACTGATTAATTGTTCTAACTGTCAGGAAATTTTTCCTTAGTTCTAGGTTGCGTCTCTCCTTGATTACTTTCCATCCGTTGCTTTCTATCTGTGTTCTATCCTTCAGGTGCTTTGGAGAATAGGTTAACCTTCTCTTCTTTGTGGCAGCCTCAAGTATTGGAACACTGCCTATCATGCTATATCATGCTATCTTGCTATCGCTGACGAAGCTTCTTGGATGAGAAGAGAAACGTCTTCAAGGCAAAAAGCAGAGAAAATCCAGTTGCCTTTTGGACAGAACTATCATTTCCCTTTTCTCTTACCGTAAATTAAAATCCTAAATCTTTTTCTCAAATCACATATACAAAATTTGAAAAACAGTACTGTTTCCTTATCCATCCATAGGCTCTCACTTGTATGCGTTCAGAATGAACAGGCTGAAATCTGGAAATGCAGATTTAACTGTCTATGCATGCCTCCAAGCCTATGAAATAACCATTGGCCAGGCTGATGGGGGAGTTATTTTCATGGAAAAGACGGGGTTTCTATCCATCATCCTTCCTACAAAACTGTAATCAGGCAGAACTATCTGTACAACTATGTGTGCCATCCTCCTCAAGGGAAAACTCACTGCTCTCCTTACTCTCCCAGTCAGCTTGGTTTACTGGAGAGGGAGGGAGGAGATTTGGCTCTTGAGCTATATTGAAGGACTCTGTGTTTTATGTGGCCTGCATAGCACAAGTTGCTCACAAGTGACCTAATAGATTTCTAAGCAAGTTCTGAAGAACCCTATGATTTGACCAACAAATTATGTAAAATATGATTTATTTAACTTATTTATTTTCTTATATCAGACAGAATTGCATGCATTTGCACAATAAAATTACTAATAAGCTATGGTTTTCAAACCAGTGGCTTCACTCATATGTCCACACCCAGTTACAGATCTCAGCATATTTTATACAATTCTATCACCAGCCGCTTGTCCCTCCTTGCTAGCCCCGATTGACAGGCCCTGATCAGTCACATGCTAACAGTCTGCCTACAATCTGTTATTCTAGCTAAACTTTAAGATTAGTTAGGCCTATGTTGCAAAGCACCCAGTCCCTTCATTTCTCATTTCTTTGGTATTCTCTTATGTTGTTTTTTTTTTTTTTTTTAAAACAAGTTTTATTAATTTTTAAAACACACAAATTATCATTATTCATTACATGTTTAAACCTTTTTCCCTTGTAAATTTAACAAGTCAGATAAATTATGATTCTGTTTTAAACCATTTCCATATAATATACCAAAACCTCTTATTCAATTTCTCTTTACTTCTCTTTTACTCTTATTCAATATCATTATTATTATTTCATCTGTTTCTTTCTGACTTAGTTACCATTATTCTCATTCTATATTTCTACAAGTTTTTACCAATTCTCTCCCCAAAAAGACATATACACACAACACACAAAACATAAAAAAATATCTTTTTGGAAAGTAACTTGGACCCAGGTATCTCTCTCTTCATGGACTTCAATTATATTCATGCTCATCTTACATATCATTACTTATTTTATTTACCATTCTAAGCCTTCTATATTAACTTCTCCACATATTTCACACTTCTTAATTCTACCTTAATTAATCATCTTAGTTTAAATCATTATATTTGTATCTTTTGTCCATTTTTTATCATCCCTTTGTCTCATCCCTTATGAAAAAAAAGAAAATCAGTTTCTCCTGAAATCATTAATCAGAGTATGATGCCTTTCTATCTCCCCCTAAGTTAATCAAATTAATCTTTAAAATAATATCTAATACCCAATCAGATTTTG
Source organism: Notechis scutatus (assembly GCF_049901735.1). NCBI lineage: Eukaryota > Metazoa > Chordata > Lepidosauria > Squamata > Elapidae > Notechis > Notechis scutatus. Next base: position 147,829,458 of record NC_142010.1, read on the forward strand.
CTTGGTACATTCTATCTAACTAATACATCCAACACAATTAAGTGCATAATTAGAGAATAAATCCAAATATTAAAAAGAAATACTATAATAAAAATTTTATAATAACATCAATACCATAATTTTATTAAACTCTTTAATTAAAACAATATTCTAAACCTCTCCTATTATTAAGTTTTAAAACCAATCATTTTTAAACATTTTAACATTTTAATCTCTTATCAACTCTTAAACCATTGCAATACTACCATCTCATCTTATGTACCTTGCAAAATCTTTTTTTTTAAAAAAAAAAATTATACTTTATCCATTATCCATAAAAAATTCCTTTTTTCCATTTAATTTCAAAACGTTGTAGCTTTTCTCCACCTTTTCCCTTTCTTTCTTTTCCCAACAAACCTTTCTACCCCCCCTTCTTCTAGCCTCTGCCTTACCGGCTTCCCTTCTCTGTCGTATTTCTTTTCCCCTTTGTTTACAATCATCATATTGGTTTTGCACTTTATTTTTCCCTTTCTTAAATGTTTTTTAGATCTTAAGTCCTTAAATCCTTTAGTTTTCTTCTTTTCTCTTCTTTTCTTTTCTTTCTCTCTTCCTTTTTCTGGATCAAATTCTGAGATTCATTAAAGATGGCTCCTTCCTTTCTTTCTTGTTCCTCTGCTGTCTTCATCTGTTGTAATTTTTGTTGATAATTAGTAAGCGCCATTTCTAAGAAAAGGAAAGCTTCTTCCACACCATTTCTTAGTTCCTCAACAGAAAGAGCCATTATAAATCTTCTTTTCTTTTCTCCTTCTTTCTTCTTACAACAACCAGAATATTCAAAAGAAAATAAAAAAGATAGAACAGTCCCAAAGTTATCAATCAGTCCAAACCAAGGCAGAGTTCTCACTTTCTCCTTCTGGGGTGATATCAATCAAAGAGAAAGAAAGTCCATAATCTGTTTAAAGTCTTGTTACAATATATTCTAGTCTTCAAATCCTTAAGGCATCTGCTCCAACAAATCTTAGCATACAAATATTTTCTTTTTAATCCTCTCTCTTCCCACTCATCGCTTAAAACCAATTTCCACCTAAAAATAGGTTTCTTAATATCCAGTTATTTATTCCGTAGGAAAAGAGGGAAAGCTATCCTTTCAGCACCTTCAAGCAGCCGCTTTTTTCCTCTTCTGGCAGGTATTATTCAGAAAGTCATACTTTTCAGGAATTTTATTAAATATGTCTTAGAGTCCTAGGAGCCAAGAAAACTTTCTCCTCTCAATCACTTTCTCCACTTCCTCCTGCGCATTCTTACCCGGCTGCCAGCTTCTTTGTGGCGGCCATTACGGACCGCCGCTGCACCGTCCTGGGAAAAGGGGGTTCTGCCGGCCAGGAGGGGTCTGCAACACCCCAGTCCCTTCTCCGGATCCCCCTACCTTCAGCTGCCCCTGCAGGGCAGCCTAGCTCCGACCGGCTGGGTCGGAGCCCCAAAACGGCTAGCGCGGCAGGGATCGCGCAGCTTCGCAAATCCCTGCCGCTCGCGAAGCCGACAAACTGGAAGAGCCTCTTATCTTGTTTTTTGTAGAACCCAGTACCTGATATATATCTCAAGGGTTCACACATCAGGCAAACATGGCTATGTCTTGGATATGTAACAGTGTGGCTATACTTTTAAAATACTAACTCTAGATAATTTGAATAAGGAATATGATAAGCTATATGCTAGTCCAGTGGTCGCCAACTGGTGGGCCGTGGCCCACTGGTAGTGTGCTGTCCAGCCAATTATAGTTAATGGGAATTGGCATAGTTAGTTAGTAATTGGGAGCTGTCCCCTTAAAGGAATGCATCATGGTAAATGTAGTTAAGGTATCCTGGGAAATGTAGTCCATGTCATGTGGCCACATCAGTAATCCTGATTGGTCACTGAATTGACCCTTGGTGGGTTGGGAGAGGTTTCTTCACTCTTGCCTGAACCCAGCCTGGTGCTAGCATTTCTACCCCTGCTTCTACGATATGGGATGAAAGGGATAAGAGATAACCATCTTTTTACCCAGAAAGACAGATATGCAAAGAATTGGACATTGAGAAGAATCTTGTCATAACTGTGAGTTATTGAGGATGCCTGATGAACCAATAAAAAGACTTTGTATGGATGCTTTGTGGAGTTATCTATCTGCCTTTGTACATTACAGAGGACAGAATAGGTAGTCAATGAGAAAATTTTGATGGGCCGCAGCACACTAGTGTCTGCAACAGGGGTGAATCCAGCAGTGGATGGACTGATGCGTGCAGGGAGGTAGGGTAGCGCGCGGGAGATCGTGGCATCCGAGTCCTTCCCACGTATTCCCTGACCTGCAAGGGGTGGTGGTAAGGAACCTCTGAACTGGTGCTGGGTAGTGGGAATCTGATGTCCGGAGGCCGATGAACCATGTGCTGAAGACCAGATGGCTGGCATGGAGGTGGGGCAATCCTGCAGTCTCCCTAGCAAACCTGTGCCTCCTGCCTCAGCACATCGAGGAGGCCAAGCAGCAGGAAGCAGCTGCCAGCTCCCTCAGGTGAAGATGTTGCGAGGGGGAGGCTCGACCCCTCCCCTCAGGAGCTTCTCTTCCCCCTCGCCAGAAGTGCTCATATGGCCAATGGCAAGGAGGAGGGATGGCAGGTGGCAGGGATGGTGAGCACTTTGCATGTGAGCGTTTCTGGCGAGGAGGAAGAAAAGCTCCCGACGGGAGGAGTCAAGCCTCCCCCTCACAACATCTTTACCTGAGGGCATTGCTGGCAGCCGCTCGAACTCCTCGATGTGCGGAGGCAGGAGGCAGGAGGTAACACCAATTCAGAGGTTTCTTTCCCCTGCACCCCACCTCCTAACAGGCCAGGGGACACCCGGGAAGGGGTCTGATGCTGAGATCTCCCAAGCATATCAGTCCATCCACCGCCAGTATCACCCCTGTTGCCTCGCCTCCTTGCCAGCCATCTGGTCTTCAGCACATGGCTTGTCAGCCTCCAGACATCAGATTCTCACCACCCAGCACCAGTTCAGAGATTCCTTTCTCCCCACCCCCACCCCTGGGGACAGAGGGAGGGGGGGGGAGAGAGAGAGAAAGAGGGAAAAGGAGGGAGAGGAGGGAAGAGAGAGGGGGGAAAGGGAGAAAGAGAGAGAGAGAAAGAGGGAGAAAGGGAGAAAGAGAGGGGGTGGGAAAGAGAGAGAGATGAGAGAGAGGGAGAAAGAGAAAAAGAGATGAGAGATCCCGGTGTTTTGTTTTCTGTGGGAAATGGGTCCAAATGACTTTTTGAGTATTTAAGGTTGCAGAAACAGGCAGCCAAGCTAAGTGCCTGAAGGACCCCATCCTGTCAGTGGGAGTCCAGGCGCTTCAGCGAGCAGCATGCTGAATTCATATTAGAAGTCCGCGCGGGATTTAAAATTATGAGTTTGGTGGTTCCTGAAGTCCAAAAGGTTGGGGACCCCTGTGCTAGTCTACATTATGGAAAATTACAACTTATTATATTGTATCCCATATTTACTTATTACCTTGTTAGGCCAAGCTTTATTAACTCTTTAAGTCTTTACTCTGATAATAATAACTTTAAAATATCCCCTACGTGGAACAACTTGCCTCCAGAAGTTGTGAATGCTTCAACACTGGAGGTTTTAAGAAGTGATTGGACAATTATTTGTCTGAAATGGTATAGGGTTTCCTGCCAAAGCAAGGGGTTGGACTAGAAGATCTCCAAGGTCCCTTCTAACTATGTTATTCTGTTAGTCTTGTGTAGCATTGGTATTTTTGCTGTCCCCCCCCCCCTGCAAATTGGAATACCTTTGTTCTGGTCTGGTCTGGTTCTTTTCTTTCCTGCCTTGTCTCCTTCAGCAATAGGGTACCAAGGTCACCCTATTTGCTTCACATAGAGAACTATTCCTGTTTAACTAAATAATTATTAAATTTAATAATTTTATTAAAGACAAGCTGGATAGCCGTGCTTTGCGACGACACTATGTGATTGGGCTATGCGGGAGAAATCCGGTTCATAATCCATTGGCTCAGTGGTAGTTGGTGATTGAAACACATAATGGAATATCGCTCCCGCCATCTTGAGTCTGGAAGCAGTTCCATAGGTGGAAGGTGTAGACATTTTGGTGAGGTACCAAGGTTTAGTACTGTAAGGAGCCCTAGACAGCTCCTGAACATTCCAGTACCCTCTAATCAGGGGTGGGATGCAAATATTTGTACTAATGGTTCTGTGGGCATAGCTAGGTGAGCATGACCATGTGACTGGGTGGGCACAGCTTCTTCTTCTTCTTCTTCTTCTTCTTCTTCTTCTTCTTCTTCTTCTTCTTCTTCTTCTTCTTCTTCTTCTTCTTCTTCTTCTTCTTCTTCTTCTTCTTCTTCTTCTTCTTCTTCTTCTTCTTCTTCTTCTTCTTCTTCTTCTTCTTCTTCTTCTTCTTTTTGCAGCATTCCCCCCCCCCCTTGCTCTCCTTTTTTTTTGCCTCCTAGGTCTCAGGGAAGCCTCCTGGGAGACTGTTTTTGCTCCCAGGAGGCTTCCCTGAGGCCCAAGGGGCCAAAAACGGAGTGCTTCTTCTTCTATTTTTGCCTCCTGGGCCTCAAGGAAGCCCCCTAGGGGAAACAGTAAGACAGCGAGGGGGATCGGGCACAGCTGATCATCAGAACAGCTGATCATCAGGAGGAAAAAAGAAAGAAATACCAGTTCGAATGAACCGGTAACTGTTTTTGTTTTTTTTTACTACCGGTTCGTCCAAACTGGGCCAAGCCAGTAGAATACCACCACTGCCTCTGATGTTCTGCTGTGGAAAAGAGGGCTATTACATCAATATACCTCAGTGAGACGCAAAGACCAAAGGTCCTCTCAAGAAGACTGTCTGCTGCTGATTTTTACAGCTACAGGATAATGGAGCGTGATGGCGAACAATGCTACCTCCTACTGTTCCGCAACCTTGTGAGGCAACTGGCAGTTGGAACAGAGTTCTTCTCAGGTGGGGAGGGGGAGTAGAACTCCTTAGCATCAGAGCGTGTTAATTACTGTATTAAGAAATAGTAATACTCTAATGGTCATTTTGAAAAATCCTTTCCTAGCGAGCACCTAGAAGCCAAGAAAAACATACGTGCCAAATTTCAAGTTTGTAGGCTTTACGGTTCTGGAGATTTTGTGATGAGTGAGTGGTACTTGGCTTTTATATACTGTATATAGATTATTCGAAGAAACATAATACAAACTACAAAAGATAAAAATTGTAAAAAAGATTCAGAAAAAGAAGAAAACAGAAAATAAAGAAAAAGAAGTAATCTCCTCCCCCCTTCATCCCTAGGAAGTATAGTTTAGATTAACTAGGGAAAAATTCCAAGGCTGAGCAAATAACAGAGATCAATCCTAGCTGCATTTTAAAGTAGAACTGGCCGCATATGCGTACATTTATATGCAGTGAGAGACAGAGAGAGAATTGGGAAGTGAAACCCCTCCAGCTATTGTTTTTCTCTTGAAGGACTTGTGAACAGAATAATCTATCAAGCACAGGATTCAAGGAGTTGGGAAAGGCAAGGATGCCTTCCTCTAGAAAAACAAACAGCTCATAAAAGTTTCATCCTTGTAAATAGTAACATCGTTTTCTTTTCAATTTCTGGTTTCACTGCAATGGAAACAGAAATAAATCAGCTCAGGTAACAATGATATGAAAACAGCCCCCCTGCCAGTCCAATTTTTCAGGAGTGTATGAAAAAGTATTCCCCCCGTGAGAAAATATATGTATCTTATTAATCTCAAATTATATATCTGGGAAAATATGCATTGCATGATATCAGTTGAATAGAGTATGTTATAAGCCCGTTAAATAAATAAATTATAAAATATGGATGATCTTTCTTGAAAGGCTGTCCTTTACCATTACCCATAATTCTCTTTATACAGATACCTCTTAGATCAGGGGTCCCCAACCCCCTGGACTACGGCCCACTAGTGGGCCTTGAGCCCTTCGGAACCGAGCTGTGGAAGTGGCGGTTGAGCAAAAAAAAACCTGCACGAGCCCTGGGCAAGCACAGGCAAGCATGCTCCATTTGCGTAAGCGGCAGGCACAAATGTATCTGTGTGTGCACTTGCCCATCGCTTGCATGGAACAATCCTCTCCCCTCCACCCGGGCTGATCCTCAAAGCCGGAAAGGTTGGGGAACTCTGTTCTGATTGAGCTTACAAATCTCAAAAGCTCTCCACATGTGCCTTTGATTGCTTTTGAGCTTCAGGATGAGTTAATTTTAGGAAACTGATCCCGCACAACATGAGCCATCACAATCTACCATAACCAGGGGTGGGATTCTACAGGTTCGCACCTATTCGCTAGAACCGGTTGTTAACATTCTAAGCAGTTTGGAGAACTGGTTGCTAATTACTGGCCTAATCCTGTAAGGAAGGCAGGAAGGAAACATTCTGGTGTTGCTTACAGAAACTGCCTCTCCATTAACTCTTATTACATTCTTGGCAGGACTAGACTTCCTGTCTCAGGAGCACCTCTGGAGGTTTTTTTCCCCTCCTTTGCTGGTACTTTGCTTGTGTGGAGTGACCATTCAAAGTTACAATGGCACTGAAAAAAGTGACTTATGACCATTTTTCACACTTACGACTGTTGCAGCATCCCCACAGTCATGAGAGGCAAGGCGAGGAGATGCGTGCCTTGATGTGAGTGATATTGAGTTGGCCATGCCCTGCCAGTCACATGACCACCAAGCCATGCCCACCAACTAAGCCACGCCCACAGAACTGGTTGTTAAAAAATTTGAATCCCACCCCTGACCATAACTATCTACTATCTATCCGAAGTTCTGTATTTTACCCATACTGGTCTAAACTAGGCTCACCTATGCATCTCATGAAGTGAACTGCAGCTTTTAAATAAAATGTGTGAGTCAGAAAAAGTGCTACCAAATTCCCAATTATTTGCTAATATATGTTGTAACATACAGTTCTCCTCCTATCTCAGCAAAGTTTCTAGTTAATTCTAGCACAAATGTTCACTGCTACCAATCACTCTTGGACCAGTGCTCTAAGGAAGTGATCACCTCATTGGAATACTATTAGAATATTAGGTACCAGAGAGATTTACATGTAGCCTTCATTCAATAACTAGTTATAGCAGTGATGAAAAAGTAATTATATGACCAATCCTCACATTTATGATCATTGCAGGCAGTCGTGGTATTCAGCAGGTTCTGACCAGTTCTGGAGAACTAGGAGCAGAAATTTTGAGTAGTTCGGAGAACCGGCAAATAGCACATCTGACTGGCCCCGCCCCCACCTATTCTCTGCCTCCCGAGTCCCAGCTGATAGGCTGGGTCTTCTTTTGTTGCTCTGCACAGGAGAATGGAGCTGGAAAGCAGGTTAGTGGGGTGGGGAGGGAATGGAGATTTTGCAGTAACCTTCCCCTGCCACGCCCACCAAGCCACGCCCACAGAACTGGTGGTAAAAAAAATTGAATCCCACCACTGATTGCAGGTCTATAAAGGGAAGTTGAAGGAATACCATAAGCACAGTCAAGGTTTCACTTAGCAACTGTTTTGATTAATAATTGAATGATTGAACCCACTTGTGATTGCTAAATGAGAACTACTTGTACTCTTATGTTCCACCTTTTTAATTGCAGGTTTCCAATGGTAGGATTAAAAAAAAATTACTACCAGTTCTGTGGGCATGGCTTGGTGGGCGTGGCAGGGGAAGGATACTGCAAAATCCCCATTCCCTCCCCACCCCACTAACCTGCTTTCCAGCTCCGTTCTCCTGTGCAGGGCAACAAAAGAAGACCCAGCCGATCAGCTGGGACTCGGGAGGCAGAGAATAGATGGGGGCAGGGCCAGTCAGAGGTGGTATTTGCCGGTTCTCCGAACTACCCAAAATTTCTGCTACCGGTTTTCCAGAAATGGTCAGAACCTGCTGAATACCACTTCTGGTTCTGGCTCCCTTTGCTTTATCAATTCTCATCAAAGCAGCAGCTTATTCAGCAGCCAATGTAGTCAGGCAATATTGAAGCAAGAGTCAAGAATTTGTGGACATCCAGCAGTTGCTGAACTATGATTCCCATCATCTTTCACTATCGACAACCTGTCTATTGGGAGTTGTAGTTCAACCATGCTAATTAAGGCAGAATTTTCCTAGCCCTATTTGTTGTATGACGTGCTACATCCTCTCCCAGGATGCACTATTCTATTCTCCTATTTTGCACAATCCCCTTGTAGTCTTAGGCCTCAGAATATATATATACTCTTCAGTGGACTTCTTTGGAAAATTCTGTTGTTCAGGCTGCTCCTCTCACCCTTTTCCTCTTCTCAGATTTTGTGTATGTGTGTATATTTGTGCAAAGTGTGTGTTCTCTCAAATATTATTGATACTTAACTCATTTCCATGGACAGTGCATTTTGATTACAAACAAATCCATATTTGTGTAGCCCGGTAACAAAATTGGGATCCAAGACACAGATTCCACATTATCTCAATCTTCACACCTTTGCTCTAGTTCTCTATCCTGTTCTTTTGCAGTATTTCCTTCAGACACGAGCCAGGAATGCACGATATTGGCTAGGACTTACAGATATAGACATAGAGGGAGAATGGAAATGGGTGGATGGTAGCAGTTACAGAAATGGCTTCAGGTAAGCACTGAACATTGAATTTCATTTGCCTATCTCCAGATCCCAAGTGTCAATCCAAATGTTTTCCCATATATAATCTCTCAAAAGCTTCTTTTAAAACAGAAACAAACTTTTTCAAACTCAAAAGCCACACTTTGGTCAGGTGGGCTGCTCTCCTCAAGAATGGATTCAGTCACGTCAGAAAACAATGACAACATGACTAACTTAGCAACTATTAGAGAAATAAATCTTAGAGGCAAATGTCTTGAGAAGATCAGATTGTTACAACCAAAATGCAGGAAGAAAGCCAGAATCAAATATTTTGGTCTATATAGAGATCTGTATTTGAAAGCAAAGTTATTTGCTGGAGTTCTTATGTTCTCACTTCAAAAAGTATCCTAACAAATATTATTAATCTGACCTCAGAATTGTTCCTTGGCTGTTCTCCAGTTCTAAATGCTACTAGGGAGAGCAGATAAGACAGGAAAAAGATCCCTGCATTTTTTATTTGATTTGATTTACATTTTGTTAGAAGAAGCTGTTGCTGAGATGATTAATTCATGTATTTAATAACTCCCCCTTTCTTTCAAATTAACAATTACAGTAAATTTTTAATGGGCTGTAACAAAACCTTTTGGGAAAGGGTTGCATGCGGCTCTGGAGCTTCCGATTATGGTCCTCTGTTCTAAACAATCAAATTCAACATTATTTTAAATATGTAGAAACCTTTGAACTGTGATGCTGGAGGCGACTATTGGTAGTCCTCAAGTATCAGGTCCACCATTATGTCCTGCCATTCTTTTGGAAGGAGGGGACGGGAAGGCCTGAAGGCATTTTTTGTGTGCTTTTGCTGTAACAGCATGGGAATTAGGGAAGGGGATTGCCTTCGGAGGTGAAGCAGACTCCTTCCCAGCTGGTTCCACCCTGGTTCAAAGGCCGTTGTGCCCTGAGAGTGAACTGTTATCTGTGTAGCACCTCAGCATTCTCAAAACAACTTTGCGGCATCACATTGGCTGCTGGTGGAACTGGTCAGGGGGGGTTGGGTTTGGGGAAACAGAAAAATTGCTTTGTGCATTGCACAGGATCCTCAGATTCTGCCTGGCTTTACTGCAACCACTTTCTCTCAGTAAAAGTTCTTTTGATTCAACTCAATGAAGTCAAGAATTTTGCTTTCCTGAGGGACCAGCTAAGGCAACAGTTCACTTAGTAATGGTTCAAAGTTACAACAGCCACCCCCCCCCCCCCGCAAATGTACTTAAAACACAGTCCCAAAGTTATGAATGTTGCAGGACCATGGCAAGATTATGACTGATCACAGAGACACCGCAACATTCCCTCTACCTATTCCCCTCCTCCACAGGGACCTAACAGGCATCACAGGCTAGCCCACCAGCTCTTCCCCACCCTGAAAGGTTCACTTACCTTTCAAAGATCCAGAGTTTCAGAACAGACTGACTCTTCCTCTCTCCTCAAGTGAGTTGTCTCCTCTACAGCCTCTCTGCTGTGGGTTTGTCCAGCAGCGGGGTTTCTTTGCCTGCTCCTGGCACTCCAAAAGCAGCATGGTGAGAGCAGAGGCAGAGTAGGATGAGGGTCCCCTGCTCAGCTTGGCTCATTCCCCAAGGCTGCCTGTGCAGGACATCCAATCCACTTTTGGAGCACTGGGCAGCCTAGGTGAGTCTGAAGGGACGCAAGGTCGTGCCCCCAAAGGTTTCCGTTCTCCACATCAAAAGCTTTTGCAAAGGGATGGAGATCTGATGCAGCACAAAATCATTCTCCTGAAGCCTTCCATCCCTTTGCAAAAGTTTTTGGTGCAAAGAAGAAGAAGCCTTTGGGGGGCAGAATCTCACACTCCTTCAGACTTCGAAAATGGATCAGTTGTCCTACAGAGGCAGTGTGATGACCCGGGGCATGGCATAGAGGCAACACAGTCGGCTGACAGTTCCAACCACCCCTTTTGTTGCTCCAAATGTTCTCCAAATGCTCCCACATTTCTGGCAAGTTCCAGAGCAAAGTGATCACAAACACACACACACCTCTAGCAGCCTCTGGCTGCAAGTAGTCCAGCACAATGCTGTGAGCACAATGGCTTGCAAAACAAGAAATCCTGCAGGGCATGGGAATAAGTCAATTAGTCCAGGGAGCAAAAGAACAAGGCAATTAATCCAGGATGCAAGAAATATAATAAGAAGTCCAGGAAAGGTCCAACATCAGCAACAAACAGCACACAACATTCCATGAATTCAGGGTTTGTTCCCGACAAATGCCCCTCCCCACAGCGTCTCCTTAAGTCTCAGTCCCCAGGTATGCCTTGTGAAGAGGGGCGGGCGCTCTCCTCCCAAGTAGTTGGGTCAGCCTGCATTGGTCCTGCCTTCTCTCCACTGTGCTCGAGGATCAGGAGAGGGTTGTCCTTGTTCATCGCCTGAGCTCTGTCTTTTAGGTTCACTGCTTAGCCTCTCTTGGTCATTCTGCCCCCGTTCCTCCCCGCCAACAAGCTGTCCAAATCCTGAAAGGTCCTGTCCTGACTTGGCCTGCTCCTCCCCATATTCCTCCGAAGCCAATGAAGCCACCCCGACCTCGATCTCCATTGTCTCCAATTCCAGCTCATCTTCCTCTGCAGATTCAGGCTCTGATGGGGCCATGATAGGCAGCCTTGGTGAGCAGGGCACACTCATCCCGCTCTACCTCTGTTCTCAACACTCCGTTCTTAGAGCACTGGGAGAAGGGCAAAGAAACTGCAGCAGAGAATCTGGAGAAGAGGCAGCTCCCTTGATCATTGAGATCTTCAAATGATAATTGAGTCTTCATAGCCCATGCCTGTGGAGACCTGACGGGGCAGGATCGGGGGGGGAGGGGGGAGAAGCATGAGGTATTGCAGTGGGTCAGGGGAGATCTTGGGTGATGGGAAGCACTAGCCCCCCCCTTGATCTTCCCACCCTGAGATATCTCATGTGCATTTAACAATCTGCCCATTGGATTAGCAAATGCATTGGGTAAAGCAGGGAGAGATCACATTCATTGAACACGATCCAATTATTGAATCCTTGGGTTACGAATGTAATTGGCAGGCTCTATTACATTCACGCCGGGAGGATTACCTTCTTGATGAATCCCCTGGACTTGAAAGGTAGCAAACAAAGGAGTCCTAGACCAAACCTCACCAAAAATATCACCTGAAGCAAAGTTCACCAAACAGAGGCTGTCACTGGTCATGCCGTGAGAGCTGACTCACACAAAAAGTCAATTATGGTGGGAGTGATCAGCAGAAAAAGGAGAAGGGGCCATCCTAGTACCCTCTGGTGGGTACTATAAAGCAGGGGTCCCCAACCACCGGTCCCCGGACCGGTACCGGTCCGTGGATCATTTTTTACCGGGCCACAAAGCTTGGGCGCTGCCATCTTGTTTCGACAGCGCTTCCGGGTTTTCGGTTGCTTCCGGGTTTTTGGTTGGAAAGTGCTTCTGGTTTTTCAGTTGGAAAGCGGCGTTTGGGTGTTCGCGCCTTAGTTTCGTCGAAGGGGGGGGCAGCTTTGAACGAAGAGCCGTCCCGATGGCGGTAGAGTCTCACGTTACTCAGGTACCAGTCCGTGGAAGAATAAATAATCATGAAACCGGTCCCTGGTTCAAAAAAGGTTGGGGGCCACTGCTATAACGGATGACACTGGGATGACCATGGCCATGCAAGGCAGAGGGGCATGGAGAGTGGTGATCCATAGAGTGGCTGAGGGTCAGATACAACTGAATGTCTGTTGCTGCTGCTGATGATGACAATGTATCTGGAACATTTCATTAAAAATAAAAAATAAAAACAGTAATTGGTACATCAATCCAGTCAAGATCCCCAGGAGAAATTACTTGTTCTTTCTCTGAGGTTTTCTGACTGAACATTTCCTGCCAAGGTGCTATTAGCACCTCGAGACGAATTTAGAGACAAAACAAGACCATTCGGCCTCTGCACCCAGACACTTTTTCCATTAAAGTCTTAGTCTGCATCTCCATTCCCACCTGTGTTTTGCCGTTATTTTCTTAACCAACAGACTGTTAGGAGTCATCTGATTGTGCTAGATTTCTTTTCAAAATGGCAAAGGATTTTTTTTTTCTAGAATAAAAATTTCGTTACTGCTCGAGCTTTTGTATACTTTGGTGAACTATTGTTCAAGACATGATTTTTTTTTCCTCCCCCATCTCAGGTACTGGAAGCGAGGGGAGCCTAATAACGATCTCTCAATTGAGGACTGTGCACATCTCTGGGACAATGGAGAATGGAACGATGTTTACTGCACATATTTATGCTACTATATCTGTGAAAAACCCTTGCCAAGAATCTTCTAAAAATCCTCACAGCACAGAGGAACTGAGGGCCTAATTGCCAAATACTGCAGATTTTACCAAAGGTCTCTTATATCTCACTTTTAAAGACGTTACTGTTATAAATCCCAAATTATTATTTTTTTACTATTACTGCCAGTTGCCAGCATTTAGTTATTCTGTAATTCTGCAGAACTTGTTAGTTTGGCTTTTAATATACTTTGAGGCCTCATGGGACATGTTCATTCAAACTTTCCACAGTTCATCTTCATATTTTAAGCAACTTCATGGATCCAGAGGTCTGCCAATGCAGTCATCTAGCAAAAACCTCACCTCTTTTACTTAGCATTCGAATTGTGTTCTCTTCATTTGGTTTCCTTTTTAAAGTAAAAACTTGGAGAAAACATGCAAAATAAAACTGTGCTGTCCCAGCCAGTCTATGGGAATTGGATAGTTACTTAGGAATTATGAGCTGTCCCCTTAAGGGAAGGCATCATGGTAAATGTAGTTAAAGGTATCCTGGGAAATGTAGTCCATGTCATGTGACCACATCTGTAATCCTGACTGGTCACTAGTTTGACCCTCGAGGGGTTGGGGAAATCTTCCTCATTCTTTGTCTGAACTCGTCTAACTCATAGCACCTTCTTTCTATCGCTATGAGGTGGGTTAGGAGATAACCATCTTTCACTACAAGGCAGATATACAAAGGATTGGTCATAAAAGAAGAACTTCATCACAAATGTGAGTTATGGGGATACCTGATGAACCAATAAATGTTCTTTGTTATGGACGTCTTGTTGAGTTATTTCTCTGCATCTGTACAGTTTACAAATCCACCTCTGTACAAGATACAGAAAAAACACCATCCTTTTTATCCTTTGGAAAGACTGTGTCCTCATAGTATCTGTATAAAATGCTTCCTTAAAAAAAAAAACTTGACATTTACTAAGAGCATAAGGACACAACTTACGCCTTGATCAAAAAACCAATCCATAGCTGGGGAAAAGAGTGATTAGCCATCAATAAACACAGAGATAAACCATGGAAGAAAAAACACTGCCTTACATCAGAAATGTCACAGGAAGAACCAACAGACTATTACAATCACACAGCATCACTGTAGCATACAAACCAACCAAAGCTCTCAAAACATCTTAAGCAAATCAAAAGACCCAAATAGCCGAAAGAAAGGGGGAAAAAAGATATCTACAACATGCAGTGTTAAGAACCGTAACAGCCATTATTTATTTATTTATTATTATATTGTAAGCACTGTAAGGAAGAAAATACTGTAGAATTAAGTCACAATTGTTAGTTCAGCAATATTGGTTTCCTCTTGCTGTGCATCCTAAGAGAAAAAAATGAGCAATGTTGCAATGGCCTTTATCAGGTTTAGCGAGAAGTGAAACAGTTTTCATTTCACAAGGCTTTTCTGTGAAAATATCACTTAATGCAAAAAATGTGGTTTTCCAATTGATTTTAAAATAACCTACTCTTGGAATGTATATTCTGTTAAGAGTAAAGTTCAAAGAGAGTCAGTTTGGTGCAGTGGCTAAAATACTAAGATTGTGAGTTCTAGTCTAGGGGCAAAGCCAGTTGGGTTGTCATTCTATTTCAGCCCTAGGAAGCAAATAGTGACGAACCTTATTTCTGAAATATTGTCAAAACTGCAGGGACTAGCTTGGGCAGTTATCAGGAGTCAAGATTGATTCAAAGGCATGTGTTCACACAGAGACACATATCCCATTTTCTGAGATTCGGATGAGCAATCTTAAATGTAAGTTTTAAATAAAATACATTAACATAAAGTATCATAAAGTTAGAATTTCTAGCTTTTGAGCCAATTCCTCACATTTCCTCATGGAATGCTTAATAGATTCCTAAACATTTGTTTGGGGCTGGGCAATTTGTTGATGACTTAAGAGCCTGTTTTTTGAGGGAACAAAGACAACAAAATGGTGCAACAAGAACTTGCAGGTTCTTATTGCACACATGGATAGGACCGGGTTTTCAAAAGCCACAAGGAATTTAAAAGTCTAGAATGTTGGTTCTATGTGGAATTGTCTTCTGTGATCAGTAACAGAACTGAACAAAACAACTTTGAAGGGAGTTCACTTCTGCAAGCAAGGTATCACCAGGCATGATGGGTAATTTTCATTTCCCAAAATCCCTGGCATGTAAGGAGTATCCTGATTGGGAATCTATCTCCACAGCTCTTAACTGATTCTACACCTCAAGGATTGCCATTGGGACAAAGACTGGATCTCGTTCCCAGCCCCAAAGCATGTAGGGATAAGCAAACAGGTCTTCAAACGTGACATCTTTAAGACTTGTGGACTTCAACTCCCAGACTTCCTCCTCCAATCATGTTAGCTCAGGAATTCTGGAGGTTGAAGTCCACAAGTTTTAAACTTGCCAAGTTTAAAGACCCTTGAGCTGGACAAAGAGCTACATGGCTCCTTGTGAGGAAAAGGTTTTCAGTGATTGCCTGCATCTGATGAGGTTCTATTTTAGAGCCACGCACTTTACGGGGAACAATAAATCTATTTGCTGGATTCTCTGCCCATTGAGTCTGGAACATTTATTTATCTCTGTGCCTTGTACCAGTCCAGCTGTCTATCTAGGACAGTTCTATGACCTCTGGACTGTGCCCTGACTATGCTTTTGCCTGCTCTTTGGAACTTTATTGGGACTGAATCTATAAGTCAAAAACAAAAATTCGAATAACTTTATGATTGCCATTAACCAGCAGAAAGAAAAAAGATGACAACGCGGTTTTTGAATATCCAGAATATTCAATAATGAATAAGTAGGAGTGATACATAAAAATATGCTAAAAAGCATCATTCTTATTAGTTAAAACTAACCTAAAATTTAGAATTATGAAACCCCTGAAAAATCTGAGGAAGATACAATACAATAGCTGTCATTTTTAAAAAAATGCCCAGTGAGTAATGCTAAGTTAGAGCCATTCTCTGCTCAAAGAAATTCAATTGCTTTTAATTATTCTTTGTCTAATTTTATATGCCACTCCACAGAACCTGGCAATTTTATATGTTATTTCAGGATCAATATCAGAAAGTAAGAATTGCTTGTATTGCTGGTCATTATATTCTATTCTACTAGCCAGGAGTGGGGCAATTAGAGCATTTCAGGAAGCTGTGTAAAACTGGCATTATGAAAGAACATGTTCCATTGTTTCCACAAGTCCTGAGTCACAAGGGCATAATCCTAAAGGGTATGGTGTCTTTTTGTATTTTTCAGCTAGGAATGCTGAAGGTATTGCATTACAATGGGCTATTGTAAAAGGCCCTTCTCTGGTTGGGAATATTAAGATGTGTGAGATAATGGTGAGTCTGTAAATTTCTCAAGGGATTTGGACTACTTGAAATCGTGTGTAATTGCAAATACACTCTGCCTGAAGCTGCTGTATGTCTTTATCAAAGTAAAGCTTTCAATTGTTCTCTCTCTCTCTCTCTCTCTCTCTCTCTCTGTGTGTGTGTGTGTGTGTGTGTGTGTGTGAAGTCTGGGACATGACAGTGATGCTCCTCTTTTCTTTGAAGATGGTTTCAATCAGTGTTGATGGGAGGAAAAGGTCAAGCCAAAGGAATCTCACTTGTGGGATGACAATACCCTTATAGATTTTGCATCACAGTATAAGTTGATTGAAGTATCTAATTATCCTGAGACAGGTAGTCCTCAACTTATAACCACAATGGGGACCCGAATTTCCATTGCTAAGAAAGTGGTCATGAGATGCGCCTGGTTTTATTACCCTTTTTTTTTGCTACTGCTGTTAAGCAAATCACTGCAGGTGTTAAGTGAACCATATGTTGTTAAGACAATCCAGATTGCCCAATTGACTTTGTTGGTTGAAAGCTGGCTGGGATGGTTGTGGCTGTGAGGGTGCTGCAACAGTTGTAAGTGTAAGGACCATTACAAGTCGCTTTTTTTCATTGCCACTATAACTTTAAATGGTCACTCAGCAAATGGTTGTAAGACTTAGGTCTATCTGTACTGTAAAGTTGGTTGCCTCAAAATATATCTCTTGGAAGTCAGAATTGGTCTAATTGCTATTCCATGTCTACAATCTGTCTTTATGCTGACTTAATCTGATCAAAGCCCATCTCTATTGAAGTCTCTCTCTCTCTCTCTCTCTCTCTCTCTCTCTCTCCTCCCAAATTCAGTTTAAAACTGCCTTGAAAAGCCTAAGGCTTTCCTTTCCAAATCTATGTTTCTTCTAGTGATTGCAGCCTATTTTGCCAAGAAACAGGGTTGTAGGTCAAGATTAAGGAATCCAAACTGCATAAATAATATATTCTTAGGCCCAAAGCTGCTTTTCTTTTTCTAAAAGGCAACTGAACTTTATTGGTTTTTCTTTAAAAAAAATTTTTTGCTTCTAATCCAAGACGCTTCTTCAGAACGTATGAGAAGCAAAACATTTTCAGAGGGGAAAAAAAAACAAAGTTCAATTGCCTTTTGAAAAAAGTACCTTTGGGATAACCATGACCTGGATGATTGAGAATTTCCATAAACATCTTAGCCTATTTTTTTAAAAAAATTCAAGATACTGTTTTTGTTTCTTGTCTCTTGACTATCATCTTGCAAAATGGATGGAAATATTGTTAGCTTAATATAGGCTTCTTCAACCTCCATTTGAGTTCACTTTAACTGCTACTGTTAAATAGGAGTTTCACATGTATCTGGAGAATCACAAGTTAGAAAAACTGCTGATGGAATAGCATCGTATTTCCTAAAAACACAGTTGAGTAATGATCTGTTTTTTATTTGCACTCAAAACAAAATACTTTGTTGGCGCAACAATTTTAAGGAAGTAAGCATAAACGTTGGATACCTTTAGGGCAATAGTTACAATGGCTAGGAATGCAAACACCAAACTTGATATGACATCTTTGTAGTGCTTGGGATGTGCATGGTTGAGCTTTCTTTCAAGAGGATTGAAGGAGGAAGGGAAATGCCAGAATAGGTCAATGGAAAAGCGGGAGTTAATATTATGCCTTTTGCCTTTACAAAACCTGCCAGGACCCTGGTCTTTTCCCAGGCCAAAGCTGCCAGGACGTTGATCTTTTCCAGGCCATGATGTGTTGTAGCCTCGATTGGATAAGATTGTTTTTTAAAAAAATTTATTTGGGTTTTCACACACACAAAAATACAAATAAAACATCTTTTTTTGAAAATAGCATGGTCCCGGGTTATCATTTCTTCATACAGACACAAACTCCATTTCATGCTCATCTTTGTGAAATTGAAACACGAAGCCAAAAGAACTTCTTCCTTCTTGTGCATCTTCTTTCCATTTTTTAAAGTTCCGTTTTCAGTTCTTCTAAGAGTGATACCATTTTAAAAACTTTTAAACAACCACCGTTATTTTAGTCATCTAGATCAGGGGTCCCCAACCGCCGGTCCGCGGACGTACCGGGCCGCGGAACAAGCCTTACCGGCGCTGGTGCTGGGCGCCGCCATCTTTTTGGTAAAAAGCGCTCTGGTGAGCTTTTCCGGTAGAAAGCTCACCGAAGCGCTGTTTCCATAAAAGATGGCGGCGCAGCGCTCGGTGAGCTTTTCCGGTAGAAAGCCATTTCTACCCAAAAGCTCACCAGAGCGCCGCTATCTTTTATGACGAACAGCGCCCGTGACGCCACCGGAAGCGCCTTTCGCCATAAAAGATGGCGGCGCCAGTTGACGCCGTACGGTCGCGGCGCCCAGCTGATGTCGGAACCGGGCGCAGGCCGAAAAGGTTGGGGATCCCTGATCTAGATGCAAAAACCAAAAATCACCAAATAATCCAAATAATCCAAGGCTGTTTCTACTTGCTTCTTTTTTTCACTTTCTCTTCCTGGGGTTCTATTATTTTGTTACCAAGTTTCAATTAAAATGTATCTTTGAGGAATCTTGTTAAAATTTCACTGTAAGTTCCTTTTAATTACAGTTCCATTCCTTAATTCCAGGCAGTCTCCTGCATTTTTCCAGATCCTGCCCTTTTGTTCTTTTTTTTTTCTCCTTTCCTACTTTTAAAAACTTTTAAATGTCCAGAAATCTTTATTATCCCTTTGACTTTTATTTTCAGCTTAGATGCCTATTAATGTCAAAGTGGATTTTTTTTCAATTTCTTGCTTAAGTCTCTTAGCAATCAGTATAAGGAAAGGAAGAAAAAAAACCTAATCCTTTCCCTTCTCTCTCTCCTTCACAGCTTCAAAATCTTCTTTGGGAACAATGTTGTTAAGTTTAAATTCCAGGGTACCTTATTTGTTGCTTTTGCTGTTTGACCCGGTCAACCAAAATTTTCTCTTCTTATCTTCCTCCTGCACATTCTTTTCCGGTCGAGTTCTTCTTTGTGGTGGCCATTTCTGACCACCGCTGCAACCACCTTTGGGAAAGGGAGTAATGGCCAGCTGGGGAGGAGAGATGCGGCTCTCCTCAACCCTGCAGGCAGTCTCCCCTCTCTTCACCACCTCTACGGGGTGGCTTAGCCCCCAAACCAGCTGAATGTGCAGGAGGAAGATAAGAAGAGAAAGTTCTGTAAAAAGAATAAAAGGGCAGGATCTGGAAAAATGGAGGAGACTCCCTGGAACTAAAAGAAATCTACAGTGAAACCTTAACAAGATTCCTAAAAGATACATTTTAACTGAAGCTTGGCAACAAAATAATAGAACCCCAGGAAGAGAAAGTGGAAGAAAGGAGCAAGAAGAAACAGCTTTGGATTATTTGGATTACTTGGTGATTTTTGGATTTTTGGCCATTACATTTAAATGACTAAAATCAATCGGGTGGTCATTTAAAAGTGTTTAAAATGGCACCACTTTTAGAAGAACTGAAAATGGAACTTTAAAAATGGAAAGAAGATGAGCAAGAAGGGAGAGGTTCTTTTGGCTTCATATTTCAATTCTTAGAAATGGAGATCTGGAACTATGAGAAACAACAAGAAACGCTTGCAGAACAAGAAGATTGGGACAAAGAAGAAGCTATCTTTAATGATCAAGTAATTTTATGTGGGGGGGGGAAGGAAAGGGGGGAAAGAGAGTGAAAAGTTTAAGATTTGAAAAAACAACCAAAAAAGAAGAATAGTTTGAAAAATAAGTATAATATTAGAAAGCAACAGAAGAGGGGATTACAGAAGAGAGAATTAGAAGTAGAGAGGCAAGGGGGTAAAAAGGGGAGGGAGAAAAAGAGGGGGAAGAAGGAAAGGAAAAGAAGTTATAAAAGACAGAAACAAGATATAGAGAAACAGGGAGAAGGTATAAGGATTGAAAGTATAAGCCTGTTTAGAGAAAATGGGTGAAAATTTAATTGTAAAAGGGATTCTGCAAAGGTACATAAGATAGTATTGTTATATTATAAATAGAAATAATTTTAGAAAATATGACTAAAATGATGGATAAAATATTTATTGTAATGTAGTGGAATGTTTGTTAATGAATAAATAAAATAAAGTGAATGAGAGAATTAAATTAGGAAAGGATGGGAACATTTTAATTATTATTAATGATTTATAAAAATATAACTAAAGAGAAATATGGGGAAAAAAGAATTAGTTATGGAAAGTTTATAAATATTCACAAGGAAGTATGATATTCAATTGAAAAGAAATGTTAAAGATGTTAAGATTTTAATGCATATTAATGATAGAATTGAATTGGAATGGAATGAGTGCTTTATATATATATATATATATATATATATATATATATATATATATATATATATATATATATATATATATATATATATATATATATATTAAGAATATAATGTGTATATATAATGTGTAATATAATGTGTAAGTTGAAAAAATCAAAAGAGGGGAAAAACTATGTAGAAAATGTAAAACAGTAATAAGATATGGAATAGAATATAAAAATGAGCATGAAATTGAGTTTTGTGTCTGTATGAAGAAGTGATAACCTGGGACCATGCTATTTTCAAAAAAGATGTTTTATTTGTATTTTGTTTTTGTGAAAACCCAAATAAAATTTTCAAAAAAAAAAAAAAAAGAATCAGAGGGGGTGGTCCTTGCTCATCGCCTGAGCTCGGTCTCTCATGTTCACTGCTTTGCCTCTCTTGGTCATCCTGCCCTCCCCTTCCATCTTGCTGCTGGTTATCTTCTTCTCTTTCTTTCACCTTTCCCACCATTCAAACCAATGGTGAGATTCATTTGGTTTGCACCGGTTCGGTAGAACTGGTATCTGTTTGTTCAGTTTGCCAAACCAACTGAAGCCTCGCCCCTCCCCTCCCATCCTGGGCTCTCCTCACCACCCAGACACTCACCCAAGTTTACTAGACCCACTTTGTGCCACGACATCACCCAAAGGGAGGGGAGCAGGAGCAGGGAAGCTCACTCACTCCATTTGTCTGTGCTGTTCAGCCTTCCCTTTTCCTTTTCGGCGCCCAAGCCACAGAACTACCCCCATGGGCCACCAGCAGCTGTACTGGAGCCACCCCAGGATGTTCGGGCAGGACTCACACTCCTGGTAGATCTCTGACCCCCCCCCCTCCGACACCCTCTTTTTGGCTTCTGCTGGGGCCATCACTGATGCCGTCTGGTGCACACCAGCCTCAACAACCAAGCCTGGCAGCAGCAGGGAACACACAATTGCCCAGCAATGGGGAGGGAGAGGAAGAAGGGGACAGCTGCTAGCAGAGAGGGGAGAGTGAGAAGTTGGTCCTTCTGAGATGAGGGGAGCCAGGAAGCAACTGGGTCCAGCTCACCTGGCCTCTCTTCCTCTTGCAGCCGCATGTGCTCCAATCGGTATGGACTGACCTGCAAGTACAGCCTCAATATGTGTTGCCAGTGCTTCCACCAGTAAGCCAAGGACATTGGTTTCATTAAGGTGAAGGGGCAGACCACTGTGTAGGCTCTTTTGCTTGCCCACTGCTGCCACTGGCTGACATCCCCTTCATTTCCCAGAGTTCCCTGGCAATGCCCATGACATCTCCTGCCTCTAACAGTCATGTGCAAGCAAATGAAGTGGTGGGGAGTGGTGAGGCAGGGCTGGGTGGGGCGAGAAGAGGCCAGGAGAGGCCAGAAGAGGCACCCCTCAATATGAGTGACATCAGGTTGGCCATGACCACCCAGTCACATGACCGCCCAGCCATGCCTACCCAGCCAGTTATTAGGGCAGAGAACCGGTTGTTAAATTATTTGAATCCCACCACTGATTAGAATTTTTATCAAAGTAGCATAATTTGAGTCTGATCCTTTGCGCCTCATGTGAGAACTTTGGGTTGATTTTTTCATTGATCCCTTAGTTTATTTTCTATAAGTTCTATAAGCTATAAGTTGAGACCAATTTGATGACACATAATCAATCAATCAGTCATGGCCTAGGTAGGGGAAAGGTAAGGGCAACATCATGGGAGTAGTGCAGAAAAAAATGCATTAGTAGGGCACGAGTATTTCATGATTAAATGCAAGGCCTGAAAAAAAGATTAAAGGTTTATTCTGATGAAATTTAAATCCTAAAGCCTTTAGTATATGTTTATTTATTTATTTATTTATTTGATTTGCCAATTGTTTACAAGATAATAAGTATAAGTGTATACATAGTTGAGAATACATGAAATAGGTACATATAAGAAAAATAAAAGAAGAATAAGAGAAACAATAGGACAGGGACGGTAGGCACGTTGGTGCGCTTTATGCACGCCCTTACAGACCTCTTAGGAAAGGGGTGAGGTCAATAGTAGACAGTCTAAGGTTAAAGTTTTTGGGGTTTGGGGAAGAAACTACAGAGTCGGGTAGAGTATTCCAGACATTGACCACTCTATTGCTGAAGTCGTATTTCCTGCAATCAAGTTTGGTGCGGTTAACTTTGAGTTTGTATCTATTGTGTGCTCTTGTGTTGTTATGGTTGAAGCTGAAGTATTCATTGACAGGTAGGACATTGCAATGTATGATTTTATATACCATGCTTAAATCAGACCGAAGACGGCGTAATTCAAGGTTTTCTAGTTCTAGAATTTCAAGTCTGGTGGCATAAGGTATTCTACAACGAGTAGAGGAGTGGAGAACTCTTCTTGTGAAATATTTCTGGACTTTCTCAATTGTGCTAATATCAGATATGTAATGTGGGTTCCAGACTGATGAACTGTATTCGAGTATTGGTCTAGCAAATGTTTTGTATGCTCTGGTTAGTAGTGTGATATTACCAGAGAAAAAGCTACGTAGGATTAGGTTAACAACTCTTAATGCCTTTTTGGCTATGTAGTTGCAGTGGGCTCTAGCACTTAGATCATTAGAGGTGAGTATTCCAAGGTCCTTTACAGAGCTTGGGTCATCAACAAGATCTTGACTATTCAGCTTGTATTTTATTTTCTGTTTTTTTTTGCCAATATGTAAGACAGAGCATTTATTTGTTGAGATTTGAAGTTGCCATTTGTTTGACCATTCTGATACATAGTCAAGATCTTTTTGTAGGGTAGCAGTATTGTCTGTGGTATTGAACAGCTTTACATCATCAGCGAAGAGAACGCAATTGCTCTTAATATGATCACAGAGGTCATTTATGTAGAGTATGAAGAGAGTTGGTCCTAGAACACTGCCTTGGGGGACACCACTATTGACAGGTACTGAATTTGATAGGACGCTCCCAATTTTGACCATTTGTTGTCTGTTTGCCAGGAATGCTTCTATCCAGTTATTCAGTTGTCCAGAGATACCATAGGATTTTATTTTTAGGAGTAGTTTGTTGTGTACCACTGAATCAAAGGCTTTACACATTTTATGATGTGGATTTATATATTTATTCATCAAATTTAGAAAGCTGTTCAACTCTCCCCATACTCTGAGTGACATTAACATTAAAATCAGAAAAATAAAATAACAGTATATGTCCACAAGAGATACATTCAAATTAATATAAAATTCTCTAAGGGAAAGCTGAAAATTAGATTGAAATTGTCCAGGACTGTAATGATGCCCTCCTGAGGAGAGTCAGAAGGTGATGCCCTCCTGAGGAGAGTCATATTAATATCTCCTTTAAGGCCAGTAGAATCACCTCTTCCCTCAAGAAAGGTAACATTAAGCATGGACTTAATCTAAGCCATCTCCCAAGTGGCCTACTAAAGCCAGGACGGCATAGATCTAATAAAGAAGTGACCAGGTTTGTAGTCCAAGATCATTCTCTACTTCCTTATGACTTAGAGACCCAAACTCTTCCCAACCAACATCTCAAGATTGTGCTTCAGGCTCCTTGACAGGATCCGCCCAGTAAGAACCCAATCCCAAGAAAATTTCTGTTTGACATTTCTAAGAAGCAGTGATGAAAAAGGGGGAGCTTACGTATTATATTTAAGTTCCTCAATTCCACCTATAAAAACCCACTGTGATTGCAAGCTCAGTGCACAATGATTCCTACCAATGACTACGAACAGCAAGTGAAAGATCAAGAATATTTAACAGAAACCAGAACACACATGCCAGCAAGAATAATTGGTAAATACTTCTTGATTCAGTTTAATGGTTGGAGAAAGATTAAGCATTTGTTTAGCACAGCTCCTTATTAGCTGTGTTTGCCTGGATTAAGAGGAGATATGATGTCATATTTATCATAAAACTCAGTTAATACTAGAATTAGAAAATTAGCTTTAAGTGAAACAGTTGCAGGAATGAACTAAATGTTAGGGTTAGCCTCCCCCAGTTCTGTGGTGGCTTTATCCTCAATTATTTCTAGGTGATTTTTCAGAATAGCCAGACATTCTGAAAAAGTAGTTTCTCCTAGGGGATCAAGGCCTGCTTTCAACTCAGAGGGGTTCTTAATTGGGATATAAATGCAGTCTTTTTATCTCAAAATATCTTTCTGTCCCAGATTAAGAGGCTTTAGAATGAAGTATTTCTCTAATTCTTTTATTATAAGTTCATTAACTTTGAAATTACATTTTTGTTAATTACATTGAAGCTTTCAATAACCATAGCAACAACTAATGCAAACTAAGCTAGAAAAAAAGGAAAGTTCAGAAGATACAGGAAAAAGAAAAGAAACAGAAGTAGAAAAGAAAAGAAAAAGACCATAAAAATGCATAAACTGTTATATCAACTTTCCCCCCCTCTTTCAAAGTTATAATTTTTTTTTTAAAAAAAACTCTTTTTCCCATAACCTAACTTTTATCTATATGCAGTTCAGAAATCATCTTTTCAATCTTAGTTCAGCAAAAAGTCCTTTTGGAGTTACCAGAAATATCAAACGAATATTTTATCCCTTATCAAATAATAGTCCAACTTTATATTCCTTTTTTGCTTTGCACATTCTTAACCTTTAAATCATTCTTATGGCATCACAGGATTTGGTCTTTCATCAC
This sequence comes from Notechis scutatus, assembly GCF_049901735.1. Lineage (NCBI taxonomy): Eukaryota > Metazoa > Chordata > Lepidosauria > Squamata > Elapidae > Notechis > Notechis scutatus. The sequence continues at coordinate 147,854,659 of NC_142010.1, forward strand.
TTGTTGGCATTTAAAAGAAATCTTCAAAGTTTTTACCAGGCTACTTTGTAAATCCCATAAAGGGGCATCTTCCAGGATTTCTTGCCGCATCTGTTCCACGTCCAGGTTCTTTTCTTGATTTGTCTTTTGCACTCCCATTTTAGTAATCTCAATTCTCTTGTTCACGTAAAAGTTTCTTAACATTTTTTTCTCATCAACTTCTAAAAGTTTATCCACTGAAATGTGTATCTGAAATATTAGCTATTAATATTTCAGTCCATATTTTAAAAAAATCTCAAGATGAGAAAAAGTTATAGCCAGTTTAGTCATTTTAATCTCTTTTTTTGCCTGGTCCTTTAGTTCTCTGTACTATCCAGTTGCAACCTTAATCAAGCTTCAGTTCCTAATATGGGTCTGGTTTCCTTTTAGTCATTTCTCATCAGTATAGTTTTTCAGATCAGCAAAAATATAATCAATCTTTCAAATCTCTCTGGTCTCCCAATCTGTTTAAAATATTCTTACATCAACATCCTCTTCCCTCCCCTTTTTTCAACTGCATATTATTTTTTTTAAAATTAAATTTTTTAAATTTAAAATTTCTTAAATCTGAAGAAGGTAAAATTCATGAGCTACCAGATTAAGCTCACAGCTGTGAAGGTCTTTAATATCCACAAATTTTTTAACAAATTGTGAATTTAAATTTAAAAGATAAACAGTAGTGAAACAGAATTATTCTGTTTATATTACATTATTCTATCCCTATGATTTCAATACTTTTTAGACATAGAATAGGTAATTAAAAATGGCATCCATATTTTTGACATGTTTCCTCCTTATTTTATTAATTAAACAAGGAAACTTTATGCAGGGAGCATAAACCTGACTCTAATTTGGATTAACTTTCTGAGCCGGAGAAAAATTATAAGATTATAACATATGCCCTGTATTTAAGATTAGTAACATAATTCCCCATGAATCAAATTTTTCAGGCAGAAAATATTACTTGGGTGGCATCACTGCTCAGCACAGAGCTAAAGGAAAAAAGAACTCAAAAATAAATACTGATGTTTTCTTTTGTTATTGCTAGGTTATTTATGTTTCAGAGCAATCTGCCATATAGAAAACCATATTATTTGCTCTTATTACTATGGGAAATACAGCAAGACCACATAGTCAGGTATGCACACATTCCTAACATTAGAAATATTATTAGAACACTACAGTAGAGCATTGTCTATCCAATGGTTTTATTGCATAAGGAGTTTTCAAGGCACAAACACTGGAAATAATTTGCATGCTAGATTCTAACTTGCTCTCTCTCTCTCTCCCTCCCTCCCTCCCTCCCCCTTCCCCCCCTCTCCCCCCCCACCTCTCTCCCTCTTTCTCTCTCTCCCCCCGCCCCCAAGACAGATATATCCCACAATGGAAATGGACATCTTCTATGACTTATGTGCTTCTGGCCATTTCTTACCTGTTGATCATCATATTGTTTGGGCTTGTGGCATCCCAAGGTAAATCAACTTTTTTGATTTCTGACATACTGTGTGGGCTTCAGGACAAAATGTTGTAGAAAGTGGCTTTAAAACTCTCTCAAATTCTTAGTATTCTAGACAGAGCAAGTTACTGAACCCCCAAAACATACATTAATTTCCAGCTGACTTGGTGCAATATAGAGCCATGTACATCAGGGGACAAAATAATAGTGTCAGCTTTACTTCTAATTGCCGTATGTTAGAATCCAACACTGTCTTTAAGATTAAGTTATAAATCATGATTTGCTGAACAAGCAGAGAAATGTCATGCAGGTAAGTAAAATAATCAGGTTGATTTAGGGTTTTTTACAGTTTTGCTTTCATTTCTTCTGTCAATACCCCAAATGGGAAGAAAAACAAGCCAGAAATAAGCCAAAATTCTGTGTTCAAACAAAGGACTTATAAATTCATTTTCTTTCCTGGCCAGAACAAAATGGAATGCAAAGAATTAGTCTGCAGATGGATTTATTTGATCAAGGGTGAAATCAAAAGGAATTCATCAGTGGTGGGATTCAAATTTTTTTACTACTGGTTCTGTGGGCGTGGCTTGGTGGGCGTGGCAGGGGAAGGATACTGCAAAATCTTCAGTCAGAGGTGGTATTTGCTGGTTCTCCAAAGTACTCAAAATTTCCGCTACCAGTTCTCCAGAACTGGTCAGAACCTGCTGAATACCACCTGTGGAATTCATCCTTTTACAAAATGGATTGAAAGAAGGAAATGGCTCTTCTCATTCTGCCCTTTAGCTACTTTATTAAGTATGCAATCCAATCCCTAGCCTCTCTTATTAAACAGTCCATCTGCACATGCAAAAGCCCAAGCATGTAAGTAAAGGCCAGAGGCAAGTTGAAAAGTTCCTGATGAGTTGAGAAGTTCATTTGCCTCTGCATAGTTCATTTAATACATTGAGGTTTGATTTAATAATTAATTACTAGAACAGTTGCCATATATTGAACAAATAAATAAATACTAGAACTGTTGTGCCAAACTTACAAGGCCCCTATGTCTATAATTTCTACTTTTTCCATATTGCGGCAAATAAGATGTTGATAGATAGATGATAGATAGATTATAGATAGATAGATCGATAGATCGGCAGAGCAATAGATGATAGACAGATAGATAGATGATAAATAGGTAGGTAGGTAGGTAGATAGATAGATAGATAGATAGATATAGATTGATAGATTGATAGATTGATAGATTGATAGATTGATAGATTGATAGATTGATAGATTGATAGATTATAGATACAGAGTGGTTGTGGTGGCCTAGAGGTGGAGCTCTTGCCTTACATTTAGGAGGCTGTGAGTTTGATCCAAGGAAGGAGGACAAAGAGATCTATCAGATCCATTTGAGTTATATTTAAATCTCCTTTCAAATTAATTTCATAGACATCCATTGCAGCTCCTTCTTGTTTTACCATTTTATTAGAACATGCTCCATTAGTTTTACCAAGCATTTGATCCATTCTGTCCAAAAGCTTGGCTGAATGGTATTGAAAAATGTGCACTAAGGATTTCTGCTCTATTCCTGTCCAGCCTTCCAGGTCTCCTTACCATTAAGCCTGCTCCCTGCCCCCCCAAGGTGGTATTCAGTAGGTTCTGACCAGTTCTGGAAAACCGGTAGTGGAAATTTTGAGTAGTTTGGAGAACCGGCAAATACCACCTCTGACTGGAGATTTTACAGTATTCTTCCCTGCCACGCCTTCCAAGCCAGGCCCACAGAACCGGTAGTAAAAAAAATTGAATCCCCCCCCTCCAAAGCAGTCGCCATTTTCTCACATGAGAGAAGATCTTCTAAATGAAAATTATAATTTAAAATCGCTCTGGTCCCTTAATCAATTGTTAACTTTCCAAAATCCCTATAATAAGCATCCTTTTGTTACATAGTAAAAAGAAAATCATATTTACACCATTGTCTTTTAAGGAGGCAAAAGCCCACCTGATATATATAGTACTTGCAGTCTGAAGGGTCTTAATCTCTCAATCCCAAAAAGTGATTAAATGTATGTAAGAATCAATCAAGTTTAATGTAGGCTGCTTTGTAAATGTGAGCTTGCTGTAATCCCAACTCCAGCCATTCCACTCATGCGCCAATCATAAGAATGACAGTTTCCATGGTCTACTTATGAGGAATGGCTGTCCAGAGTTGTAAATCTTACCTTTGTTTTGGAAAAATTAACACCAACTCAGATTCAGCATCCAATCGTGATTCCCCTCACAAAATCTGCCAGCCAGCAGAAGCTGGCAAGACACCTCACCATGGTGTTCACAGGATGTGCCCTGAAAGTCATGAGTTTATCAAAGCACAAATATATTCATGGAGAAAGAAGGAGGGGGGAGGGAGGGAGGGAGAGGGAGGGAGGGCGCGCAGCTGTAATTTGTGAAGGATACTTCCTTTGAGGCTTGAGACATATGATGTAGAGTTCAAAAGTTCTTACAAAGCTAACTCCACGTCTAGATTTTTTTCGGAGTGCCTAAGATCCCTTTTGAATATGGTATTTTTATTGCTTCTCAACTAGTAATATTGTGTACATTTCTATTCCTACAGGAAGCAGCAAATGGCAGCAACATCTAGAAAGCTGTAAGTCATTTTCAAGAAGTGGCTGGGATGGAGGGGCCCTAATTGTTGGGTGTGGGGGGGGTACTAATTAAAGTAGATCCCAACAGAGCCCACAATGGAGCCGTTTAAGAGAATAAATATCAATACAGTGAATTTTCCATGCAGGAGTGTACTCTAGCACCTCAGTTTTAAACAAGTAATTTCTTTGCATACCATGTGATTGCAGAAAACTTGGCAAATAGAGAAAGCCTTTTAAGCCTCTGTACAAGAGTCCACTGAGTAAAAACACAGTCACTGCCTTGAGGATCAAATTCCACCATAAAATCTGCTTTTTACAGTAAGTTGTTGCTTAGATAAGGAAGGGATCTTGGAGGTTTTCTAACCCAACTCCCTACCCAGGGCCATCATTTATTTCCATTACAATTGTGGTTCAGACATCTCTAAGGCAATTATGTTTCCCTCTCTTCTAAATTCTAACATGGTCTCTTCCTTTTTTTCAATGTACTAAATAATTCACTGCGACTAAGTTTATTCCTTTGAGTTCTTCCATGGGGAAACACTTAATTCCCTCACGCTGTACTTGGTGCACAGCTGAAATAGCCTTCCAATTCCCAGGTGATCATATCCTACAGCAGGCTTAGTTTTCTGCTTTTCTACGGCAGAAAAACTACATGCTTCCAAAATGCCAGTGCAATATCGCCGACATCTAGATCAAAACCTCTGGCAACACAAGTTAGAAAAGTTCTTTTATTTTTTTTATTTGCCAGTGTACCCATGTGGAGCCAAAAGCAGAGAATGGAAATATTTTGATGGTGCATGTTACTTCTTCTCCATCCAAGAAGTTATTTGGCACACAGCAGAGAATGATTGTGAAGAAAAGAATTCAAAATTGGTAGTCATTACCAATCAGTATGAACAGGTAAGGAGCCTGGTATTTGTTTGGGAGAAGGTATAGGTTTAAAAATTGCTACCAACTCCTGACTATCCATAGCTATGTTGGGAGGGAACATTTTGCCACTCACTATTTCTCTGTTACAAGTTACTGCCATTTTATCTCCTTGATTTTTGAAAGACAATTTACCATAGGGTAAAAAGGCAACTAGGAGTTGATTTACGTTGAATACATTACATACTATATTGAATGGCAACTAGGAGTTGATTTACATTGAATACATTACATACCATAGGTAGAATATATCTTCTGGTGCATTTTTGAACAAAGCAAGATGATCTGTACAAAGTAGTCATCATTATTTTGGAACATCAGCATATTCATTAAAAGTGGGGTTTTTTTTTTTTTTCCTTTTTGGAGAGCAGATAGCAAGATCTAGATATTGTGCCACTGAATTTTGCCATGTCACCAAAAAAGCAACATCACCTGCATGATTTGGAAGGTCTTCTTTACAACAACAAAAAAAAAAACCCTATCCAAACAAAACCTTTCCCCTCAAAGATATACACCCCTTGAAATTTTAGTCCTGCCCCTTCCAGTGATAGCATGATCATAAACTGTCAACTATTGATTGGATGCTGTAATATTAGGTTATCCATGAAGAAATGTCGCTGCGGATTCTAGTCAGGGATATAGTCCTGGGACATGCCAAATCAGCTCGTTATGATTTATGTCTGTCACAAGAGAGCCCATACACTATATATGTTCCTATTACCTATTTACACTCATACAACACCATACCGATACAAAGTGATATTGCAAGTCTGACAGAACTAAGAATCATCAAAAGCTAAGATAGGTGACATGGGAATAATTTGAGACTAAATGAAAATGCCTGGTAATCTTAACTTTAAAAAAGGAGCATGAGAACATGTAAGATAGAAGTGGGCCATGCCACCTTTTCTTCGTTTAGCATTTGCCTTTTAGTCCCAAAAAGGAAATGGAGTATATCTACATGGGGCAAGTGACTTCCCAAGGGAAAGCTATGTTGACCTGTTGCCTTAATCCAAACATGGGACAGAAAGTTTATTGCAAACTACATTTCCCAAGATTCTTTGGGGAAGGCAGGGAAATGAGATCCAAAGCTCCTACAAAGTTGCAGTTTCAGTAGGAGGTCTTCAGAGCTAAGCAATGCTTCCAGCATGTGTATGGCTACTTCTAAAAGAAACAGAAAATTTAGTAGCCAATGGATACATGCACATATGGAGTCTATGCCATTTTGAAACCACACTCGACCTCACCTTTGAGCGAAGTGAGGTCAGATTTTTAGAAGGGGTAGAGAATTCCTTGCTCATAATATTTCTGAGTTGGTGGAAATAAAAACAACTGCTTTTGATGGCTTGTGGAGTAATTGGTATAGAATTGGTATAGAAATTTCCAGTTCGAATCTCACGAGGCTCAAGGTTGACTCAGCCTTCCATGCTTCTGAGGTGGGTAAAATGAGGACCCAGATTTTGGGGGGCAATAGGCTGACTCCGTAAACCACTTAGAGAGGGCTGTAAAGCACTGTGAAGCGATATATAAGTCTGAGTGCTATTGCTAGTGCTATTTCTGGCTCTGGAAGACTAGTTTTTCAATCCAGCATGCCTACAGAATATAACAGATAATCAGAGTTGGAAGGGGCCTTATAGGTCATCTAGTCCAACCCCCTGCCCAAGCGGGAGACCCTATACCATTTCTGACAAATGGCAGTCCAATCTCTTATTGAAGGTCTCAAGTGATGGTAACCCACAAGCTGTGATTCATGCAACAGAGCAATGGGCAGCTACCTCAGTAGCAAGAATGGGAACTCATTCCTCCAGATCTCACTAAATACAATTCTCAACAAGCCAGCCAATGTGGCCCATGGTGAAGGATGTTGTGAATTATAGTTCACAACATGTGGATACCCACAAATCCCCATTTGTAAATGACACATGATGTTTAAAAATGTGACAGAACTCCATGGGAGAAGATTATTAGTTGATATAGACCCTTACATTTTTTTTTCACAAAGTATATTAATATATTTCAGCGTATCATCTATAATTAAGGCTGCTATACTAGAATATTCCAGAGAAATGGCTCCTCCATTTTAAAAAAAAAAAAAAGGAAGGGGGGTGGTTTCTTCCATGTTCTTTTTATGTGGGAAAGAAACATAGAAGTGATGGCAGAAAAAAAAATCAAGAAAATTGCAATTGGAAGATGATGTTTGTCAAAGGATCTTATTGAATGCTACAAATAAGGCAAATCAATTTCATACTCAAAGCTCTAGCAGGATGGTCTCTTACACATACATATCAGAGTCAAGGTCACTGAATTAACCAAAACATATTTTTGGAATAAGTACTACAGGAAGGTCTTGTAAAATAGGATTGTAGTTAATTACTACGAATACAGATAAAAGAGTGCTTCCAGATGAATTCAACTTAAGTATTTGGGAACACTGTTGTTGTTGTTGTTACTGCTGCTGCTGCTGTTATAACTTTGATTCCTTCTCCCTTCCCCAACTTTTGGCACCCTAGAATTTCCTCCAGTCTCAAACCAGGAATGAGCGCTACTGGATTGGACTCAGTGATCACAATGCTGAAGGGCAATGGAGATGGGTCGATGGCACAGACTACAGAACCAGCTTCAAGTAAGACAAGCCTATGCGGTGCACTTTTCATATCCTACCGTACTATTAGACAGGTGTCTTAACGAATTTCCTGAATTTTCCATTCTGAAAAAGCAGAAACACAAGTTGTATGTAGCTCCTTTCATCTTAAAAGTATTTCTCAAACTTGATCACTTTAAGATGTAGGGATTTCAATTCCCAGAATTCCCCAGCCAAAATGCTGGAACTCCTAGAATTCCTTACCCAGAATGCTGGACTGGGAATTCTGGGAGTTGAAATCCACAGATCTTAAAGTGGTTAAGGTTGAGAAACACTGCCCTAAATTAACAGGCACGAACTATGCCACAAAGCCTCAACTTCCATGATGCTTGGGAGAAAAGACTAATATAGCACTGCGTTGGTATCTTAAGTATTTCTTCTTAGCCTTTACCTGCACAGAATTTTCCATAAGATATCCCTATAAAATATCTGACTGTTACTTATGGTAATTCGGTGACTTTCAAATACAATATTGACCAATACAGTATTGACAAATAGCTGGAAGGAGCAAGGATCCAAGCATTTATTTTTTTAAGCATATTTTCAATCAGTAATACATTAGGAAACCATTGGGAAAAAACACAATCACCCTTTAAAACAATGTATAGTTGATCTACTTGAAGTGGCAGTCCAATGAGATTTTTCAAATGAAGGCAACATCCATATATACTCATGCAAGATATGCCTGTTAGTCACGTGACTTCATAACTGAATACTTGCAGTTATGAGCAATTTAAGCAGCCGGTGCTCTTGGCTATCTTGCTGTTTTCCTGAGACCATATCAGAGCAGTGCTTGGCATAAGATAAAGGAGATAACATACAGAATTGCCAGCATGCTACCAGTAAGTGTTTAGTTGGCAATGGAGAGTAGTTAGGAAGGGCAAATACTGAGTGGGTGGAAGTTCCATGGGCATTCTAGAGACTTGCAAGTCCATGCTTATAGATCCCTAGTAATGTCTGAAAATAGCCAAAGCAACTCCAATGTATTGGGCTTGAAAAGATAGTGAGATGAAAAAGCTGGTCATCTAACAATGGCTTTAAATACCAAATGTTTCTCCTATAAGATGGCCTCACTGGTAAAGAGGATTACTTGACCCAGTTGATCACAAGAAGCAACCATAGCTGCTAGTTCTCCTCTGTTTTCAGTTATTCCTTCTAACTAGAGCAGAGGTGTAAAACTCACGTCATCACGGCGGCATCACATGACGTATCGGGGGTTTTTTTTTCCCCTTCGCTAAACCGAGCATGGGCTTGGCCAGGGCATGACGCATCCAGCCCACAGGCTGGGAGTTTGACAGCCCTGAACTAGAGTAAAGAACATAATGAAGATTCTTTTACTTGCCTTGTTCTCGTCTTTCAAGAAGATATTCAGTTTGGAGCTCAATAAGCACAGAGGCATTCTAAAAATCCTACAAAATCTGGAATTCACCTACTCATTCATCACTACTATTCTTGCTGCTCATTCATTGCACATATTTTTGTCAACCATCTTCCCTTTCACTGCTAGCTCACCTAAGATGAACAAGCAGTGTTAACAAGGGGAATATGGAGACTCAGCTAGCTGGCAGTGGACTTCTACTGAGCCTTGGACATTGACAAGAAGTCCATAATGTCAACCATTAGGGATACACTTATTCACGAGTAAGAAGTAGAATGAAGGAAGTTATGAAGATGGCAAATGTGATAGACAGTGCCTACCCCAAATCATTTTAATGAGGTAATTTGCATTTAATCCCCAAGAAGAAACCAAGGGTGGAATTACATGTGAAAAGGACTTTAGGTAATAGCTTCCAGATGTTGCTGAATTATAATTTCTAATATACCTCAATATTAATTATGATGGCTAGTACTGTTGGCATTTGTAAATCCAGAAGAGCACTAATTCCATGTCCTTGTATAGCTTCTAAGAGTCATGTGAGGAAACAGCCTTCTCCATAGATGAGAAGACAATGATATAAGATGCAGGGCCTGGTGTACAGATAGATATTGTGTTAATATTAAACCTTCCCAATCTGGCAGATCTCCAGCTAAGTTTTGAAGGCCTAGATATGCTTCCTGAAGTTTCATACTGGAAAACAGTAGGATATACACGATTGACCCAAAGCCACCACTGGAAAAGTACAGACTTTCTGCGTTAGGTTATACTTGGCAGGCAGAAGATGATATGAGTGAAAAGGAAAGACATCTCATTCTGAATTTCTCTCAGACTAATTTGACTCTCTTGCTTATTTAGGAATTGGCAAGAAGGTGAACCCAATGATCACAGCAGTAATGAAGACTGCGCCGAGCTCTTTAAGTCTGGAAAATGGAATGATGTATCCTGTAATACAAAAAAATTTTATGTATGCAAAAAGCCTTTATCTTCCTAAAAAATCATGGGCAAAAAAAAATTGAAGGAGAAGGAAATCATGTACTTTGGAATCCCAAATATCCTGCTGGAATGTAGCTACATACACAAAAAAGCCCAGTCAACTAGCAGAGCAGAGCATAACATAGCATAGCAAAGTACATTGTACTTAGATATGTTGGTTGGAGCCACTTTGGTAATGGTGAAGTGACTGTTCAGATCCCAGGATTCTTTGAACACACAAACCAACCAAAGGCTGACATTAACCTAGAAACTTTACCCATGTTTTGTAATTGTTTCTCAATCTAATCACTGAACTATCTAGAATTCTCTGTAATAATTATGAAGGAAATACACTCTGAACCTGCTCAGAAGCCACTTAATCTATGTTTATTTACCCTGTTCCAACCTTGGTTGTGAAAACTGGTGCCTGCAGGGATAAATCAAGAAGTAGATGCTGTAAGCCAACAGAATATTTTAGCATGTATTAGTTATAGTGATCTTGTTTAATTTAAAAAAATAACAATACTAGGATTTTAGCAGGCATCCTTGCCCATGCAACAAGAGGTCTTTGTTGTATTCAGATCTTCATTTGAAATCAGCACATCACTTTAGAAACAATTATCTCAATTGGCCCTGAACAGATTGTTTAGTGTGTGGGACAGACAAACTTTGTCCATTTCAATCTTCACCATGTTCTCACCTATCCTTTTCAAGGTACTTTGCCAAGTTGTACATATGCCTCCTAATAAACTTCAATTTAGATACATTTTCTTCATGTTAAGTGTATTGGTGCTTTTCTCTAATAAAGCTAATGATGGAGTACGCTTTTCTCACATATGTGTAAGCTCCAAGATACATTTATAAGTTTTCCTTTAATGGCAAGTCAAATTCTGGGTCTCAAAGATGTCAGTACATGCTTCACACTACATAAAAGGGCAGGGGATGTGAAGAGGATAAACCCAGATCGAATGAATTTTCCTCCATTTCCCCTGAAGAAAGCTGATAATGTTAAATAAGTGAAAATGAAAACTAATTTTCTAACTTAGCTAAAGATATCCAGTATCATCAATAACTGGGATTGCTAAAGGATGGAGTCACTGAAGCAGTAGGCGTGAGCTTAAATGGACTCCAGAAAATGGTAGAGGACAGGAAGCAGTGATGGGATTCAAACATTTTTACTACCGATTCTATGGGTATGGCTTAGCGGGCATGGTGTGGCTTGGTGGTGTGGCTTGGTGGGCATGGCAGGGGAAGGATACTGCAAAATCTCCACTTCCTTCCCATTCCTGGGGGGAAATTACTGCAAAATCCCCATTCCCTCCTCACTAACCTTCTTTCCAGCTCCCTTCACCTGTGCAGGGCAACAAAAGAAGACCCAGCTGATTAGCTGGGACTCGGGAGGCAGAGAATAGATGGGGGCGGGGCCAGTCAGAAGTGGTATTTGCCGGTTCTCTGAACTACTCAAAATTTCCGCTACCAGTTCTCCAGAACTGGTCAGAACTTGCTGAATACAACCTCTGACCGGAAGGCCTGGAGGAACGTTGTCCATGGGGTTACAATGGGTCGGACACGACTTCGCAACTAACAACAACAACAAAGAAAGGAACTGGGGAAAATTACTGCCTTCCAATTGCTAGTGACGATGGAAATGCGAAGTGGGAAAGGATCACAAGGATTATTTAGTTCAACTCTCTTCAGTGTGCAGAACAAACAATTCAACAATGTTCAAAGAGTGACTGTTCAGCCTTTTTTTTAAAAAAACCTCCATGTTCTGTAAGTAGAAAATTGCACTGTGAAATAGATTTTACTTTGTCTGGTTGTGTGTATATGGCTTTTTTTGTTGTTTGTTTTTGCCTGTGTTGTGTGTATATGGCTTTTTAAACAAAATCTACTTAGATAAAGCCTAATGCCCATTATTTCTGGTGTGTGTTTCTATGGCAGTGGAAAATCATTCCTAGCCATCTTCTCCATGGTGCCTTTATATGTACCTGAACACTGATTCTGTATCACATCCCTTCTACCTTTTCTTTTTTTCAGACTGAACATGCTCTTTCAGCTTGTCCTCATATGGCATGTCCTCAAGCGCTGGTATCATCTTCGTTGCCTTCTCACCCTGCTCAATCCCATCAATGTTTTTGTGAAAATGTGGTGCCCAGAATCATATACAGTGTTCCAGGTGTAGTCTTACCAATGCAGGGAATAAAGACTTCACAGGTCTTTGATACTAAGAAATGTGTTCTTTTTTATATTTAAAGAAAAACCAAATTATTGAACATTGTAGCATCAAAGTTCTCATTAAAAATATATCCAGAATTGTCCTTCCAAACCAAAATTCACCCATTTCATCTGTAAATTCTCTAGTCAGCAATACACAAATGGAACAGCCATCCGTCCATCCGAAGAGAAATGGCTGATTGCATTCAGATGTTATTCCCTGAAGGAATCCCAAAATTGTGGCTGCTACATTCAGAAGAAAAAGCAACTAAAGGATGTAAGTGGAAACAAAGAAGAGGCTTACTAGGGCTAGTGCATTTGGACCACAAAAACCTGAGGAAACATCAGATGGCATAGCCTTTGTTCAGTGGTGGGATTCAAATAATTTAACAACTGGTTTTCTGCCCTAATGACCGGTTGGGTGGTTGTGGTCAGGGGGCATGACAGCACTCAGCCTCCTGCAGCACTCTACCAGTCAAAATGTGGTGCAGGGGTTAATTACAAAATGTGGGCTTTGCTTTATGACATCCAGATCCTGCAAGCAAGAGGTGTGAACTGCACATTTGGTTATGGAGAAATATCCCCAAAGTCAGATGCACACTAAAGGTAGATTGACTTTTAACTTACACACCTTCCCAGCAAACAGCAAATTTTGAAGCTCCAGGTAAAGAGGATTCATTTTAGGATGAGTAACCACAGTTTGCATGTTGGAGGTTCCTAAAGGAATGCTGGAAAACTCTGTATTTTAAAGAACATTTGAGGGAGGGGTGCAGAATAGCCCTTCTCTGCCTGAGGCTGTAGAGATCTGGCACCAATCAAAACACTGTTTGTGAAGCAACTGATCAACACTGACAGGGTAAGCCACTAGTATATGAAAATAAGAGCAAACTCCACTCCCTTCTAGTACTGATGATGTTACCTAATTTGGTAATGAAATATCTGCAAGAAAACCATCAAGGTCAGAAAGCACCAAGGATCCCACAGTTCAACTCTGAGCTACAAATATTCTCTTCTATCGATAAACATTTTTTGGGTTAGAGGGACTGCCTTATGTGCAGGGATGGGATCCAACCAGTATAACTACTGGTTTTGTTGCTCTCTGTTGCGTGAGTTGTGTGAGTGCAATTTACGACCTGCTGAGCTGCCCGAACAGCTGAGCAGCGCTGCGTGCAAGTGTGCAGCGGTTGGAAAAGCCCTTTTTTCCTGCTTTTTCAACCGCAGCTGTGTTGCGCAAAGCAGCTGCAATTGAAAATGCAGGAAATAAAGGTCAAGTAAGAGCCCGGGTGGGCGGATGGGCCAAAACAGCAGCAGAAATAGAACCGGTTCTATGTCTGCTCTCTGTTTGCTGCTTTTCATAGCAACCGGTTCTACAGAAGTGGACAGAACCGGTAGAATCTCATCCCTGCTTATATGAGATGGCTCTCAGTGGATTTCCTTCTAAATTTTGATGTGATTTGTGTAAATAAGGAATGTAGAATGATAATGGCTGAGTATTTGATCATTCATGCATCAAAAAAATACAAAGCTAAGGGATAAATAAAAAAACAGATTTGAAAAAAAGAAAAGACTTAGGAAAGAAAAAGTGAAAGTGTAAGAAGAAAGAGGAAAAGAAGGAAAACTGAAAAAGAATGACTTCCAATTTTCTTTGATACATATCAAACTCTTACTCTAAGATTAATATTTGTCTACATTATTTCCATAATCCCATATCTAATCATCAAAGCCCAGATCAACTTTTAATTTCAGTTTTGCACAAAAACTCCAGCAATGGTTCATATCGCTTTAAATCACTATTTGTTAAGGAAACCACAACTGATTTATTTAATTACACCAAACTCTACATAAAACAGAAATGGAAAATCCTAAGCTCTAGTGTAGACCCATGCTTCTCAACTTTGGCAACTTTAAGGTGCATGGACTTCAGTTCCCAGAATTCCCAAGGCAGCATGAAGTTCGCCCATCTTAAACTTGCCAAGACTGAAAAACACTGATCTACAGATAGGATTTTTCCATTCCTCTTTAATGGTTCTTACTTATAAAAATCAGGTGCGGCTCACTTAACAATGGCTTTGCTTAGCAACAGAAAGTCTGGGCCCCCATTGTGGTCATACAGATACAGTACTATGCAGGGGTGAGATTCAAATTTCTTAACAACCGGTTCTGTGGGTGTGGCCTAATTTCTGGGTGTAGCTTGGTGGTCATGTGACTGAGTGGTCATGGCTTGCTGGCTGGGCATGGCTTGTATGTAAACATTGTAAATATTTATGTAAATATTGAATTTTTTTTATTTAAAAAGAACAACTTTTACCCAAAATCAGGCAAAGCAGGCAGTCAGATTGAGTTGCTGGCAGAATCACTGATTCACTCACAGATCTTCCTTTCTGCAATCTGCTGCCTGAATCTGTCACATAAAATTTTTCTTGCACAACGCAGGCAAGTTGGATGGCATGCATGTGAGATAAGGAGTGACTGGGCAGGAGGAGGGGTGAATGGGGAGGGCAGGGCATGATTTGCCGGTTCTTCAAACTGCGCAGAATGGTAACAACCAGTTCTATAGAACTGGTCTGAACTGGTAGAATCCCACTTATGAGCCACTTATTACTTATGAGCCATCATAATGCAAAATCCTCACTTTCACCCTATCCCAGAGCAGCCACCATCCTCATTAACTCCAAGCTTTCGCTCCGTTTTCCCAGATGTAAGGTAACAAAGAAGACAATGTGACTACAGTTTAAAAGTTCAGTCAGACCTTCCAACTTCTCGGGCGGGGGGCGGGAGATTCACAAAGTTGGAAGGTCTGGCTGAACTTTTTAAAAGCTGGTAGTCACATCGTCTTCTTTTGTTGCCCTGCATGAAGGAGAACGGAGCTGGAAAGCAGGTTATGAGGGAATGGTACTTGCTGCAGGATTTTGCAGGAGGCCGTGTAAACCAAAAACTGGCTGCAGGGGGGGGGCAGCCTCCCAGCTGATCAGCACAGTTCCCTGTCATGCCCCTGCAGCCTCCCCACCCTGAATGGCAACCCTGGTGGTCTGGGCAGGGCGAGCCAGTGATGGAATCAACTGGTCACCAAACAATGCAAAAAAAATTAACAACCGGTTCAGGTGAACCGGTGTGAACTGGCTGAATCCCAACATTGCCTTTGTTGCTATCTAATTATCTATTAAAATAATACTCTTCTGAGGTTATCATCTAATAATCTTGAGAATAGTACAAATTTGGCTATCTATCTATCTATCTATCTATCTATCTATCTATCTATCTATCTATCTATCTATCTATCTATCTATCTATCTATCTTCTGTCAAATTTGTATAGTTGCCCACCTCACCACAAGCAACTCCACATACTTATGTTGCATTTAGCTTGCCAGTGACTATGAAATATAAAAAGCATTCAATCTACCTGAGAAATGTCATAATACAGGTGTGATATAACTATTACGAATGCCCTTGTTTAATGAACAGTATAAGGAAACATAGTCAAATCCTCTTGACATGAATATACTGTACATGGTCAGCATGGTCAATATCTTTCAGTATTTTCCATATTCTACAGTAGAGAGTAGAGCATTGAAATGCTCTGTGTTGCTGTAGAAGTTCGAAAATATTTTTGCAGTTTGCTGGCTGAAAACTTTTATTGAAGGGGTATATCCACGTCATATTCTTTTATTCTTCCATATTCCAATTGCATTCACTTACCAAAGTTATTTCACAGCATGAGTTTACCACCCAGTATTTACTCTCCACTGCCTCCCAGGCAAGGGAATTTTTTAAACAGAGTCCTAGATTTCAATGCCCAAACTGAGGTGAAACTATTGGCAAAACATAGATATTTAAGTTAGTTGGCTAAGAACAAAACTATTATCCAATTTGAAAAATATCTGTCAATGAGTTTGATACAACTCTTAAGAAAGGCCAATGCTTTCCTGAAAATCCTTAGGTTTAGATTTGAGAATCGTGATAGGACTGGGGAGAATGAAGACAAATTGATGGAAATGAAACAAGGCAAGTGACCCTTAAAAGACTTTGCATGGGACTTTAGAAGGGTTGCAAGCCATTTCATGGACTGGCCTGAGAGAATACTGTTGCATTATTTCAAGAACACTATTGACCCAGAAGCTTAAAAGGCCTGTAATATTAGAGGGATACCCAAGACACTCCAGGATTGGTATGCAATGTCCCTCAGGCTAGACAGAGAAATCAACCCACAAAAAACTCCCTTCTTGAAGACCCTCCTAGGAGACAAGTGACCAGAAGGCCTCTAACCAGACCAGCTGAAGCTGCTCCAACCCGACCCACCAGCATGATAAAGAATTATCATTGTGGCCAGGAAGGCCATAGAGCAGCTGACTGACTGGCTCCTGCACCTGTTCTACAAGCTCCACAACCAAGGCCTAGTACAGGCTTGCTGGCACTCTGACAAGGCCCATACTAGAGAAAGATTTGGGTTGTTGGATTGATGTAGATGCTTCCATCACTTGCCATATCATGAAAAGACATGTGTATGTGATGCTCCAGCTATCAAAGATATTGCTCATGTTTTCTTGACTGTAGATTGTGTGCTTCTCTTAGGCATAGATATTTAACATCTACTACATGCTACTACATTCTAAGACATTTTGTGGGACACAGAAACCATGTGTTTCTGTTTTTTAGCATTTTTACCCAGCTTGAAAATAGGTAGCAAAAGTACAGAGAGCCAACCCTCCATAATAAAAACAGTTTCAACAAATAACTCATTTTGGTTAATCAGATGCTAACCACCAGAGAGACTTGGTCAAGCTCTAAATGGAGGACTGCCTTGGGTACAGAAGATGATACCTCAAAAAATTATCTCAAAAAATCTTATTTGGATTTTTAGTTGGGGGGTGGGGGGGAAATCTTTATATGTAAAGGCCTGGAAATCATACTGGACTTGTACAACTATTTTCCAATGGAAAACATTGAGCACTGAGAGACTTATGCATTTATTTATTTAATGAGATGAAATGTTATAACTGATACGCTTCACACTAAAAATTCACATTTGGCTTCCACTTTCAACATACAGTGGTTTTTAAATTGTCTGACCCCTTTTGCCAGTCTCGTATAAATTCATTATCCTCACAAAAAAACAAAACACAAGCATCTTAGTAACAAGAGTCCCTAAGTAGATGCTTGACTCATAAACAAGCATCTACAAATTGTTCCATTACCTCCAGGATATGCCCAATTAACTCCTTGAGGGGGGAATTATTTTCTGTTTAAGAACCACTGATGAGGGAATAAAAAAAAATCATTACAGGGTTGTTTTTTTCCTGGAAGATAATCCTTTTATTATTGTTGTTGTTTTCTGCTACACCCCCCACATCATGTTTCTCAGTTACTGAAACAGTAATGTATAAAAAAGGTAAGTGAATTTAGGAAATAGCATCAGGTTTATGGTGGATAACATATCTAACTGTTCCCTCAAAGTATCCAAAATTGTCAGCCAGGAATTGGAAAACAAGACAGCAGAGTTTTAAAAAACTCTTTCTCCTGTTAGTTTCACCTCTTGATGATGGACATATTTCATCTCTTAGTGCTTTCTGTGCTTGGTTGCTTTCTTGCAAGTATTTTATTACCCCACTAGGTAGCATCATCAGTGCACTTCATCTCTTACTTTCAGAGTGCACCACCAAAGTTTCTTGCCCACCTGCAATGCTTCTGGGTGGATTAGTATTTAAATATACCTAGTTGAAAGAAAATAAGCTTTCTTTGATTTGTTCAAAGATACAGAGAGACGCAGCAACCTTTGTCTGAGGATTTAGCACCCATGTTTTCCCTTCTTTTACTTTCCCTCTAAAACAGTGTTTTTTAAACTTGGTAACTTTAAGATGTATAACTTTCAACTCCCAGAATTCCCTAGCCAGCAGGCTGATTAGGGGATTCTGGGAGCTGAAGTTGACACATCTTAAAGTTGCCATGTTTGAAAAATTCTGCTGTAAATTTTAGATTAACAGATGCCCAGAATAATAGCTCTAGACTAAAACAGATGGATGATTGAATTTCAGCCCAAACAAGTGAGAAAACGTTGCCTTCCCAGCTTGCAAGAGGCCAGAAGCCTAGGAACTGGGTGCTTCCAACATCCAGTTTTAGAATATAAAACTCTCAGAGCTGCTGAAATATTTCCAGAATTAAAAAAAAAAAAGTAGAAATCATTCTGAGTCCAAGCAATATCAGAAAGTGTCCCAAAGGTGCTTTCTTTCTAAAGGCAACTGGACTTTCTTGTTTTGCTAGAAAACGTTTTGCTTCTCATCCAAGCTAGAACTGAAGAAGCTTCTTGGATAAGAAGCAAAACACCTTCTAGCAAAACAAGGAAGTCCAGTTGCCTTTAGAAAGAAAGCTCCTTTGGGACAACCCTGACCACTGAGAATCTCCATAGACAATATCAGAAAATATTACTCCTAATGTTTTTGCAATACCCCAAAAATGTCTGGATAAGCATGAGGCCTTCTGCCAGTTGAAATAAATACATATCAAGCCTTTTTTCCAAGGAAGCATGAAAGATTAAGTCAAAAGGGCTTAGATTTTACAAAATTTGTTGGTGCTTAGATCTGTATGGATGCCTCATGCAGTGACAGGAGAGGAATTGAAACCTCATCTTTCCTGTATAGTGTTTAGTAAGACGTTCAATGCATTCTTTGGTACTAGCAGAGACAGATCCTTGCCTACTCCCCATTCCTCTTTCGGGGGCTGCTTAAATATTTCCCTCTTCTTTGGAATCAAGTGCACAACCCTGAGACTCAGCACAAATGAAACTCATCAATCAACTTCCCTTCCTCCAGGATCTTTGAAAGTATCTCAAGATACAAAGTATAATAATGTGGCCCCAAGTCTTAGAAACCACATAATTGTGTTTGCTGCACTGATTTCAGGGAGATGTCTGAATCCCAAACTAGATTTCGGAGATATCCAAATTGAAGCAGTTCCCTCCCAAGCAGGCTGAATTGGAAGCTAATCAGCTTCCAAGCTTTATTTGTGATTCAGAGGGTCATGGAATTGAAGAGAAGGACTGCAAAAGCTAAATCTTACATTCCCACCCCCCTCCATACTTGTACCAGAAAAACACTAGAATGGGAAAAGAAGTGACAGAGAAGGAATTGTGACAGACTGCTTATACAGGTAGTCCTCAAGTTACATCCATATATTTAATGACTATTTGAAGTTACCGTGACACTGGAAAAAGTAAATTATGATTGGCCCTTGCACTTATGACACCTGCAGCATCCCCACTGCCACCTGATCAAAATGTGGGTGCTTGGCAACTGGTATAGGTCAGCTTCAGGGTTGACATGATGGTTGCAGCATCTCAGGGCCATTCAATTGATATTTGGCTTCCAAAAAGCAAGGTCAATGGGGAAAGCCAGATTCACTTAATGACCACACAATTTGCTTAGAACTGGAGTGCTTTGTTAACAGCTGTAAGCTGCTCAGGGTTGCCTTGAACCACAAGATGGGCAGCAAATAAACTGAGGATGATAATAGCAATAGCAATAGCAATAGCAATAGCAATAACAATAACAATAACAGTAATAATTGACTGACTACAAACAACGTCACAACACAGTTGCTCAGATGATCCACTGGAACTTGTATCACAACTACCATCTGCCTGTAGCAAAGGTGAAATCATAAGCCTGAAAAAGTGGTCAAAAATGAGCATGCAAAACTACTGTGGGACTTCTGAATACAGACTGATAAAGTTTTGGAACACAACACCCCAGATATCACAATTGTGGAGAAGAAAAAAGTGTGGATCGTTGACATTGCCATACCAGGTGACAGCAGAATCAACGAGAAACAACTTGAAAAAATCACCATATATCAGGACTTGAGAATCGAACTGCAGAGACTCTAGCATAAACCAGTGCAAGTGGTTCCAGTGGTACTAGGCACACTGGGTGCTGTGCCGAAAGACCTAGGCAAGCACTTGAAAACGTTCTTTTCGCTGATGATGTAAAGCTGTTCAATACCACAGACAATACTGCTACCCTACAAAAAGATCTTGACTATGTATCAGAATGGTCAAACAAATGGCAACTTCAAATCTCAACAAATAAATGCTCTGTCTTACATATTGGCAAAAAAATCAGAAAATAAAATACAAGCTGAATAGTCAAGATCTTGTTGATGACCCAAGCTCAGTAAAGGACCTTGGAATACTCACCTCTAATGATCTAAGTGCTAGAGCCCACTGCAACTACATAGCCAAAAAGGCATTAAGAGTTGTTAACCTAATCCTACGTAGCTTTTTTCTCTGGTAATATCACACTACTAACCAGAGCATACAAAACATTTGCTAGACCAATACTCGAATACAGTTCATCAGTCTGGAACCCACATTACGTATCTGATATTAGCACAATTGAGAAAGTCCAGAAATATTTCGCAAGAAGAGTTCTCCACTCCTCTACTCGTTGTAGAATACCTTATGCCACCAGACTTGAAATTCTAGAACTAGAAAACCTTGAATTACGCCGCCTTCGGTCTGATTTAAGCATGGTATATAAAATCATACATTGCAATGTCCTACCTGTCAATGAATACTTCAGCTTCAACCATAACAACACAAGAGCACACAATAGATACAAACTCAAAGTTAACCGCACCAAACTTGATTGCAGGAAATACGACTTCAGCAATAGAGTGGTCAATGTCTGGAATACTCTACCCGACTCTGTAGTTTCTTCCCCAAACCCCAAAAACTTTAACCTTAGACTGTCTACTATTGACCTCACCCCTTTCCTAAGAGGTCTGTAGGGGCGTGCATAAGCGCACCAACGTGCCTACCGTCCCTGTCCTATTGTTTCTCTTATTCTTCTTTTATTTTTCTTATATGTACCCATTTCATGTATTCACAACTATGTATACACTTATACTTATTATCTTGTAAACAATTGGCAAATCAAATCAAATAAATAAATAAATAAAAATAAAACAATTGGCACTGACAAGATCACCATTGGTCAGTTGCAGAAGGCCACCTTACTGGGATCTGCTCGCATAATCTGCTGATACATCACGCTTTCCTAAACACTTGGGAAGTGTTCGACTAGTGATTTGTGATACGAAACCCAGCATGGTTATCTTGTTTGCTGTCATTTTTCTGTAGAATAATAATAATCATAATTAATAATAATAATAAAGCAAATGAAATAACTATGCTGGGTTTCGTATCACAAATCACTAGTCAAACACATCCCAAGCATTTAGGACTGTGTAATGTATTATGATGGATTATGTGATGGATTACGCGAGCAGATATCAGTAAGGTGGCCTTCTGCAGCTGATCAATGGTGATTTTGTCAGCGCCAATTGTTTTCAAGTGCTTGCCTAGGTCTTTCGGCACAGCACCCAATGTGCCTAGTACCACTGGAACCACTTGCACTGGTTTATGCTAGAGTCTCTGCAGTTCGATTCTCAAGTCCTGATATCTGGTGGTTTTTTCAAGTTGTTTCTCGTTGATTCTGCTGTCACCTGGTATGGCAATGTCAACGATCCACACTTTTTTCTTCTCCACAATTGTGATATCTGGGGTGTTGTGTTGCAAAACTTTATCAGTCTGTATTCAGAAGTCCCACAGTAGTTTTGCATGCTCATTTTCGACCACTTTTTCAGGCTTATGATTTCACCAGTTCTTTGCTACAGGCAGATGGTAGTTGTGACACAAATTCCAGTGGACCATCTGAGCGACTGTGTTGTGACATTGTTTGTAGTCAGTCTGAGCAATTGTCTTACAACAGCTCAGTATGATGATGATGATGATGATGATGATGATGGCAACAACAACAACAACACCCATCCAACGCTACCTTAACAGTTCCTAGGTCCTTGGTTAGGACTCGAGCTGTTGAGCTACTAACCAGCCCCAAAGGCTGTGAATCTCACCAAAGATTAGCCATAATAATAATAATAATAACATCTGCAGATCCCAGATCCATGGGAAGGACTTGATAGGTGGCACAGTAGTTAGAGTGCAATATTGCAGGCTCACTCTGCCTACAGTCTAGAGTTCGATCCTGATGGGCTTGAGGTTGACTCAGTCTTCCATCCTTCCGAGGTCAGTTTCATAAGGACTCAAATCGTTGGGGGCAATATGTTGACATTGTAAACTGCTCAGAGAGTACTGTAAAGCATTATGGAGCAGTATATAAGTCTAAGTGCTATTGTTTATAATAATAATATAATCATAATATGATTGATATAATAATAACTACTGCAAAAAAGGTTATAAAAATCAGGTGCGGCTCACTTAACAATGGCTTTGCTTAGCAACAGAAAGTCTGGGCCCCCATTGTGGTCATACAGATACAGTACTATGCAGGGGTGAGATTCAAATTTCTTAACAACCGGTTCTGTGGGTGTGGCCTAATTTGTGGGTGTAGCTTGGTGGTCATGTGACTGAGTGGTCATGGCTTGCTGGCTGGGCATGGCTTGTATGTAAACATTGTAAATATTTATGTAAATATTGAATTTTTTTATTTAAAAAAAGAACAACTTTTACCCAAAATCAGGCAAAGCAGGCAGTCAGATTGAGTTGCTGGCAGAATCACTGATTCACTCACAGATCTTCCTTTCTGCAATCTGCTGCCTGAGTCTGTCACATAAAATTTGCTTGCACAACGCAGGCAAGTTGGGTGGCATGCATGTGAGATAAGGGAGGGGAGGGGTGAGTGGGGAGGGCAGGGCATGATTTGCCGGTTCTTCAAACTGCGCAGAATGGTAACAACCAGTTCTATAGAACTGGTCCGAACTGGTAGAATCCCACCCCTGGTACTATGCTTACAGTACTACCCATGAGCATAGTACTGTATATGAGTTCTCAGAGTACTTTGCCAGAAAATATATTACATCACAGGGCTATTCCAGCATGTAGAACTTTTTGCTAATTATATACTCAGATCAGTGATGGGATTCAATTTTTTTTTTACTACTAGTTCTGTGTGCGTGGCTTGATGGGTGTGGCAGGGGAAGGATATTGTAAAATCTCCAGTCAGAGGTGGTATTTGCTGGTTCTCAGAACTACTCAAAATTTCCGCTACCAGTTCTCCAGAAATACCACCTCTGACTCAGATGCATAAATTTTCCAAGGGTTCAAGCAAAATTTGTCTTTAGAGGCCAAGAGGACCAAGGTTAGGATGACCAAATGTCTCTGCTGCGTTTTGCTCCACACCCATCCCTGCCTGGTTGAATGTCTCACTCAATCTCAGTTCAACAGGATGGTAAAACCAAGATGGGAAGAGAAAAGCCTTGCTCTTCTGAAAGACTGGAAGAATATGGACCTCTTCTTCTTTATCTCAAGGTGTAGAAGTTTTGGGGAATTGGCGGGGGAGGGAGCTATCTGGAGTGAACTATTTCCCTCAGTGTGGGAACTTGACATTTACCCACAAATAGGAAATGAGGATGATGCTGGACACATAGGATG
Source organism: Notechis scutatus (assembly GCF_049901735.1). Lineage (NCBI taxonomy): Eukaryota > Metazoa > Chordata > Lepidosauria > Squamata > Elapidae > Notechis > Notechis scutatus. The sequence continues at coordinate 147,878,328 of NC_142010.1, forward strand.
GGGATGGAAGGCAACTTTAAAAGGGAATTCACAAAGTTCACCAACTTTAATAATGATGGCTTTGTTTTTTGTTTTTTAAAAAGGCTGATTATAATAAAACTGCAATGGTGTTATTTTAATTCAAGTTCTTTCCACGTTCCTATTACAGAATGGCATTACTTAGAGACAATTCAATTAGATAAGCATACCTTTTGGCATGCTACTGATATTTCTGCTTAAAACTTCATTAGCAAAATAAAAATAACCAGGGGTGGGATTCTACCGGTTCTGTCCACCTCTGTAGCACCAATTGCTCTGAAGAGCAGCAAACAGAGAGCATACATAGAACCGGTTCTATGTCTGCTGCTGTTTTGGCCGACCTGCCTGCATGGGCACTTATTTGACCTTTATTTCCTGCATTTTCAACCGCAGCTGCTTTGCGCAACACAGCTGTGGTTGAAAAAGCAGGAAAAAAGTGCCTTTTCAACTGCTGTGCATCCGCACGCAGCGCTGCTCAGCTGTCCAGGCAGCTAGCTGATGATATACACACATGCACAGCGCACGTCAGGCAAAACGTAAAATCACCAAACCGGTAGTTACACCGGTCGGATCCCACCTCTGAGAATAACCCTCCACGTTTTATTTCTAGTGCATTATGGAACCATTCAGCCCTTAGAAAAGTTGATTTATGTGAGCTTTTGTTTTTAAACCAGCTAATGTATGACCCTGCATGTTTGGAGTTTATAATGTAATTTCAGATAAATGAGAAGGGACATACAAATTCAGGTAAGAGAAGGCCTGAAAACTGATAGGTAGTCAGTACATCACTCTTAAATGCTAAATTAATGCCACTCTGGATTGGTAGGGTTATCATGCCTTTGCAATCTGTAGCTTCCAGGAAATCTTCAAAGACTGCACCACCTAGGCCAGGGTATCAAACTGGTGGCGTGCAGGCTAGATGAGTCACATGCAAACCACACCCACCCCAGCTCCGCGAATGGGAAAACCGTCATGAAATGTCACATGACAGCAACGTGACGCAGCGGGTTTGACCCCTGTGACCTAAGCTATATTGTAGTAGTCAACCACTTGGTTGTCAAGGTTAATGTTACAAATAGAGGAGCATCCAAAACTAGGCCTGTAGTTGAAGCTGGGCAAAAATCCCCTTTGCTATGGATTCCAAACACTGTTTAAGCAGGCAACATAAGTCCATAACAATTCCCAAAGTTGCGGACCAACTCCATTCTGGGGAAGACAACAGCATCCAGTGATGCTACAAGGACCATTGTTACTGGTTTGCCAACTTGTTTTTGGAATGTTTTAATCTAAGTATGTTTTTTTTTTACCCCATCCTGACTCTAACAGTCTCCAGATATCTGTTCAGGATGTCTACAGCATCAGTCTGGAATGGCAATATCAACTTGAGTATCAGCATATTCGTGACATTAAATTTCAAACTGATGGCAGTATTGCCCAATGGCTTGAAGTAGAGATTAAATAGCACAGCAGCGTCCCAAGGCCTGCAGTAGTTGGAGAGTCCAAACTACTGCATGAGATTGATTATAGACTCAGGCACTACTCCTTTATGATTAATGATGAGAATTGCCCATTTCAGGAGGAGCAGAACTACCATAAAAGAGACATGCAACCCTTGTAGGCGAGCCAACAAAACCTTCTGACTGATGGTATCAAACATCACTGAAAGAACTAATAGGACCAAGGGGGTACATTCTCCATGAAGATTCCTGTGAAGATCATTGACTAGAGCAAGAAATTGCATTTCAGTTCCATGACTTGACCTGAAATTAGACTGATACGAGTCTTGATAAATCTGTTTCCTTTAGGATCATCTCTAATTGAGCATCACCACCTGCTTTAAAACCTTCCCCCCCAAAGGAAAGGTGGAGATAGTTGGATCCAGGGTAGACCTCTCCAATATCACCTTGCTCAAGACAAATGGCAGCTTCCCTTTCTACAAATAAGTGTTGATTGTACCACAGGTCGAGCACATACAGGTGAAACTTGAAAAATTAGAATATCGTGCAAAAGTTCATTAATTTCAGTAATGCAACTTAAAAGGTGAAACTAACATATGAGATAAACTCATTACATGCAAAGCAAGATAGTTCAAGCCGTGATTTGTCATAATTGTGATGATTATGGCTTACAGCTCATGAAAGCCCCAAATCCACAATTTCAGAAAATTAGAATATTTCATGCAAACAATAAAACAAGGACTGTACATAGAACAATATCGGACCTCTGAAAAGTATAAGCATGCATATGTACTAAGTTCTTGGTTTGGGGCCCTTTTGCAGCAATTACTGCCTCAATGCGCCATGGCATGGAAGCTATCAGCCTGTGGCACTGCTGAGGTGTTATGGAAGACCAGGATGCTTCAATAGCGGCCTTCAGCTCTTCTGCATTGTTCGGTCTCATGTCTCTCATCTTTCTTTTGGCAATGCCCCATAGATTCTCTATGGGGTTCAGGTCAGGCGAGTTTGCTGGCCAATCAAGCACAGTAATCCCACAGTCATTGAACCAGGTTTTGGTGCTTTTGGCAGTGTGGGCAGGTGCCAAGTCCTGCTGGAAAATGAAGTCAGCAGCCCCATAAAGCTCGTCTGCAGAAGGAAGCATGAAGTGCTCCAAAATCTCCTGGTAGACGGCTGCATTGACCCTGGACTTAATGAAGCACAGTGGACCAACACCAGCAGATGACATGGCTCCCCAAATCAACACAGACTGTGGAAACTTCACACTGGACTTCAAGCATCTTGCTGTGTGTGCCTCTCCACTCTGGGTCCTTGGTTTCCAAATGAGATGCAAAAGTTGCTCTCATCAGAAAAAAGGACTTTGGACCACTGAGCAACAGACCAGTTCTGTTTTTCTTTAGCCCAGGTAAGATGCTTCTGACATTGTTTGTTGTTCAGGAGCGGCTTGACAAGAGGAATACAACATTTGAAGCCCATGTCCACGATCCGTCTGTATGTGGTGGCTCTTGATGCATTGACTCCAGCCTCAGTCCACTCCTTGTGAAAGTCCCCAACACTTTTGAATGGCCTTTTCCTGACAATCCTCTCCAGGCTGCGGTTATCCCTGCTGCTTGTGCACCTTTTACTTTTCCCTTCCACACAACTTTCTATTAATGTGCTTTGATACAGCACTTTGGGAACTTCTTTTGCAATTACCTTTTGGGGCTTTCCCTCCTTACGGAGGGTGTCAGTGATGATTTTCTGCACAACTGTCAGGTCAGCAGTCTTTCCCATGATTGTGATTCCTACTGAACCAGACTGAGAGACCATTTAAAGGAACCCTTTTCAGGTGTTATGGCTTAATTAGCTGATTAGAGTGGGACACTTTGAGCCTAGAATATTGAACCTTTTCACAATATTCTAATTTTCTGAGATTGTGGATTTGGGGTTTTCATGAGCTGTAAGCCATAATCATCTCAATTATGACACATCACTGCTTGAACTATCTTGCTTTGCATGTAATGAGTCTATCTCATATATTAGGTTCACCTTTTAAGTTGCATTACTGAAATAAATGAACTTTTGCATGATATTCTAATTTTTTGAGTTTCACCTGTAGAAAGGAATGTTGAAATCACAGAGGATTCTATCCAGTTCCACAAATTCAAAAGAATCCAAGAAGATTTCAGGAGATCTTGCCTTGTTGACCACAGTGTACTCTGTTACATTGACATTAAATCCATAGCTGACATGGGCAACTCTATGTGCAAAGAAATCCTGCCAATTCATCTGGTACACTGCAGACACTGTATCTGTTAAATTCTGGGCATGGGTGCAAGTAACTGAGACGAGTCAGTGACTTAGTGAACTTCAACTCTTTATTAAGGATCAGAAAACAGAGAGCAAAAACCCTTGGGCAGCAGTAGCCCTTTTATAGAGCTAGCTACTGACCTGTTAACCAATGACCTGTGTCCACATGCTTAACTTTTGCCCAATGAAAGATGTTAAACTAATAGCCAATCAGGTTGCTCCGTGAGGACCAATCCCAGTTCGCTATCCAAGGGCCAATCCAAAGTGCAGGATTTCAAGCCTGCTTAACATAATGTTAATAAGTTTTATTAAATGGTTTTTGTTAGTTCATAACACCCCTCCCCCCTAGGTTCTGTTTGAGGGGTGCGGTAACATATTCGCGTAGATATGCAGGTCGTTTCACCTGCCTGTTTGATTTTCGCAGTTCCACCGGTTTTTGTCTGCAGTCCGATTCCGGTGGAACGCTATCAAGGGTTTCTGGTGCGGCTAGTTCCGTTTCCGCGCGGGAGGACTCGGCGCGGCTCTCGTTGTTGTTATCCCAGTCTCCTAGGCTTACTTCCGGGTCCCGAGGGCTTGCCTCCCTCGTGCTATTTCTGGGCGGAGATATCACCCCGCTCCCTGATTCTTCTTCAGGTTGCGCGTTTCTTCGGTTAAGTTGCTGGGTCCCCGTGATTACGTCGTCATCTATCCCGTTTTCGGCCTCCTCGATATCTCCTCCCCCCTTAGTTTGTGAATTTTGGAAGTCACGGGAGGTGGGTGCCATTCTGGATCGAAGTTGATCTATATGGCGTTTCCAAAGTCTCCCGTCATTAGTCTGTAGGCGGTAGGATCTGGGGCTGGTGGGTTGGGTGATAGTTGCAGGGACCCATAATGGGTCGCCTGAAAAGTTTTCAGCAAATACCAAGTCACCTACCTTGAATTCGCGGCACTTCCCACTGGATCCAAAGGGTTGTTCTGGTGAATAAGAGGGATGGAGGCGGTCGAGGTGAGAGCGAAGTCTCCGCCCCATTAGCAGTTCGGCAGGCGTCTTATTCATGATGCTGTGTGGGGTGATGTGTTGGAGCAGGAGTATTCAGTTGAGCTTGTCGTCGATGTCCCCATAGTCCATTTTATGTAGGGTTTTCTTGACGAACTGTACCATTCGCTCCGCCTTTCCGTTAGCCACAGGGTGCGCTGGCGAGGTGAGTGCGTGGCGGATGCCCCGGTCCGCTAGATACTGTTCAAAAGCTAGGGCCGTGAACTGGGGCCCGTTATCAGAAACTAAAACATCTGGTAACCCATGCGTTGCGAATAATTTATTCAGTTTATTAATGACTGACTCTGTTGTGGTTGTCTTCATCTTTTGGATTTCTAGCCAGTTTGAATAGGCGTCAACTGTTAATAAAAACGTGTGTCCTTTGGTGGGTCCCGCAAAATCAACGTGGATACGGGACCACGGACCCCGAGGGATTTCCCACTCGGTTGGCGTCGCTTTAGGTGGGGCGTTGCTAACGTCTTGGCACTTCTGGCACGTGGTTACCCAGGCTGCAATCTGCTTATCAATGCCCGGCCACCATGCGTAGCTTCGTGCGAGCGCCTTCATGCGCACGATGCCCGGATGTCCCTCGTGTAATACTTTTAAAACAGTCTGTTGTAGCCTCTCTGGGATGACTACTCTATCCCCCCAGAGAACGCAACCTCTCTGGGAGAAAAGCTCTGTCTGCCGATTCTTGAATGGTGCGAAATCGTCATGGATTTGGTCGACTGGCCATCCTCGTTCGACCCAGCTGAGGACTCGTGCCAGGACAGGATCCCGTTTTGTCTCGATCGCGATGTCTCTCGCTGTTAGTGGCGGCGAGTGCAGCATTTCGATTTGGAGCGTCGTGAGGGTTGGAGCTGGGTCGTCGACGGCTTCCGGAAGTGGAGAACGACTCAACGCATCAGCGTGGGGAATGGCTTTCCCTGGGCGATGTTGCAACACGTAATTGTAGGCAGCTAGGAACTCAGACCATCGAGTCATTCTTGGCAATAATATATAGGGGGTTCGCTTGTCTCCCGCTATAATCCCAAGCAATGGTTTGTGATCTGTAACTATCGTAAATGCTCCTCCATACACGTACTCATGAAAGCACTTCACAGCAGACACAACAGCAAGGGCCTCCTTATCGAGTTAGCTATAGTTCCTTTCAGCCTTCGATAATGTTCGTGAGAAAAACGCAATAGGTGCTTCATTTCCGTTTGGAAGTACATGGCTTAAGATTGCTCCCACTCCAAACGGTGAAGCGTCGCAAGTAATAGTTAAAGGTAAAGTCTCGTTGTACTGCATCAAAACAGCGTCGGAGGTTAGCAAGTCTTTCACTTGTTGGAAGGCGCGTTCCTCTCGGCGTCCCCAGACCCAAGTAGCTCTTTTATCAAGAAGTCTGTGTAAGGGCTCCGCTACAGTCGCCTTCTGGGGCAAGAAAATGTTGTAGAAGTTAATGAGCCTCAGAAAGGCTTGGAGGTCTGTTCTATTCTTGGGCGTTGGGGCGTTTTTAATCGCTTTTAGCTTGTTATCAGTGGGGTGAATTCCTTGACTATCGAGAAGGTATCCCAGGAACTGCACCCTCTCGGTACACAGTTGACATTTATTTTTTTAACCTTCAGGCCGGCGTCTTTAAATTTCTTTAGAACCATTCTGAGACACTTTTCTAAGATGTCTCTATTAGGGGCGGTGATTAACACATCATCAAAATATGGTACGACCCCTTTTATGCCTTGTAAGAGTCTCTCCATTAAACTTTGAAAAATTCCCGGAGCTACGCTCACTCCGAATTGGAGTCTATTGCACTTAAAAGTGCCTCTATGCGTAACGATAGTTTGTGCTTCCGCAGTTTCCGCATCAACGGGCAACTGTTGGTACGCTTGTGCCAAATCCAATTTAGCGAATATCTTCCCACCACCCAGGGAGTGGAGAAGGTGTTGAACCACCGGTACCGGGTAAGCACTTTGCTGAAGTGCGTGGTTCAAAGTGGCCCGATAATCCCCACAAATTCTTAACGATCCATCTGGTTTAATGGGTGTTACAATTGGGGTTTCCCAACGGGCGTGGTCAGTTGGTTCTAAAACGCCCTGGGCTATTAATTTATCAAGTTGCTCGTCGATCTTTGGTTTTAGTGCAAAAGGCACCCGACGAGGCTTAAGGCGGATGGGAGCTACTTCAGGGTTGAGGTTAAACGATATTGGGGTCCCCTTGTACTTGCCTAGTCCGTCTGAAAAAACGTCCTGGAATTCTTGGATGAGAGACTCCTCCCAGTCGTTGCTCTCAGCTCGGTGGACGCCGGCTACCTCGATCCCGAGCGGGGCGAACCATTGTAGGCCTAATAAGCTAGGCTGATCACGATCGACGACAGTCAGCGGTAGTGATGCGATACGGTTCTTGAAGGAGACTTGGACTTGGCTGGAACCGACGACCGGGATTTTGTTGCCCTGGTAATCCTTGAGTATGATCCTTTGGGGGCTGAGATCCTGTCGACGGATGGCCGGGATTAGTTGCTTGAAGGTTTTCCAGGAAACCATTGAGAGGGATGACCCCGAGTCGACTTCCATCACGCACGGTTGGTTCTCGATGGCGACCTTCACTCGGATCTTCCTTGCATCTAAGGATGTAGCGTGGCCGATGGTAATGGTTTGGTGTGCCTCTTCCCGTCTCGTTGAAGAGGCAGGTGCTTTATTTCTGTAGGAGTGGTTGTTCCATTGGTGGTTTGGGTGGTTCCGATTCGCGGGTGCGAATCCCGAAGACTGGCTGCAGTTATTCTCCCTGCGCTTGGGACTGGACCCTCGCTTGCTTCTGCAGACCTTTGCAATGTGGCCTCTTTTTCCACAGGAACGGCAGAGTGCGTCGAGGAATTTGCAATCGGATCGTGGGTGGTTTGCCCCACAACCCGCGCATTGTCGCGGGAATCGTTGGTTTTGTTGGTCTCGTTTGGACCGGAGTCGGCTGACCTCTTCCTCATCACTTTCTGATGGGGATTCCAGGTCTTCATGATGCGCCGTTGTTGAGTGCCTCTTGGGGCGAGGCGAGGTGTCATTCGCGAGTTGATGGAGCGGTGCGTTGGTGCGGCGCATTCGAGCGGCCGACTTCCTGGTTGCTTCTGCTGCAGTAGCGTCTGTGATGGCATCGGCAAGATCGATGTCCCCTTTGGCCAGGATCTTGCTTTGCACCGTCTGGTCATCTAATCCCAGAACTATGCGGTCTCGCAAAGCTTCTTTGAGGTTGGAAAACCCACAGAGGCCTCCCAAATTCCGGAGGTCAGCGATGGAGTCTGCGAGACTTTCGCTTTTCCGTTGGTCCCTCTGGTAAAATTCATGTCTTCGGACAAGTGTGGGCACTGCGGGTGCATAGTGGGCCTTTAGGAGAGGAGCAAGGGCGTCCCAGTCCATTGATTTCACTTCAGCCGGTTTTGCAAGTGATTTCGCCATTTTAAATACGGCTGGCCCGCAATGGGTCAGGAATATTGCTCGTTTCTTGCCGGTTGTTGCGTCCTTTAAGTTATTGGTCTCCAAAAACATCTGGAACCGATCCATATATGAGTCCCAGTCTTCGTTTGCCGGGTCAAATGGAGCGGGTGGTATAGCACCGCTGGCCATGTTGCCGTCGTTGGTGCGTGCTCAGCCACGTGCTCTGTTTGGCGCTCTTTAGTGTTCAGGAAGCTCTATCGTCTCTTGCATCCCATCCTCGTCGCCAGTGTTAAATTCTGGGCATGGGTGCAAGTAACTGAGACGAGTCAGTGACTTAGTGAACTTCAACTCTTTATTAAGGATCAGAAAACAGAGAGCAAAAACCCTTGGGCAGCAGTAGCCCTTTTATAGAGCTAGCTACTGACCTGTTAACCAATGACCTGTGTCCACATGCTTAACTTTTGCCCAATGAAAGATGTTAAACTAATAGCCAATCAGGTTGCTCCGTGAGGACCAATCCCAGTTCGCTATCCAAGGGCCAATCCAAAGTGCAGGATTTCAAGCCTGCTTAACATAATGTTAATAAGTTTTATTAAATGGTTTTTGTTAGTTCATAACAGTATCCTGCCCTTATTTCTCCAATAACTATCATATAACCCCAGATGGAGCTGTCAGGAATCTGCAAATGAAACAGGCACCCAAAATTAATTTGTTAATGTTCTTATCACCGCTGTGCAAGCTCAAATGTGAGCTTGAACCAATGTTCCATGACAGATTTCTCATCAGTGTCACTTCAAGTATCTTCATTTCTCTTAGCTCCTTCAGGGAACTAAATAGTGATAGGGCAGAAGTCTCACAGACACAATCTCATATAGCACTCTGGCTATTTCTGTATTCCAGGAGTCAGCCAGGCATAAAAGAGAACTGTCTGGCTACTGGCCAGTAAGGACCCCCTCCAAAAGTCCATCCAGATTCATGAAATGCCTTAGGACCAACTTAATCACCTAACCAAGTAGAAGTCTGGGGTATTTGTGATGCACATCTTAGTAAGGAAATGATCATAGAAAGTGACAGATAAAAATGTCCCATCTACTTAGAACTTATAATAACTTTATTTTCACTTTGAATGTACACTAATCGGCCTACATTAAAATGGAATTTTGTTGCATACAGCTCTCAAAGGGTCACCACCTCTATTATACTCTACACAAACATGACTAAATAAATACAAAATTAAGCATATACCCACCATCCAGCATCTGCTCACTGAGGTGTGTTAGAAAACCCATGATCACCACAGAGGCAGTGAATTCATTGGAGTCCCCTACAGAACATGAACTGAAACCCACCCAAGAATAGAAGATTCAGGCCTGAGGAGATATCCAGGAACAACGGAAGAACTGCTGCTGGGTACCTAGAGAGATAAATAGTACTCTAATTTGTCTCATACAATGGCATTTCTAATCAGCCACCTCTGGGGCAGTGTCCCTTGCAACTGCTGAAGTCTAAGGAAGCAACACAACTTTGCTACCTCCTTGATTATGGCATCACAACTGAGAAAGGATTAAACCCCAGAGAGGAATGTCTCATAGGGCTAAAGACCTGTCAGTTCCCTACAATGACTCAACAAAATACCCCGGACTTCTATTTTGTTAGGTCCTTAAGTCAGTTCTAAGCAATGGTGGGATTCAATAATTTTTACTACTGGTTCTGTGGGCATGACTTGGTGAGCATGGCTTGCCTTGGTGGGCGTGGCAGGGGAAGGATACTGTAAAATCTCCATTCCCTCCCCACTCCAGGGGGAAAGTTACTGCAAAATCCCTGTATTCTTCCCACCCCACTAACCTGCTTTCCAGCTCCGTTCTCCTGTGCAGGGCAACAAAAGAAGACCCAGACGATCAGCTGGGACTCAGGAGGCAGAGAATAGATGGGGGCAGGGCCAGTCAGAGGTGGTATTTGCCGGTTCTCCAAACTACTCAAAATTTCTGCTACTGGTTCTCCAGAACTGGTCAGAACCTGCTGAATACCACCTCTGTCCTAAGGCATTTCATGAATCTGGTTACAGGTTCAAATGCTTGGCATCTGCATATTATAAATGGGCACCATATGATTTCATACTGACCAGTATTTTCCACAGCAGCTGGAAGCCAAGACATCTACCGGTAGCAATGTAGCCACATAACTTTCCCAATTTAAAATAGGAGACCTGCATTAAATTACTAATCTTCCTTTCTATAATGGCTTACCCAGCATGATCATTTATATTACGACATTCCCAGCAAAAGAAGATTCCTACCCAGAAATGTAGCAGCAATACAAAAATGTGTTGTCTTTTTTTGAAAGTTGTCTTTTGGATCAGTTAAAAAGTAAACACTGTTTTTCCCCCCCTCTGCCTCTGCTTTGGCCTAAAACAGGAAGGTTGCCTCTTAAAACTAAAAAAAAAGTATTTGTGTCCACTACATTGATTGTAACAATAAAATAGGAGCAATAAATATTGTCCTGTTGAATCAAGAAATTGGTTCTTAATTAATTAGTTAACATCATTCTTCACCACTAACAGAGAATCACCTAGTCAAATGAGATTGGGATTTTTAGACTGGTTTTCCACCACATAATATGAGGAGCCTGTAAGAGGTTAATTCAACGGAAAAAAATAGAAAGCAGAAAACATAAGCAAAATGCTGATGAATCGAGTTTTTCTCCGAAAAATATGTTTGCACCCTTCCTTTGTATGCACTTGCTGACCCACAAATTGAAAAAGGAAGAATATTCAACCCAGCCTTGCTTCTACAGCTTTCATTTCCTTTTTACTCTATCCTATAAGAAGAGGAATGATTTTTTTTTAAATGTATTTTGTCTTTCTGATAAATTTTAACTGGATCTGATCTCTAGTTGAGTCGGTTATATCAGGATTGGGAACAAACAACCAAGGTGCTTTTTCAAGAGGCAACTGGACTTTCTGAATTTTCTTTGAAGTCATTTCGCTTCTCATCCATGAAGCTTCTTGGATGAAAAGTGAAATGTCTTTTTAAAAAAAACAGAAAGTCCAGTTGCCTCTTGAAAAAAACACCTTTAGGACAACCATGGCCTGGATGACTGAGAATCTCCATAAACCAAGGAACAAGTTTCTTTGAACCTGGATTAGACACTGTAGGAAGACAAGCAAGTTAGCCTGCAGCAGCCAAAAATCAGGAGTCATCTGATGGCATAACTGTTCTGATGTTTCTCCTTGCTTGTGAGACTCTGTTTCAGGTTGGTGGTTGTATGAGTCTGCCACCCAGTGTCTGAAAAACAGTATCATTGTCCAGTATAGGTTATGGTTTCTTAATCATACAACTAGTTATTGTACTGTATTGTTATTCAATTCTGGGGGTTTTGTATTTTGTATCCATTTATTGATTGATTTTAGGTAAAGTTCAGTCACCTAATTGCCTGTTTAAATTTTACAGTCGAATTTTACAATTTTAATTTTACAATTAAGTGAACCAGAACAAATGCAGTTGACGTACAAAGCATAACTGTGGATTAATGGTGGTATTCAGCCAGTTCCCACTGGTTCAAGCGAAACGGTAGGAAGGATTTGGCGTGGGTCGCTGAACCGGTAGTAGCTTCTGACTAGCCATGCCCCCAACCCAGTCGCCCGGTCACCACTCGCTCACTTGCCTCTCCCACCCGTTGCTCGCTCACACAGCTTCTCGCCCCGCCCAGTCACTCCTCCTCTCCTATGTGGCACGCTGGGTCCTCTTGCCATTCTAGCCTTCCCAGTGGATTATAAATTTGGTGGTGTGTTTTGGATAGAAGCTGGAAATCATGTAGGTATACATGGCAATCTGTAGATTTTAAATAGTTTTTTGAGGTGAACTTAAAACAAGATACTGAAGGCCATTATAGGTGAATCTTCCACTGGGGATCAATCATGTTTGCATTCTCAGCATAACACTCTATATTTTTAAGGTTTCAGACAAACAGTGGCAGAAGTGCAACTATTTGTGGGAATTATACTGAAAATGGAATCAGTGATTATTTCTTGATATTTATATTACGAGCATAACAATGAAGCTTCCACTTCATTAGACATGGAGAAGGTCTTTGATACAGTGCAAATTAACTTTCTGAAGTAACCAAAGAAAAAAAGACTTTCTATTCAAATTTATCTTTTGGATAAAAAACACAATATTTTTCTAGTCCTTCTGCTTGTATAATATTAACAGGATTATTTTTTCTATAATCAGTGTGAGATATGAATCAAAGATGCTTCCTTCTTTAATGATTGTTGGTGCTTAATAAGATAGTCTAGGGACATTCAGGCTGTGCTTCAAGCATAAAAGAAAAATAAACTTATATGTGTATGGTACTTGAGTTCTTTTTGATTATTATTTGTTTCAGTTTGCAGAAATGGTAGTGCGATATATTATTATTAATATTATTCTGTGGTCACAGACCAAAACACAAGTACAACAAAAGGAGAACATGGGAAAATTAATCATGAACAATTGGTCACCAAAAACTTGACTAAGGGGAATTACAACGCTCTCCTCTGATGGTTACAGCTCTTAAAAAAAATTTGGAAACCAAAGAAGTGATGTATGAGGAGCCATTCCCTAGACAATATAAGAACAAATTACTAACATTGGGTCTAGAAGGGTCTGTTTCAAGGAGAGACAGTAACTTAGATCTGCCTGCATTATACATAGGGCAATATAAAAGGACATGCTCCACAGTTTCAACCTCAGCTCTGTCACAGGGGCATAGCCGCTCATTAATCGGGAGCCTCTTAAATCGCCCATCCAGTAGTGCTGAGGGCAGAGCATTAAAGCAAGCTAGGGAGAAAGCTCTTCTATACTTGGGAATGGTTAGAATGTAAAAATAGGAAGCCATTCTCAGTCCGTAAGATAGTGCGATATAGTATATACAGTACTCTCAGTTGTGTATAAATTGGAACATGTTCAATATAATGCTAATCACAGAAGAATGATCAAATACCTGAAGATAACTAGTCAAGGAAAATTCATTGTTTAGTTGATATTAATATTTGAAATTATATTACTTAAATAAAAGGAGATAGTAGAAGAAGGATAGAAATATCAATGTTTGGGAACCAGAATAAGTATGTGAAAATCTTTATGGAGATACCTTTGTGTGTGTATATGTGTGTTTGTCTGTCTGTGTAAAGTGTATGTGTATGGATGTATGGATGTATATATATGGCATGAGAGATAAGGAGAGAGGGGGGAGGGAGGGAGGGAGGGAGGGAGGGAGAGAGAGAATATTGCTTATGTTGGCTCTAAATTGCTTTCAGTAGTGAAAATAATACTAGTATAATCGTGTAAATCACTATAAACCCATTTTTAAGCAACAGTGACCTAGATTATATGAAATCTTATTGTCAGTCTGCCTCTCCACTAATAAGCAGCCAGTTCAAAGGCTTTTTAAAGCCAACCTTTAGAGACCAATATCCTTCCAAGGAGACTTTTATCATGTTTTTTGCAATAATCCAAGTGTGATGCATCCAATTTGAGGAACATAATTCAACCAGACAGTAATACCATCTCCATTTTTTTCCTCCCCAGGACTAGATGATCTATACAGTAGTAATAGAATCTAACCTCAAAGGAGCTACCAGTGGATCAAAACAAAGTATATTTACTTATTATCAAACTTCTATGCCACTCATCATCCCAGAGGCAAATCTAGGCAGATTACAGACATTCAATTAAAATGCACTGTAAACAGTAAAACAATAAACAAGGGTCTTAAATTTAAATTTTCAACTAAAATGAAACTAAGTACGCTGAAGAGGGAGGGAGCAGTCCATACAGGAAAGAGGTGATATGCTATCTACTATGCACCATTAGCCAAATGCCATATGCCCCATTGGGGCCTCAGGCTAATTGGCACAGCCATGTCTTCAAGTTCCAAGGCCTTTGGAAGGCTGAAAGAGTGGGAGCAGAACTCACCTCCAGGCAAAGGGGCATGATGTTCCAGAAGGCAGGAACCACAGCAGAACAGACACTAGTGGTTCTTCAAATTAAGACAACCATCAACCTTTTAAAAATGTCCATTGATAAAACGAACAAACCTGCAAGCATGGGTTTTCAGTGTGGAATAATCTTGCTCCCGTTTCCAAATTCCTTGTACATGATTCAAATTTAGTTTGGCAAACTTTTTATGTGGTTGATATTATTGGGTTGTTAGTTTAGTATCTGTAAAAGCCCACGAACATCTTGATTTGTGGTTATTACCAATGGAAACACCAGGGGTGGTAGATGTATGCATATCTGGTGGTGCCATTAAATTACTTGATTTAACTGAATAAGCGAGGCTGAGAAATGTTATATTAAAGACCTCCATAGAACTGTTTAAATCTTTTGTTTCTTCTATATTATCTTATTCTTATAATGAAACTTAATAAAAATTACTATTTAAAAAAAAATCTTCCTTTTCCAAAAATAAAATGCATAAATGGAACAAAAATCGAAATGACAGGCATTCAGAATATTCCTTCTTTGGGAAATAAAAGTGCTCTAATTAATATTCAGCTCTCCGATTCATTTGTTGCTAGTATGTTACACATACTGAGCACCATATTGTTTAAACCAGGGGTGGGCTGCTGGTGGTTTGCAGGAGTTCGGGAGTGCCCCTAGCTAAGATTCTGTACAGTTTAGAAACCCCCCTCCCCCCAAAAAAGAAACTTTCTCTTGAGCTTTCTGCAACTTGATACACATACCTATTATTAACTGAAGATGTAATGCTGCACGATCCATCCTAGGCCCTGCAGCTTTTAGATCAGGGGTGCACACTAGATCTAGGCCATGGGGTGCTTAGATCTGGCCCATGGGGCCACCCTGGAAACAGCAAAGGAGTGGCCCGCGGTGCCTCTGCCAGCCCT
Organism: Notechis scutatus; assembly: GCF_049901735.1. NCBI lineage: Eukaryota > Metazoa > Chordata > Lepidosauria > Squamata > Elapidae > Notechis > Notechis scutatus. Next base: position 147,893,394 of record NC_142010.1, read on the forward strand.
CCCGCTCCTGGGCTCCATTTTCGATGGCAGAGGGCTGCAGGATGGCCATGCACACTGCCTCCCCCCCCCAGGTGAAACACCACCCTGATGTGGCTGTCAGTGAAATAGAGTTTGACTCCCCCATTTTAGATTGAAGCTGCAAAAATCACCAGATGGTTGAAATAAAGTAGGATATGACTACTAACCGCTCAGAGCAGGGATCTAAAAATATTCTTGCAAACTTTGCTTCAATGAGGAACCCAGGAGCAACAGAGAAGTGAGACTTGACTAGGAAAGATGAAGGAGGAGGAGGTGTGGGGGAGGAGGGATTGAAAGATTTGGGCAGAACTTGCTTGGAGAGCTGTCTAGATGGTGTTAGTTTAGATCAAGGGTGTCAAACTCGATTTTATTCGGGGCCTTATCAGGGTTGTGTTTGACCTTGGGGGAGACTGGAGGAGCATGGCCATGGTGGGCGTGGCCATGGTGGGCGTGGCCAGCTCGACATCACTCGTGTTGGGAGCGCCTGTGGCGGCCCCAGCACTCTGCCAGCAAAAATGGGCTCCCAAGCTCCATTTTTGGCTGCGACAGTCTCCTGCAACGAAGCTTGGGAGGGCTGCCTACAGCCCCCACATGCTCTGTTTTCAGCTGCGATGGCCTCCTGCAGCCCTCTGCGAGCGAAAAGGGAGGTCAGGAGGGCTGCCTGCGGCCCTCCCAAGCTCCATTTTCGCTGGCAGAGGCACCATGTCCTTTGCCATTTCCAGGCAGCCCTGCAGGCCAAATCTAAGCACCTCATAAGCCGGATCTGGCCCCTGGGCCTTGACTTTGACACCCCTGGTTTAGATATATCATTCATAAACCCAAATATTGATATTTTACTTATTCTTAAAACACTGCCAGCTAATTAGCCACGTGAAGTAACTCTGTTTCACAGCAGTTTCAAAAGAATAATTCTAATTCAACCAATGGAAATTTAATGGCCACTTGTAATATTCTTCTTTCTTTCTTTTTTTACTCACCAGAGTCTCTTATGCTGACGTGACCATGTTGGAGCTTCAGACTGTTGAGTTAGTGACTTGTGACAATTTCTGGGGCTGAGATTCCTGAGCTCGAGTTTTTCTGCATCTTTTTGCTTGCCATCTAATGGTTGCCCCAGTGCATTCCAGACTTGATAGCCACCCTAGGTGTGATCAAAATGCTAGCATCTCTGTTCTGTCAAAAATGATAGCATTTTCAGAGTGTGGAAACATGGCTGCTCCACACAAGAAACTTCCTGATGTTTTGGGGCATAAATAAGCCGTTTTTGAAATCCTGAAAAGTGACTGTCAGTTAGTTGCACAAAACTGTACACTAAATGGATCAATAATTATTCGACCAGTTCTAAAGTCACTTTGACAAAGACTGCAGCCGGGAGACATGCACTGTATGTACTCTTGCTGTTCTTGCGATATTCATGTTAAACATAGTTTTAATTCCAGCAGAGGGCAGTAAAAGCTCACACAGTGTCCAGAAGTTCAAGCCAAAAAAATATGTTTCTTCAGCATGCTTTCTGAAAATAATGCTCACCGTTCAGAGTTAATCCCTTTTCCTCCTTCCTGGAAAGATACTTTTCATGAAATCTATGCCACTGTCTGTCTGTCTGTCTGTCTCCCTCTCTCTCCCCCCCCCCTCTCTCTCCCTCCCTCTCCCTCTCCCTCTCGCCTCCTGCAGTTTTCTTGGCAAAATGTCAGATGTAGTTTTCCCTTGCCTCCTTCCTAGGGCTGAGGGAGAATGACTGGACCAAGATCACCTGTGTGCCTAAGGTAGGACTAAAATTCACTGTTTCCCAATGTCAACACTGTGAGATTCTGCAGTTAATAGTTGGAAAGCATATCAGCCACTAAGAAATTAAGCCACACTCAAGGTTTCAGTGGGTCACTGGGTTACCTGGCCAACACTAAACTGACAATGCACTGTGCCCCACAGACCTCATCTCCCTTACAGTTATTCGTCATCAAGGTAAAACAAGATGCTTAATTGTCATTGGTGGGATTATTTATAGGACTTTATCTCTGTGGAGAGCTCAGAGGCTGGATATACAAGAAAATCCTTCATTCTGGGTTTATTTTAAACTGACAAGGATTTCAAGCTTATGCTATAACTGAACATCTTTATGGCTTCCTGGTCTCTTCTGCATTGGTGGTATCCTATCTCTCTCCACATATTTTAGCAGTCGATTACATGCATTACACAAAGAGGTGTGCCAGACTCTAACAAGCGATCTTTTAAACCAGGGCTGTCAAACTCGTGGTCCACAGGGTGGATGCATCATGCGCTGGCCACATCCATGCCTGGTTTAGTGAAGGGGGGGGAAAGTCCTGATACATCACGTGACACCACTGTGATGACACAAGTTTGAGACCCCTGTTTTAAAGCATGTGACAAGTTTGCTCTTCCAGATTCTGGGTTGAATCTTCCTCTCCTTGTTCTCCCACTTTTTGAGTCAGCACTCTTGAGGCCCTTCAGGCAATAGGTTGACTGGAAGCTGGTTCCGATCCCTCTGGCTATTTTTGCAATGTGTTTTGCAGCAGCTCTTTCCTATATGAGGAACACATAGTTGTATGAACTTACTGGACATAATGAAGGGGTGCCCAAATAGGTGAGAAAAATATGAAAGAGCTTTCCAACCAAATGAAAAGAAAAGAAAGCCGCAGCTGAGCTACGGACCAGTAACTGCTCCGGAGTTATGAGAAGGAAGGGAAAACACTGTTGCTTAGCTACAAAGAGGGCATTCCAATACTTAGCATTCCATTTCCATCCATGCATATGACAATAATTCCACCCTTAACTCTTGTAACCCTTGCATACTTATAGGAGTTTTGAGTGAGATGATTCAAGCCAGATTAGGGACAATGACATTCTGAGAACCAACAGCATTCATTTATTTTCCTTCATACTCCGCCCTACAGTCTGATATTGCCAGGGCAAATTACAGAGGGTCAAATAAGGCAAGCACAACAGAGGGCAGCACCAGCTAAAGTGGTTCATCTAAAAAAAAAAAAAGCTAAGCAAGGTTGGATCTGATTTGGAGAGGTGGCCACCAGGAAATCCTGGGGTTCTTTGTTTGCTGCTGGCAAGCAGCCCTTTTGTTAGGGGAAAAACAAAGCGAGTGAAATCCACCAATCACCTTGTTAGTAAAATAAGGCCAGCCCCAGCCTCTGTCTTATCATGGCGGATTAGGGCTTAGCAATCTGGGCCGCAAACTGTATATTGGTTTTACTACCAGGTCAAGGGTCAGTAGGAGGAATTTAAAGAAAGTAGAGGAAAGTAGTTGTCTATCTTTAGTACAATGAAGTTTGCAGCTGAAGAAATAGCTTGATCAGACTCAAGGAAACAATTGGATGGACTGGAAGAGTTTTTCCTCACTACAGAATGGAAGAGCTACCCACCAATTCCCAAGTGAGCACAAAACAATACTGGCCTAAGATTAGCTGTCCCCTCTACCAATTCCCACCCTCCTTCTTTTGTGCCTGTTTGAGATCCTCCCTAAAAATGGGGTTGTCCTGATTGGCCCAGGCACCAACTGTGTTAGGCAAGGCAATTGGTTTATTCCACTGGCTTTTCTGCCATCCTCTTTCAAAAAGTTGCTGGGCAGCCCACACATAAAAATATCTGCAAGATGGGAAAAGGATAAATCTTTTCCTACCTCCTCTTGGCTGGTTTGTCTATCCCTGCCTGCCCCTATTTGGATATCTTTCAAATTAAAATTAGATTAAATAAAGAGAAAGCATCCAAGCAGAAGCAGGCCAGAGAAGAAGCAGGCAAACCCTGCAATGATTGATCAACCAGAAGATCCTATAGATTAAGAGAACTGAAGCTGACCAATGGGAGTGAAGTTATTGATTTTGACAAATATGTGGAAATACATGTGTTTCCAAGTAACCACAAATACACTCCATCTTTCCTTTTATTTGTTTTATTGGGCTGATAGCTGCTGTAATTGCAAATGATTCGGAATGGCTTATGTCTCAACATTTGTGAAATAGGTTGTAACTTGCAAGTACAATAAAACCAAAACATATCAGCAGCGCTATACTTTCAAAATTATCATTATGAAATATATAATTATGATTCTGAAAGCATAGTGCTGCAATGTTTTGGTTTTATTATTAATTAACATTATTACTGTGGCTTTTCCATTTGTATACTATCTAGACTCACCTTAATTGAAGTGGTTTATAAATTCATAAATGTTTCATATGTAAGTCAATATACTGTATTAATAAAGGTTTCCTCTTCCTCTCCAAACAAAAAAAAGTGGAGTTTGATTTTCTCTGTTCAGGCTTTTCTTAGCCAATATTGGAATTAGGAACCTCACAGGTGGTAATTCAGAAATGTAGTTCTTAGGTAAGTGCTGAATTGCAAGTACTATTGGTGTCGTAGACTTTCCTAGCTGGCATTAATGATGACCTTTTGGGCTGAATGGCCATGGTCTAGTTTTCTTTTATTCTGACTTTTTTCCAAAACTGGTACTCTTAGAACCACTATTCTTTGTGTTTCTTAAAAATGCACCAATCGGATGAGGAACCAATCAGGAACTTGTTTCCTTGAATTCCAGAGACACGCATATGGACCAATCAATCATAAGCTAGCCAGGTTCAAATACTAGAACCAAAGCAGCCTGTTTCAGTTGCCTATGAGCTGCTGAAAGAAATGCCACAGAGCAGTCCATTCTACCTCTGCAGATGTAAGTTAAAACTACTGGAAAACATCAGAACAAAACTAGACCATTCAGTCCCAAGGCTTGGAAAACTGTTAAATAAGAAAACTGGCAACTACCAAATTGCTGGGTTCATATGGGAGATAGAAACCATCAGTGCGGTAGAAGTTATATGTTTGGATGGGTAATACCATTTAATGTTTGTACCTCTTTCTGCTATCCAAACCAGGGTGGGAGGAACAACTAACATGTGGCTATTGTGATTGTAACTAATACTTTGTTTCTGACTTTGCTGAACCAGATCTTCACTCCTCAACTCAACCACATTGGAAACTTGAAGAGAAACTTCAAGTGTCAAAAATCTTTGAGAGTAGTGTGGAGATAATGGCTCAAAAAGAAACTCAGAAAATAATGTGAATTGAGAAGCAGAAGCTCTGAGAGAAATGATTGAGAAAAAACAAGGCTGGCTAGCGACCAGTGGGTAAAGTTTTCCCAAATACTATGGTTCCCTCCCACTATTAGTCATCTAACATTGTCTTCAGGTTAAAGGAATGGGAAAGCGTAAGAGATTTTATATGCCTGACTAAAACTAATTCTTTTCAAGCAAGATTCCTGCAGTGTTCTCTATAACAAGATTATTTCAGAAGAAAGGGATGGAATTACAAAAAATTCCAACAACTCAACTATTTTCAGTTAAGACCAATATACAATTGTATATTGTTAGGATAAAATGTATAGCTTTCTATCAGATTTGGTAAAGAGATAGGTCTCTTCACTGATATGGGGAAAATTTGCAGTAGACTCTTCAGACAACCATCTTAGAATTTTGTTTGGGAACTGGCACTTACTGCAGCTGTCCTTATATGACATAAGAGGAAAATACTTATAGTATTTACATTTATAGTCCTGGCTTGGTGACATCTACTTTTCCTATGAGTTTTTTTTAAAAAAACATTAATTTTGTTGTTTCTTTGTTTATGTTCTGCCTTTCAAATTCATAAGCTCAAAAATACAAAGCACAAAAATATAAAACATGACAGAAAAAACTGTACAATAAAAATCAAGATTAAAATCAGCAAAGAAAATTAGCTAAACAGGAGATGCCTTTTGCCATTCTCTTTAAGACTGAAAGGTGGAGAAGGAGACTGTTCCATGGCCTAGGAATTATTATTATTTCTTTATAAACCTCTTGGAATATTGGGAACAACACAATATATAAATGAAAGTTTAGGTACAATCAATAAATATTGATGATTACAGTATATTGGACCAATAGTGAGGCCCAATGCTCAAAAGAATAGACAAGCCTTCATGGCCTTCCTGGAGGCAAAAACAGTTATGGATCAATCCCATTTTGTAATCCATGTCAACCCTGAAGATTGAGTTCATAATGTCTGCCATGGCCCATGAAGCTAGGGCAGACCAGAAGAGGGCTGATCCAAGCCCTGGATGCCCATGTTATTTCTGTAACTACCAGGTCTCTTGCACTGCTTATGAGTTTGCAGTTGTATGTTTGGTCATTTCTCCACTAGTGGCCTATAGCATTTTATTGGCTCATCCCGCTGTTATTGCACCAAAATAACCATAATGAGAACAGGCTTTAATTAAATTGCTGCAGTGCTGGCTAGGTGATGCTATAAAATGCTATAACTCGCTAGTGGGGAAATTACCTTCTAAAAATACCATAGTATCAAAGCTACTTTCAGAGTTAAACAACTTGCTGATTGAGCTGATGCTCAATCAAACAGCCAGTTTGAATATACAGTTGTTTCCTTTACTTATTAATGTATTAATGTACTTTTATGACATCTTAATTAATATGACTTTCAACTTGCAATTGATAAAACATTAGAGTAGTTAAAATAAAAAAGGGCTAATAGAAGATCTCCCCATTCTTGCAGAAGGGGTATTAGTGTAGGAAATAAAGTTCACTCTAAACAAATGAAAAACTACTCATAGTGAAAAATTCATAGATATTGAATTTGAGAACTGTGCGGGTGATGATTGGTCAAGAAAAAGGTCCTGGGCAGCTCAATGAAGATGTCCACTTCAGGTTTGGGGGTTATTAGGGAAGGTTATTGCCAAAAATAAGTCTGACAATTTCTTATTAATGCCTATATACATTAATGCCTTGTGGCCTTAGTTAGAATCTTCCATACAGAATCAGTCACCAGATTATCAAAGTAAATTGTAAAGTAGGGAAAGGACAACTGATGGAATCAAGAAGTTAAATAACACCTTCCTTATGAACATCACATTTGAAGTTCACTCACATAGAAAAGAAGACAATAAAAGTAAAGAAAATTATGAAAGTGACAAAGTGGATAGGGAAATATATAATGTTCCTACTACGAATATCATATCGGCAAAGATATTCTAGAAAATGTGGCTTTAGAATTGGAATAGCAAGTATCGCACAAATATCTACCAAGAATGTTCCTTGCATAATAAGAAATGAAAGGATAAATAAGTGGAATTTTGTTTCAGTGAGTGATTTTTGGATGGAAATTATAGAACTGGAAAAGCAAATGCTACAGGCAGACATTTAACCAGAAACCAAATAAAATTAAGACTTGGGAGAATCTTTTGTAGACTATCTTAAATTATATACTGTATAATTCAACCATCAGTTGCCCCTTTACCCTTCTTCATCTTTATGTTATTATTCCCTATATTCATGAATTCTAGATAGCCAAAAGAGAAGGATTTAAAAAGAATCAGACCAGCACATTGGACTTCAGAAAAGCAGCTTTTGATGAATTCCAATGGAAGTAGTTTGTTAAAATCTCAAGATTTCAAATTTTAGAAATTATGAAACATAAAAGTATCCAGAAAGGATGCGAAAACCTATGATATGAGATACAGAAATGAATACAGTTTTTACTAGGAAAAAAAACTAAGATATTTATAGAGATGTGACTATATGTAGAGCTGTCTAAAATGCTGAAGAGGAAAAACAAGATGGAAGCAGGTACAAATAACAACAACACAACAACAAAATAATGCAGATTCATTATCCTCACAAACTGTAGAAATTGGGTCATGAGAAGAAAGGACTCACTGGAGAAGAACCTAATGCTGGGAATGATTG